>NC_136650.1:14165270-14747770 GCF_949748355.1 Melanostigma gelatinosum | reverse complement strand
GGGCGACTGTTCCTTCAGAGCTTGGACAGTGAAGAGGATCGCTCTCATACATTAAACTAGGGGGCACTGTTGCTCTTCCTTCAGTCGCACTGTTGTTGGAGATGAAAAGAAAAGTGCCAATAAGTAAATAAGTAGAGCATTGTGATCAGTGACATCTCATAACCAATCAGGATATCAGTCATGACAGTGATTTTAAAGTGCGGTGATGAATGAGTAATTAAACCCCTACAACACTTGGTGCATTAGTTAAAAGATAACTCCGTTACATGGCCTCCGGCTTTAGATTTCCATTCTCTCAGCTGTGACAAATTGCAGAGGTTCAGTGTTACTCTTTTTGGAAAACACTCCCGCGCTAATACCTGTGCTGGCTTTCATGATCAGATTACAGCTCATGTAGTCTGGAAAGTGGGTCAGGATGTTATAGAATGAAAAAGGCAGCATGGGATCTGGATGTTCCTCCCACACTTGTTTTCTCTTTTTTGAAGATACCGGGTGTCTTCAGAAGGTGCTGGTGTGAACTCAAAGTCACTGTGCAACTTTAGTGAAACATCAGAAACCATATGAAAACTTTTATTACGACTCAGATAACATAACATATGCGGCGTAAAGCCATTAATAATAAAAAAAGCAAAGAAATCAAGGCTTCATTGAGAGCCAAGTTAACAGAAGAATGCCATGTTTAAGTTGTTTCAGTGTGAAGGTAAGATAAGCGCATCTGTCTACCAGTCAATTCATGAATAGCTCTGTTCCTTATGTATTGATTATGATGCTTTTGCATTCTACAGGGTCATCCTGTACCCAATGAAATTAGAAATCTTAGTGGCATGGTTTCACTTAAGCTGCTATAAAAAAAAGATGATAAAAAAAGATATTTGCATATGAACTACGGATCCAATTGCTACATTTAAAAAAGGGAAAATAATAATTTGTGAAAGGTAAGACAAGATTGTTTTTTCATTAAAACAGGGAAATTGAGAAACACAAGTGATATGAAGTGCGGTAAATATCTGGCTACCTTTGCTTTGTCTCAGCTGTGTGGCTTTCTCTCGATTATAGTGGACATTAGAGCAGCACTAATCTGTGGCAATGTGCCAATAAGCACAACATTGATGCAGGGCACAGAGAGAGCACTGACATAACATTGGCACTAGTGTTACGAGAATAATGTATTGTAATAAACAGGCTGTAGTTCAGCCCACGCAGTAGCACACATTGCCAAAATTAGCAGATTGCTGTGCTCCTTTCTGTGTGAAATGCGCAAACAAGCCACATTATGTCCACCATATGGCTCAATGTTTGGAATGTAATGCCGCTGCAGTAATTCAGTGGGAAGTTGCTCTCCAAACACTGCTCTAAGCTGGCTCCGCCTGGAAATATAAATATATACACCCACACACACACACCCACACACACACACACACACACACACACACACACACACACACACACACACACACACAAACTGTACCTGGGCACGGCCAGCTTCGGTCACAATAAGTATTCTACAAGCGCAACAAAACAGGAGGGCTGACATTATGCCACCTCCCTGAGGGGAGATTAGTGTAAAGAAATGCATAGCACTACTCAGCAAACTATGAATTACTTGTCAGAGCTCGTCGTGCAGAGCACCGGGGGTATAAGAGGGTGCTGGAATTGAGCCCTGGTGATACACAATTATAGCAGGACAAAGGCATGCAGTGCGGTGACATATTATAGGGAGGAGGAGTGCAGCAGACCAAAGCTTTGGTTACGTGAGGGGCACAGCAGTGCATAACATTGTGATTATGTTTCTGGTGTGTCGGTAAGCCTTTCAAATGGAATTCACATCAGGGTAGGCTTTGTCTGGTTTGCAGAGAGCAACTCATGACGGCTAATAGAAAGCCGTGAGGTCTGTGGCAACAGCATATGATTCAGCGGCGTATCAGCACGTCCGTGCGGTCAGTTCCCAGACTTTCACCACCATTCAAATTGCAAGACTCGCATAAGAAAACCAGCCCCAGAGCAGAACCAGCCTGCACATTAATGCTCTCGTCTGACCGCGTTGAAATGAAACCGCTCAACTTGGCTGCAGGAACTGAAAGTGATGACAGAAATGTTTTTTTTTCTCCATATGATCAAAGACAACAAGCTCAATCTGCTCCAGGATGGCTTATGACTCATGACTCACTCAACTTAATTGTGTGTATTTGTTTTGCAAACATTTCCCTTTCAAGTGGACATACAGGAAAAGATAATTAGCTCGTCTTATTAAGCATGCCTTTTCATCTTTATGAATCATCATCTGTGCGTCAGCTGGGACGGGCTCTGATGTCTTTGCACTGGCTTCCTGTCCAACAAAGAATTGACTTTAAAATCCTGCTGTTGGTTTACAAAGCACTGAATGGTTTAGGGCCAAAATACATCTCTGATCTGCTGCTACCTTATGAACCATCCCGACCCCTCAGGTCGTCTGGGACCGGTCTACTTTCTGTTCCCAGAGTCAGAACTAAACATGGAGAAGCAGCGTTCAGTTTTTCTGCTCCACATATCTGGAACAAAGTCCCAGAAAGCTGCAGGTCTGCTGAGACCCTCATTTAAATCCAGATTGAAGACTTTTCTGTTTGCTGCTGCCTTTAATTGAACCACATTCAATTAATATATTCATCAATTTTCTGCATTTTACTACTGTATTTTATTTCTTACACTGTTCTTAATTGCTGTTAAGTCTCCTTTTCTTTTGCCTTATGTTTTGATGCTTTTAAAAGGACTGCACAATATATCGCCATTTCCTCCGGGACCGAGTTCGTGCAAGGCGTACACTATAAAACGCAGATCGGCAGAGATCTTTTCCAGACGTGGTTTGTGTGCGAGTAATTGCAGAATTGCGGCAGTGCATGGTTGATTGCGTGCAGCGTAATGTCTCAGGGAGACATCGATCCTACCAAGTTAATAAACATTGTTTTTAAAGATCAAATAAAAAACTGCCAAAAACGATGGCTGCACAACAAACCAGCTTGGGAAGTCATGAATGCATAAACAATATAATTTAAGACAAAACTAATTCAAGAAAAATAGAAGAGCAGCAAATATTAGGAACATTCCTGTGTACTCATTCTTTGCTCTGCTGTTAAGCAAACTCCTCTGTACCAAAAATAATTCCTGAACATTAAACTTGTCACGTCTATAAATGTTATGACTGGAAGAGTTTCCCAAAACAGGCTGTGATATTTCAACATCCTGAGACAAATGTTTGCCTGAATAAAGGAAATAACAGAGTATGTTGTTGATTGATTCACATGGGCTAGAGACAGGATTAAGGCCAGTGGTAGGATGTAACAGAGTACATTTACTTCATTACTTAAGTGCAGGTTGGTTTTATGTTACCTTTACATACTAAAAAATACAGTATGGATAGTTTTTAAAGCTGATTTATAGTTATGAACTATACCAAACACTATCAATTTCAGTGTGAATGTTAATTATTGGACCTGGGAATAGTTTGACAAAAAAATAAAAACAATGAAAAGTGCAAGAAACCAGTTTCTGGGCCACAATGACTATTCTGTATAACATGATAAGCATCTTAAAATGGCTTTACTATATGCTCAGTTCAATTTAATTTTTTTTTATTGCATTTATGATTAAATAAAAATATATACACTTTTAAAAGTACTGTTAATCGGCGGTGACAATAATGTACTCCAGTAGTTGCACTTAGTCACTAAGTTACTTTTCACATCTGCACAGGAGCGATTGGTTTCAGATTTAATGATGCAAAGTTAAAAAGGTATTTCAACGTGATTACCATAATGCAAGATAATTTCCACCAGGTGTAGATTCAATTACATTCTGTTGCATCAGGCCTTGAGGTAAACGGTGCACTTGATTGAATTTCAATGCATCTGTGTGTAGCTAATGGACATGACGGTGTGTTCGGCAAAGCAAGCAGTTGGTGACCAGACACACAGACATATTTTCCCTTATGGGGGGGGGGGGGGGGGGGGTTATGGTTTCAGTCCGTAGTTAACCATAGCAATAGCAATGGCCAACATCAGTGTAAACACACAGCTCACGTATATTACTTTTTCTTGCAGACAGTGTCCATTTAGCCCACTGAAAATGTATTTGCTCGACATTAAGTGTCGATAGAGAAGTAAGGATTGGCTATCAGAGGTGTGTGTGCACATGTGTGTGTATTCTTGAAGGAGGGAGTGACAGGGGAAGGCTAAAGTGCAAAGCCCGGCAGTCAGATGACATTACATCAAGGGTCAGATAAGAAGACAGTGATGTAATCTCCAGACATGCTTGGAGTGACTTACATTGATAAAATGTCATCTGTTAGAAAGGACGAAATAGGTTTGTGTACATCACAAGCAGAATGAAGACAAAGCCACTCGAAAGCCCAGCTCCAAGTGGGGGGGAGCGACGCTAAAGTGAATCAATATTTAATTTCACTTGTAAATGGTGTTGCATCTCCTTTGTCAAGGGAATCCCTGTTAGTCTCAACTCATGAATCGAAGCTCAGTTTGAACAAAAGAAAGACGGACAAGAAGCTCATATGTTCAGGTTTTCTTAAATAGGGGAATTTTGCTGCATTTCAAAATAAGATTCAAGGGGGGGGGGGGGTCGTCATCAGGTGCCGACACAGACGCACACACTCATCACGAATGCACTGACGAGACGAGTGAATAGTAACAGGGACCCAACAGGGTGACAACTTATTTCAGTCTGAGTAATAGTCTTGTTCATTAGGAGTGACGGGGGATCTCCGAAAGGAGCTCAGCAGTATGGAAACGCCGTGAAGCTAAAATGTGAGCTTTTAAATAGATGAATTTGAGAAAGAAACATCTCTGCCCTGATACTCCCCCAACCTCGTGCTCTCTCTCTCTGTATGTATGTATGTATGTATGTATGTATGTATGTATGTATGTATGTATGTATGTATGTATGTATGTATGTATGCATGCATGCATGTATGTATGTATGTATGTATGTATGTATGCATGTATGATGAAAATACAGAAGCTCTACAATTATTGATATGAAAATTGGTAACCTGAAAAAATATACTTTATATACCGTACACACATACATATCTGTATCTGCTCAGATCATGTATATACACCGGTAGACACGTTTTAACAGACAGCTGTGTTCTTTCTGGCAGATGTTGTGTGTTTTAAGAAGTCTTCTCCTTAAGGTTTTCTTTTAATTTGAAAAATTAAGAAGTCTGCCATTTATGATGCTGCAGAACATTTTGCCTAATGTGCTTATTACAAAGATTCAACCATAATTTCCCAGTGGTCACCAGCCTTCCAGATGTCAGGAAAGTCATACCATAGTTTGGATTTCTCCGCTTATACAAACCAATACATTGTGAATAATTTTATAAATTATCAATGCTCAATTATTATGTTGACAACCAAACTAATTATGATGACATATCATCCAATGACACTTTAATGTCAGTCACTTGTCATGCCCCCTTATCTTCCAGCCAATAACATGTGCCCTCACCGACTGTTGCCAAAATGATGCCAGCTAGCTCCTTTTCACAAGAGCAACATCAATGCCAAAGTAATTCTGAACCAACAAACTAGAGTCTACTACTTTAAATAAACACCACGCACAGTTACAGTTGTATAATAACTAGCCTCTCCTATTATCCAGCTTAACAAGGCTACAGGCTGAGGGCACTGGTGATTGGCTGAGAGGTGAAGGGGCGGGTATTGATTTATTTAACAATGTAATACTTTATTATTATACACATCAAAATTTTATTCGACTAAATTTCTCATTAAAACCATTTACTAACGAAAGAGGATTTAGGTTCTTTCTGAGAAACAGTATTCCTGATCCAAATACTTAATAATATAATAACAATGTTTAACCCAGAGAACGTCGAGCACGGCTACAGGGCTGGCAGAGTTCCTTAACTGTGGTTCAAAGCAATGTTAAGTGTGGCAATCAAAATCCTTTCTCCCGAGATTAGTAGGAAGCACAATAGCATCCTTCTGATCTTTCCTCCGGCATGTTTTCCTCGATACCTCTACTCCTCCATCATCTGACTCATCCGTTGTTTCATTCTCTTGAGAAATGATGCTAATCAGGGCGAGCCAGATCTGAAGAGATGGATACTAGCCGGCTAAAAAGGACATTTTAGGCATATGTGCCCAAAGTTTATGATTGATCATTGCACCATGAGTGGTCCGGCTCTACAGAGGTTCAATGAAGATTTAGACCAGTTTCCAAGTGTCCAAAGCCTTTCTCCACTCTAAAGACCCATCTAAGAAATCCATGAAGGCTGAGATGCGCACACAGTTCAATCAATATCCTCCGTTTCTTGGACACTCCAGTCAAGGTCATGCATACAGCAAAGCCTTTAGGTGGACATAAAAAGATGAGTGATGGGGCATTGCAATGCATTATGGTAGATAGGAGCTTAAAGTTGTATTTGTTTATCAGATATTGGATTGGAATAAATTAACATTATGAATGTCATTTTAATCTCCTTTATCATATTAGCTGTCTCCTGCAATATTGCTACACAGCTAGGTGAAGGATGATGTATGAGGGGATAAGGAAAGCTAATCACCGCTAAATAGCACCTCTAGGATTTTGGAAATATTGAGAAACTCTTTTCTATCCTACACAGCACCGATTGATGTATCAGTAAGCCCCGTTATTAAATCTACAAAGGATATTTGTCTCCATTTCATGGTGGTCACATTTCACAATGTTCAAAGGAAACAATCTGTCTGTATCCAAAAGGAAGATCATAGCAATTTTCTCCTTAAAATAATGCGTTTCTCCCACCAAAGGGAGAATAACCCATTCTGTTTGTTGCTTTTGGACCAATGCTTTATAATATGAGATAATCTGTTGTTTTCTTCTTAACTACAGCGTTTTGTCTTGATAATTATATTTATTTTATCTGTAAGCAATAACCATCAGCATCAAGACTCCTTCCTTGCATTAGTTGGGCACTCTGCAGCCTCACAAGAATTAACCCCCAAAAAAGGACAAAACTCAGACAATTACACAAAAATGATCGACAATACACAAAATGACACCATGCATCTTGCTATAGTATCAACAGTAGAATAAAACATCAACAAAGCTGATAACAAATTGTCATTTGCATGGTGCGTTGCTTGTACTCACCTGTCTGCACCCTCCAAGTCTTGAGCCCAGTTTAACCAGTCCACTCGGCCTCTCTGGTCCCAGTATTACCGGTACACTCGGCCTCTCTGGTCCCAGTATAACCGGTACACTCGGCCTCTCTGGTCCCAGTATTACCGGTCCACTCGGCCTCTCTGGTCCCAGTATTACCGGTCCACTCGGCCTCTCTGGTCCCAGTATTACCGGTACACTCGGCCTCTCTGGTCCCAGTATTACCGGTACACTCGGCCTCTCTGGTCCCAGTATTACAGGTCCACTCGGCCTCTCTGGTCCCAGTATAACCGGTCCACTCTGCCTCTCTGGTCCCAGTATTACCGGTCCACTCGGCCTCTCTGGTCCCAGTATAACCTGTCCACTCTGCTTCTCTGGTCCCACTGTGCCCCTCTATAGGCACATCATAGATTCACAGTGTCAAACAACAGACAGTCCTCACACACCTTACTGAAGGTAAGAAGTTCCTCAGTTAACGCAGAAGTATCCACTGGAGGATATGTATTTAGCATATTTTAGCATGTAAATCCCTCGTGCCCGACTGTTTAGGTCAGGTCAGGTGGGTGTGTCACTTAAAAGGCTCGCCATGTGTTGCATTCAGGCTTAATTGGATATGCTTGAAGTGAACGCAAACATTTATGACGTCATCATTTCCGGCCGCAGACTCGATGACTTGCAGCTTGATTTATCTCGTTTATTCTGTTCTGGTGGCACATACTTTATCAGGACTCTTTCACGACCTGTGTTTCTGCTCTGTTACGGAAGAGGCTTGAGAAATGTATTGTGATTTACAATGATGAATACCAAATACACAAAAAACAACTTTATTACAGTAGCGAGAGTAAATTACGTTACGTCCACCCCTGTTTGTCTAATTTCTGAAGCACTGACTTCACGATCAATTTATTACCTGTAATTTTAATCAACACATATTTAAATGAGCAAAAAACACACACATTCCCGCTTATGCATGCATTCATCTGTTTTTGCATAACGGGGCTTGTCATCGAAGAATTAGTCCTCGTCGGCCACCGTATGATGACGTGGCTTATGGCGCTGTGCTAAACCCTATTGGTACGAACTTGCCACAGAGACCCCATCCCCGTTAGCTGTCATTTCTATCTTATATAGTCAGACGTTGTTGCGTTAAACGTCACACAGTTATAAACGGGTAAGCCACCGGACAACTTCACTGGTTCAAGATGAGGCGCGCCGGTTTGGGTAAGAGACAGACGTTGACAGACGAACGTTGGTTAACAGCTAGCTTAACGTAAGCTAATGTTGTTAGCATGTGTGAATGAACGTTCGTTGTTGTGAACGGATAAAATAGCTAACTGTTAACTAAACGGTGTGTTAATTATCGTTCTCGTTTCGTTAGGCGAAGGAGGCCCTGGGAACTATGTGGCGAGTGGATACAGTGTGTATGAAGAGGAGAATGAACATCTACAGGAGGGACTGAGAGCTAAAGTCACCGCTTTGAAAAGTGTAAGTAACGTAACGTTAGTTAAATGTTTTTATTATTGGTCGAATACAAAACATAGATATGGTTGTTTTAAATGTGATGTTGATGTGTTGTTACTTGATATTTACAGCTGTCTATCGACATTGGAACGGAAGTCAAATACCAGAATACAATGCTGGGTGATATGGCAAGTTTTACTTTTTCTTACCGACTATAAATGAACTAAGCTAAATATGAGTGGTGGGAAAGCTATTTAAGATTCTTTACTTAAGTAAAAGTACTCATATCCCTATGTAAAAAAAAGAAGTACTTATTACAAGTACAAGTCCTGCATTCAAATCATAAGTACAAAAGTATTTGCAGTAAAAGTATTTATTATGAGTGTTGATTAATTAACCTGGAAGCATCATTTTAATGTTACAGCTAGTAGGGTGAGATACTTTTACATCATATGTACTGCTGTGTATTTTAAATAGAATCAATCATATTATAGAGGATGAGCATAGTTTGTTTTAAAAATCATCAATATAACTGTCAGATGAACAAAGTGGCATAAAGATAACTTTATATACACTATAATATTTCCCTCTGAAATGTAGTGTGGAATTATCAAAGTGCCTCACAGTTGTATTTGCATATCAGTGTGAGTAAACCCAGGAACTGCATGTTACAGTGTGTTTACTGGCCTGCATGAACTTTAAACTTTTTATCCCACATCAGGACACAGACTTTGACTCAACAGGTGGCCTGCTAGGTGCTACTATCGGCAGAGTGAAGCAGCTGTCCAGAGGCAGTCAGGCCAAGCTGCTGTGCTACATGCTGCTCTTCTGCCTTTTCGTCTTCTTTGTCCTGTACTGGTTCATGAAGCTGAGGTGATAGGCGGGCCCTGTTGGCCTCCTAACTCCCCTTTATCCACAGTTTGTGTCATGCTGATGAGCCTCAAAAGTCAGGAGAGGCAGGGATGTTTTTTTTTTAAGTGTCTCAGCTTTACATGTACCCACATCTGCAAGCATTTCATGAATAAAAACCCCAACATTGAGTCATGAAAGAACTCCTGCTGATGCTGTGAGATGGAACCCCAAAAAGTGAAATGGGTCTAAGATGATTAATTACATGTGAAGTAGGATTTGTGTACTGTATATCTGAAGCAGACAGACAGTACATGTATGTGCTTGATATCAGCCCAATTTAGCTGGATGAGAAGATGAGACCCAACATTGAACGTGTAACAACTGTAGAAGATATTCCCCACTGCTGGACTAAAGATTATCTTACTTTATCGAGATACTACGGTGTCAAAAAGCTTAATGCAGTCGGGGGCACATTATGAGAGATGGGATAAGAGTGATTAATTGGCAAATCTGTTGATACAATGTTGTGTTAAAAGTGATTAAGTTATAAAACACTACTTGAAGCAAATAGTGTTTTTGCTTTTAAGAATGAATGGATTTATTACAGCCATTCAAAAATGAATAACCGTGTTTGTTTTATTTTGGTTGTAAAAGTTTTTTGATGTAAATAAACACATTTTATGCTCTGAATTAACCAGTATAAGTGTGCTACTTTAATGCATTACAAACATTAAAACTGAACTGGTATTTTACTTTTATAAATTTGTCAGTAACACATTAAAATCTTTGGATATTTATTTTACAGTCATTTTTGCACACATTACTTTGTTAAGTCTATTCCAGAAAATAGATTGTTTTTTAAATGTTTAAATTAACTCATTACAAATAATACAATTCAACTGTAGGCTGTTAACATTGAACACAGGAGCTTCATAATTCTGTGTGTGTGAGCTAATCAGACCACATACAGTTCAGTTAAAACAATCAAAGGCAAAACACTAGAACAATCTAACTTCCTCGTATATGTCAAGATTCCTTACATATCAGAACTGCACTTAGGTGACTTGTATTTAGCAATTCATTGGGACCGATTGGCTCATTATCTGCATGCATCAGTCCGTCTGGTTCAGGTGTTTATGACATCATTTCTTGGGCAGTGTGTCCATGTACTTGCAGATGATTCCCAGCATGACCTCATCGGCCCCTCCACCAATTGACAATAACCTGGAATCTCTGTGGAAAGGAGAAAGTTGTTACAACCAGGTGTTTTCTCTGTAACAATCATCACAATTTCCGCCAACATTTGAATGATTGTTTAACATTGTAACATTGTGTATCGTGAGTATCGTGTATTGTGTTCAGCTGCATTATATGCCCCATCAGTAGGTGTCAGCACAGTGTAAAATAAGAGTACAGATTCTGAATCAGTCCAACAGTGCGCAACAGGAGACAGATTGAGACTAATTGCATGTCTCTTCAATAATTTGTATTACTTGATCACATGCTATGTTCATGTAGAAGCCATCAATCAATCTGATTGAACTTTCTCATGGCTTCATCAAGCTCCTGCCAACTGGTGGGGTTGCTCTTACCAGACAAATGTTCTACCCTCTCAAAAAGCATAGTGAGCTGCCAAATATTCAGAGTTGGCTAGCAACACACGTTAGTGATGCTATGTCATGGTTTTGCGGACAGATATTTGTTATTTTGGATGAGATAAATAAATGTGCACAGGGCTGAAAAGTAATTGAAAATCATGGCATCGGTTATAAATAACTGTGATGAAGAATATGTTCCAAAACCACATCACTTAACTAAAGACATTCTACTTCAGATACCTTTTCTCTGACCACTGACCACACTCACCTGTAAAATCTGCTGACCAGCACGTCACTGGTGAAGCCCATTCCTCCCCAATACTGGAGACAGCTGTCGCTCACTTCCCTGGCCAGACGGCCTGCCTTCAACTTAGCCATGGATGCCAGCTTGGTGACATCATTGCCTTTAATGTACAATGCTGCAGAGAGCCAAAACAAAAAAAGGACAGAAGTAGTGACACAAGCATGGACGATTGAAAAATGTCCAGCGGGACAAAAGAGAGTTAAAAAGAATGTAGCGAGGGACACAAAGAAAACAACCAAACGTGGTTCAGTTTCAGAGTGACTGGTGGCTGATCAATGCTCACTATTTTGGAGGAGCAGTTGTATGGACCAGTTTTCAAGTGGCCGTGTGGCTGTGGGTTTTGAAGTTCTGCCAGTACACACAGAAACAACAGGAGTTTGAACCCCCCCCCCCCCCCCAACCAAATCCAAATCCAAGTGTCCTTGAGCAAGACACTTAGCTCCCTGACAAAAAAATATATTTATGTTCTCTGAGAGGCAAATATAGATGAACATAATAACAATTCACTAAAATAATTACATGGGAAAACAGAAAAGGCAATGTTAGCACCCTATAAGAAGGATCGAACTTAACCTCAGAGTGAAAACCATGCAACTCATCCAGGGAATTCTTGTTGTTTTGGCAATCTAGTTGCAAGCAATTTCGATGCTAAAGCTAACAACTACTGTTCCGTCTATAGCCAGTCAAACACATTGTTGTTAACTTATCACTTAATAACAATCAACCACATTATTCTCCAGCCTGAACATTGTCCTCTATCTGTTAAACCAACCTGCTGCATGGTACATGGACAAATTACCCACTCAAGGCTAGTTTGGCATTCGCATCATTCTTAGAGAGCCAAGTCAATTGGGGCTTTTGTTACCGAGACCTCAGTCTTATCTACGGTATTAAGTGCCACAAGGAAAGCTGCATTGCATTCATTTGGTAAGACTTTCCTAAAATACTGCACATACAAATCTAAGCATATATTTTCCTGGCCTGGGTTTTAAGGGTATTGTGGATATGCAATATCTGAATGTGAAATAACTGTAGCTACCTTATCTTATGACGAAAAGGAACCTAATCTATGAAAGGTGGATTTTGCAGATAAATGTATATTTAGAAAATAAATGTTTTTTTTAAACTAATAAATACTAGCAAAAAGGTGTACCAATGAATTGGTATTTTGGGAAAAGTTTGGAAAACAACTGTGAGCCTCCATCCTCTGAGCCAAAAAAGAAAAAATGCAGCCAACACTACCAAACACTAATCTTTCATTTTCATTCTGTAATGTCTGTAGATAAAGGGATCCCACCTGTGGAGCGGTGGAGAAGGGAGCGGAGCAGCTCGACCTCCGTCTGCAGCTCAGCCAACCTGAAGTGAACCGACTGGTGGTAGAGGACGGGCTGCTCGAAGATCTTCCTCTGCCGCGTGTACTGGATGGTCTCCTGAATGATGTTGTCCATCGTGGTCACGACTGGAGGTATTGCGATAGAGAGACAGAGATGTGGCCTTACTACTACTACTACTACATGCATACTACTGCATGTCTGTGAGTGCTTGTCCTTTGTGTCTCTGATATATGATATGATGCACAAACGTTTACCAGGCCAGACGCATAAGCTTCAGATTTAGTAACAGAATGTTAAGTCCCACTTCTCCTGAACATTTTCTAATAAATTCTGCCAAAGGACATATTGATGCATGCTTTCTACTCAAAATCAAAAGCAAACAAGTACTTTACAGAAGATGAATGGCTTGAACTATGTGACCTGAACTCCCTAATTCTTGGTAACTATAACGGAAATGAGACCTTAATACAATAAACTGTGCATTTACGGTTAAGATCAGTAGGAGCCAGACGAGATGTGGTGAAAGACTGCGTTGGGGGTGAAGGATTACGTGAAAAATTAAAGGAAATAAAGAAAACTAGGAACGATGACGTCCGATTACTGGATATTGGGGGGGGGGGGGGGGGGGGGAGACGAACTGTAAGAGAGGCTCACTCACCATTGGCCGCTGCCCAGAGCCTCTCTTCCTGGAACTGAAGCATCTGATAGGTGAAGCCCATGCCTTCCTGGCCGATGATGTTCTTGCAGGGCACATGAACGTCATCGAAGAACACTTCAGCCGTGTCTGATGACCACATACCGAGTTTCTCAATCTTGCGGGCGATGTGCACTCCTACAGTGGGAAGCGTAGGGAAAGAGAAATTGACGACATCATGCATCTTGGCAAAGGCACGCGAATAATAACAGATGCTATTGATAGAACGGATGCAGACGCACTAAAGAGGGGGCTTTAGGGTAATGTGCTCAGGAAAATCACGTGGGAGTGTTGCAGGAAATCATCCATTTTAGTAGAAGTGGAAAAACACAGAATGTTAAACTTGAGGGCTGTTTTTAGATTAACTTTAAATCCCAGATGAGAAATCTTAAAAGGCTTAAAAGGCAGAAAAAATAGATATATATATTTTGCTGTTAAAAGGTAAATCATCCCACAGATAATTAACAGACCTACCTGGCAGGTTCATGGGCAAACAGATGAGGGATTTGTTCCTGTGTGCGGGCCCGTCACTTGTGTTGGCGAGGAGACACATCCAGTCAGCCTGGATACCGTTGGTGATCCACATCTTTCCCCCGTTGATCACATATTCATCCCCTTTCCTCACTGCCTTGGTCAGGATACCTGAATCGATGTGTGGTGTTTAAATGGGTGGAGAGAGAGAGAGAGAGAGAGAGAGAGAGAGAGAGAGAGAGAGAGAGAGAGAGAGAGAGAGAGAGAAAATAGGAGAGTTAAATGTTAGGATAAAAAGGTTCAATGAGCAGATGATTAGTCCAAGAAATACAAGTTCGGCAAAAAATGTCTAAAGCTGGCGTATTCAAACATAATGCAATACTAATCCAGAAATAGGAGGCAAAAGGTGGTGAAATCTGATGATGGAGAATGTAGGCCTATATGCAGTGTTTCACATTCATCATGCCACCCTTCTCTCCTGAGAGAATATCAGTGCCAGATTGATTGCAAAGCTGCTGCCCAATCATTTCTGCAGCACGAGTTTATCCAAAAATGGTCCTACTGGAGCTTAAAAGGGATAATAAATGAGCAGAAGATGATGAAGGAGAGACGTACTCGAGACATCAGAGCCGGCTCCGACTTCACTAACTCCGAGGCAGACCACTTTGTCTCCCATGATGGCGGGAAGCAGGAACTCCTCCTTGAGCTCAGCTGAACCAAACCTGCACACGTATACAAAGAAAGAAAAGCACGTTTGTAAGTATTAATTAGCAGTTACAAAAGTGACACTAAGGGGAATCCAAGAGCATTTCTTGTTGATTTCCTACAATACTTCTACATTTACATCGAATACAAACATGATTGTCAGGCAAGTGTGTGATAAAAGTTGGGTGAAACTTTATCACTGTACAGCGCAACTGCAGCAAGATAAAGCAGGAGATGGCTTGGTGCTTTAAAACCACACTGCCATGTTTGAAGCAATTACAGTTCCAGTGGGACAAAGGTGGGAGTCTTATCCTGAAGCTCCCATGATATCTTTTCCTTTTTGCCGCTCTCTTAGCACGTAGTCCTTGCTGCAATCAAGTGCAGATCCCCTAATTAAGCTCCTGAGACTCCCACTGTCTGTTCCACTGAATTCTGTATTCTGCCACCTGCAGCTGGTTCATAGCAGGCTGATACCACAGAACAAGCCAAGGCCCTACATGGGTGAGAAAACCAATTACTAATATATTAATACACATACCCTCTCTAGGGAGGGTAACTCTGATAAAGGGATGGACGACAGGCAGTATCGTTTAGCCTATAACTTTAATACGACCACTAAGGCAGTAAAACAGGGCCTGGACAATAAAGTATTCGGCCAATATATCAGAGGGCTAATATTCTTGGCTTGTCAAGAGTTTTATCTTCATCTACATATGTATAAGTTTGCCAACATTAAAGTCAAATATACTTTACACAGAATATGGTAAAAAGTATCCGAGATGATACTTTTTATGATACTTTTGCAGCAGTAAACGTCAGCTTCAGTTGTTCACTATACGCAACGGAGCAGATGGTGCAGCAGAACCGGCTATAATCAATCCTCTGCCTCCAGAGGTGATATCCTTGTAGAAATGAGTTGCATTTATTTAGCAGTAGAAACAGTAGACATTCGGCTGTAGCATTTGTAGGACAATAAAATTGATTCAAACTGCATCACATTAAGTGCAACTTACTGCTTGTTAACGAGTGCAGCTGTTAAAATAATCATTGTCCGTATGTAGAGCAATAAAAGTCAGTAAAAT
The DNA here is from genome assembly GCF_949748355.1 of Melanostigma gelatinosum. Lineage (NCBI taxonomy): Eukaryota > Metazoa > Chordata > Actinopteri > Perciformes > Zoarcidae > Melanostigma > Melanostigma gelatinosum. Next base: position 14,732,117 of record NC_136650.1, on the reverse strand, counting down.
ATACACAAGCGAGAGATGATTGAACAAAAAAATAAATAAATAAATAAAAATAAAAAAAAGGAGGCGGACGGCTCTGCAGAGCTGGACCAAACAATGAAAAACATTTCTGGAACAAAGATGCTTTTGTGAATAGTATGGACGTTGGGTTCAGTCAAACACACTATAATTATCTGGAGGCTAATTGGGGCGACAATTGTTGCCAGGGGTAGCACTACAGGAAACCTTTTATCACGTCGGAATGAAACCATTCCAGCTCGGTTACAAGTGGCTCTAGTAATGATGTGAAAAGGAACAAAAACACAAAGCGGACGTAGTCTCCCTCGTCCCTCACGAGTTGTTGTCCTTTTTGATAAAAAGGCAGCGGCGGAGGGAGATTAGTGCAGCAAGCAGAATGTAAATGTCCAATCAAAGACACGTCGCCAACCCAAACAGTTTGGAGTTGCTTTAAAAAGGGAACGGAGAAAACACTGGATTTGGTACATGAAGATCAAAGCTGCATTTTTCACAAAAGACAAAATATCAGTAGATTTATCAAACATTGCGCATGCTCTATTTATGTACCCCTGGATTTGTACCTGGCCAGCGCAGGAGTAGCCATGTCAGTCTGTACACCGATGGCCATGGGGACGCCTCCACAGCGAATGTTGCCCAGCTCCTCTGAAACTGCTACGCTGTAGCTGAAGTCAAGACCCAATCCTCCATACTCTGCACAGGACAAAATAATAAGAATACATTTTATCTGTAGCGCTTCAAAAACACACTCTTTTTCCTTTATTTTCGAGACAGTTCGAGGCTGAACGTTCATTGTGCAGATTCTTATCTTCCTTATTGATGACCTTTGATTCTAGATGTGGACCTTCACTATTCATCTGCAGGAGGAAGCAACAATGGCGTACCAATGCAACCATTGCCGTGCACCCGCCAACCCCGTCTCTGTGATAGAATCCCTGCCAAATATTCTGAACACACTGGCGTTCACCTATATAATATTGTGAACTGATCTGTTGGCACCAGCGCAAGAGCTCAATTAATTACAGGATGTATTCATTAATTGTGCCATCTGTAATAATTACGTGTAAAAAGTACTGCCGGTAGTTCTGCAGCGCGATGCAGATACGGGTCACCGACATCTCAGCGTCATCTCATCTGTTCTGCTCAGCATATCAAACTTGATTTTCATCTTTTGAACAACCCATTTAGAAGTCTATTCCTTTCATTCTGGTAGTGGAGGTATTTTTCCAAGACCGTAGGTCCTTAATGGAGCTGAACGGTGCGTCATAAACCATGTTTAAAAGACCAGCTATCCTCTCTCTTTCTTCCCTTTCATCTGCCTTTCATCATCAGCCGCACCGTCTATTATGTAATGAATGGGCTTCTTTGTTTTTACAATAATATACTCAAGATAAAGGCAATTTTATTTGAGCTGGCTAATGTGCTCACTTTTATACTGCGTTTCTATTGAAGTTGTTTGTGTTGAACAAAGACACATTCAGATGCTTTCAAAAATAAAACAATATGAAAATTAAAGTTTTTTTTCTACAAAAAATTGGGACGTCATCATCCCATCATGCACGGTCTAACAAACGTAACGTGACAGTTATTCGTTTAGGGATAATCTCTTAATTCTAATGTCCTGTCAGCCGACAGCAACAAGACTGAGCTTTTGTGAAATGGTCGGTGCTCAGTTTCCCCTTGACTAAAAACAGTGCGCCAGCCGCTGGGTGATGGATACTAGCACTGACTGACAATGAATAATTATTCGCGAATTTACCACATGGAGGCTTACAACTCGAGCAAAGTGGTTTAATATCACCTGTCAAGACTAGTTGTCAAATTATGGAAAGCACAGTCTGGCACACCGTCAGAGAGAGAACAAGGAAAGAGAGCAAAGTAAAATGGGGACAGAGAAAAAGGGGGAGATATAGTGGGACAGGAAAACAGGGGAGTGGGAAAGCCAAAAATAAGAGGAAACAGGTGCAGCTGTGCAGCGATAAGTCTCTGGAAACCCCGCGGTGGATGATGTGGACCAAGGGAAGCACCGAGGTTTATCCCACTTTAAGCTAAACAGCAGGCCGTCTGGTTGAACAAGCAAGCAGAAGAAAAACAAACACAATTCTGTCACAAATGTCAATTCTATACACATGTTTCTTCTGAACACCAGATGGTCCTCAGCGTAGGTTCTCATCAGGTGGAGCTCCGTATGAAGCACATATTGAAGGATGGAGCTCGAGAGGATTTAAAGGCGCAGCACCAGCAGACACCGGCAACGTCGAAGAGAGTGCGCTTTTCTATTCCGTGTGCTCAGCGACACGAGTGCCCTGATGATTAAAAAACACTTCAACCTGGAGGGCGACAACATGGGAAAGAGGGCCGATGAGTCATAATCTTGGATCCGTGACAGTTGATGCACGCATCACCATTACAGTGTGATGTACTATAAAATCAGAGAAGTGGCTGTGTTAGTAATGTTTCGCAAGAGAAAACACAAGCCATTGTAATGCATGTATCATAGTATTACTAAAGTACAAAGTGTGAGGAAGGAAACAGCCTGGACACACAAGCCTCTCCAACAGCTTATTCAGCTAAACATCAGCAGCAAATATGTTCAGTTGAATAGAAAACTGTGGAGGCTGCCAGGTTCTATCAGGCAGGAGGCAAGAGGCCATTGCCATGGTGTGAACTGCGGATACTTCTCTCTCAGAGCGGAGGAAAACAGGCAGGGAGCCAGGGCTCATCCCTGTCTTGTCCCTCAACGAGGCTGCCTTAGGAAAACTTCCGGTTCCCGTGTTTTGAAGGTAGCAATGCCTTTCCTTGTGCGTGGAAAGAGAGTGGAAAATAAGTGTAGTGTTCTTGTCAGCGGATTAAATAAAAAGGGACATGCTGAGCTCCAAAAGATGTCAACAGGAGCGTCAACTTTGTTGCCTTGCGTAAATCCATTAAGTGCACTCTCCCCGTACTCACTTTTCCCTGATTGTAAGTCCTCGCTGCCTACGAGGAGCACACTTAGTCATTAAAGGCTTAGAAACTTCACCGAAATCAGGTGAAGATGGGCGATAACGTGCAACCGGTCCTCTGCCAGATTCAGAGCAGGGGCGTCGTCTTCTTAACAGTAGATCTGTTTTACACTATGACTTGTAAAACGTGGCTCTTTTAATGTTTACTGGGAAATCAAAATAAACAAGTAATTTAGTCTTGAATGGAGCATTTTAGAGTTATTTGCCATAAAACGATGAATATTCTGAATTCTTTCCCAATTCTAACTGTAACGTGAGATACCTTCACGTATTCCCCGTGCAGTTTACCCGTTCCCTCGCAACAAGACTGAATCATGTTCGAGTCACGGCTGTGACCACATCGCAAGATGCTCTTACGTTTATTCTGAACAGATTATGAAATCTCACAACATTTGCACATGTTTTATCCCGCGAGTGTCTATTTTTGCACGAGATTGTTTTGTAATGTATTTGGCTTTTGAGTTCTTCTCCCATTCCACCGGATGAATCATTTCTATTGCACAGACTCCTGAATCCCCATTCCTGTCACCCAGCCTCTAAATCACTTAACCCAGAGCAGAGTTCTTAGAGTCTTCTTCATTAGTCAGCGAAGCCACGTCTAGTTGAAGACATAGAATACCATGGCAGCTTTGGTTATTCCTAACATTCTTTCAAATATTAAGATGAACGCAGAAAGAATGATCAGAGGGAGCCAGATCCCACAGTGCAGCATCCATCTTTTTTTAATACAGCATAACATTCATCAGCTTTTACTGCCTAAAAAAAAATCCTTCTTTTAGAAGAGTTTTAAAGACTAGACCCAATAAGATATACTGCACTGCAATGTCAGCTCAATTTAAATTGCATGCTGAAACATGTCAACCCTGACAGTTGTTTCTATATACTTAACCCAGGTAATCTACCACCTGATAACACAATGCGTCTCCACACAGTCCTCCGCTGCTGCTGCTGCTGCTCCTCCTCCTCCTCTCTAATCCTGCCAATTAATGCTTAAGCCTTGTGTACTCAGCACATTTTAAATCCCTCGCCCTCCCTCTTCTTTGACCTACAGACCTGTAGTGCAGTCCTCCTCGCAGAGCTCCGTGTTCAACACTATTTGTTGATAGATTTGTTTTTCCAGCATAACGGTGATAATATCACGGAAAGTCCACGATGAGTCGCGGTGAATTATTTGAGAAATGAATATAGTATAACTGTGATTGTCAAATACTTCCCACAAATCTCTTTATATATTCAGAATGAATCAGACAACACAACCACTCTGTGGTCCTGTACTGTGCAGCACTCATCCCAGCAGTGACACAGCTGGGTACACATCTGGAAATAAGATAAAGTGTCTCAGGCAGCTGTTGTGGGATGTTGCCGTGACACCAGCAGCCATCATCACAGTGGGAACATTTCTAAACCAACTGTAATGTATGGCCGTCAAACAGAGAGAGAATATGAATCCAGCTGTGAAAAAGAAATGCCTAATGCTCCTTGAAGCGGAGATGGTCAGGCAGGAACACATTTTGATCCACTGATCCCGAACCACAACCTGTGATTCTGAGTAACGTGTTATTCACGTCTGTTCTAGGATTGAAAAATGGTTTCCTTAAAAGCAAGGCCTTGTCAATTCACAGATGTATCATGGGAGTTTTTTTTGCAACGGCAACAGAGACGGCATGTCTCAAAAACACATATGAAGACAGGTGATTCATTTGAATGGATTGACTAAAACTACTAAAATGCCCAAAAAACACAAATGGACTAAAGTCGGTGCCTTAAAACACTTCCAGAGGCATTTCATGTCACGTGGATGCCCATTCTGCAAACACAAGCCACACATCTTTGGGTTTTTAATGGTTTTATACTCTTGACTTGATTCATGGCGTCCAGGTTAATGTACAAAAAGAAAGCAGGTAAAATGTTAAAAGCAAAATACTCAAAAATGTAAAGTGAATGTTGTCAGTGAGACACAATTGGGCAAAATGAGTTTCCAACCTTAACAGGTGCTCTGAGTTTGGCACTTTGACATGAAGGTTATTACCATTTCCCAGCAGGCTTATTATCTCCTGAAATCCTTTCATTGAAAACAAACATCCTTCAAAATGAAAAGGCGTCTGGGTCTCTAAATCAAACAGACCTTTTCCCTCATCGCTCTGCTCCAGATAATGCACAAAAAAACCAATAGAGGAATTAAACCTTGGTACGTTTTTATAAACATGTCATTCGTCTCCGATTTAAAAACCACAAAGAAAATCACTTACATTTAGGAAATCCTAAATTCCCTTTCAGGGTCTCAGGAGCTGAAACCTGTCCAGCATTCACTGTTAGTCAATTACAGACAAGAAGCAGGTGGACAAACGCCAACTTTCATTATGAGTAACTTCATGTTAAACTCCCCAACAACAGGAGTAGTGAACTCCGCACTCAAACGTGTGTTTATGAAAATGAATGCGCTGCTTTTTAACACTCTTACCAACTGGTTTGTTGACTCCTAGAAAGCCGGCACTTCCCAAGATCTTGAAGACTTTATGGGCTGGAAACGTCCCTTCTGCTTCCCACTGGTCCACGTGGGGGTTGATCTCCTGGTCGATGATCTAGAGCACAAACACAACAGGAGAGAGATACGATGTGTCAATATTAAGCACATATTACATTTTTTTTATGATTCCAACAACAATTGAGAGCCCTGCTTTTCTATTTCCTGTCTCATAACGGACACCAAGGAGATATACATTATGAGTGAACACACACACACACACACACACACACACACGGACTTGTTTACGGGTTTTCTGCTTTGCAGAGCAAGTCTCTACTTAAGTCTATGTAATCTACCTCTAGCAGACCAGGTATTATAAATATCAATGAACAGAGAGCAGGCTGGAGATATGGAATACGTGGTGAATCTACAATGATGCAAATACAATGTCAGCATGCATGGCATGCTAGTTACATGTTATCAGTCCCCTGCTGATAACCGAGGCTTGGCTAGTGACATACAATACGACAAGCTGAGGCTCATAAAGCAATGGCACGGGTTTGGCCTCAATCGCATTCTGTGACGTTAGGGAACAGAAAAAAAACGGGCTTAAAAAGAGACACTTACAGAATTTAGTTACAATATTTTTAACACAAAACGGTAAAGTTGTCCATTAAAACATTAGGTGTTTTGGGTTATTTATTTATTTTTTATTTTTAAAAGGATGACAGAGACTTTTACACTCGAGCGGTTTGTCAGCCAATATTGGGCTGATATTCACCATGTTTGCATCCAACCATTTGAAAGGCAATATTCTAATGACTCAGAGTTTCCGCCACCGTTTTATTCTTGGCAGAGTAGAAAACCCTCTCAAGTAATATTTAGTACAGCATGCAAAAATAAAGCTCGGTACTGAAACCCACATTAAAGACATTCCTTCTTGGTTAGCAGCCACTTCATCTGTTCAGCCACAAAGCCTGGGACACACCACTGGCTGAAAATGAAGGATGGCTTTGTATTTGATTTAAGATTAGGACAAAAAGAAGACGGGAAGAATTGAGGTTATTTATAATATTTTTCGCTACATAGGACGTGGATGTTGTTAACTTCACATATCTCTAACCGTACCAGATGCCTGCTCATTCATTTCTATCAGAACTAAACATAATAATTCATTCATAAGGGAGGAACAAAGTCTATTCATCCTGTCGCAGAAGTACAGTGAGAGAAGCTATTTGTTTTGTCTCTCGTCACCACATTCAAGCAGCATTGTGCTTTAACAGTTCATGAGTCATGGCCAAAATGTGTGCAGTGAAGTTGAACGTTGGCGCCGTGATTCATGTCGAACACCTGGAAGTGGTCCACAGCTGGAGAAGCACTTATCAATCTGTTGGGATGTTCCTGCGTGCACATTTTGCAGGAACTTGCAGCGAATAGGCTGCAGATATATACAGTGTGGCATCTTTGGTTAACAATTCTGCCCCAAACAGAAGGCTTTCTAAACTTATCTCATGGGGCATAAAGAGGAAACATCAAATTCAAGTGTGGTCCGTTGATACGTAATGTTACGGTAAATGAGCCATAAACGCTATTTGACTATTAGTCCTGTGTGTTTTACCATTCAAACTATAACAAAGCACTGAAGAAGAATCCACAGGTTTTTTTTCCAGGATTGCAAAAGTGATGCACACTCATCATTTTCCCTTCCAACACACACAAACACCAAACCAGCCAACCACTCGACAAGCCAAGAAAAACGCATCGGCTGAGGAACATCGCAACACGAGGCAGACAGAAAACACGGAAATCATGTTTTTGCTGCTCAAAACAGAACACAGACACTGCTTCCAACATGCTTGGGCCTGAATCTGTTAAAAATCAGGTTTGCTTACATAACGGCCAACACGAGAGCGAGCAGTTAAAAAGGCAGGTTCGGGTCCCCTTTAACCTGCAATAAACTCATCCATGGTCAAGGTTCAGAGGAGGGAAAGGGAGGGATGACGAGCTGCGGGAAAGGGAAATAAAAAGTTCATCGGGGAGTGATCCTTCATCGCTATTGTGGACTATTTGTGTTGCATACCAGAACAATTTCACATCCCTGAACCGCCCAGTAGTGGGACGGGGTCAAGAACATCGCACTATCAGGTCTTGCAAAATGTCCAGTCTGGAGTGTTTTCCCCTGGCGCACCACATACAGAATGGGTTTCTAGGTCAAACCGTTAACGTGGGATTATTTTTCATATATTTATAGAATACAAAGTATTTAATATACTCCATATACTTGGATTCAGAAGTTTACTCACTATACGATATTGTCAAGACATTTTGTCAATTAGATGACGAATCGTCCGACTATGAGGAGATAGAAATGAGTCAGCTGTCAGAGATATTGCTCAACCATCCTTTTAAAATCTTGATATCTCTGGTTGTATTATATTTATATTATCTCATATCCGGCTATTTTGCAATTTACCAGCATTGGCTGCTAAGTTCTGGATTTTTTTATTTATTTTTTATTCTTACATATATTTTCATGTCATTAATTCGCAAGATTAGCAACAAACGTTCCCAACTGGTTATGTTTTGTATAAACTGCTTCAAAAGTTGAATATGAGAAAATCCATATCATGATATAAAATCCTATATACTGGATACAAATGGCTGACTCCTCCACAGACAGTCAGTCTAGGATACATCACAATGTGTGAATGAAGAAGAAACTATACCCGGGCCCTAATGGACTCAAACGTGTGCCAAATCAATGCGTTATAAAGTGTCTACAGTTTCAGAGTTTTGCAGCAGAGATGAAAAGCTACAGCCTCTCGCTCACACAAACACTAATCATGACAACAGCCGGACAGGCCAAAAGGTTGAACCACCATAAAGCACCGGGGGATCCCAGTCTGGAACCATGGGAGGCTGCACACGAGGAGTCTCTTCCTAGAAGTCTTGAGGAAATGCATTTTGGCTCCTCGTCCTAGCAGAACACACACGGTTTGTACATGTGGGAGACAGGAACCTTGACTAATTTCTTTGCATGAGCACCACACTATTGAACGCACACACACACACCAATCACTACCAGACAATAAAGACATTGGCACAATGAACATCTGACCATGGACAGTCACTGAAGGATTTCCTATAACCCCATTTGTGTCCCATCTATAAACACACACCACCCAACAGTGAAGTCCTTTAATAAACCACGCTGCCTCAAGTTCCCTTTCCTGCACTGCCAACATATTGTTCTGCATTTCCTTTTCACATTTTCAACCTTCCCATTATTCCCAGTGCTAGTTTATTTCCAACCTCCTTGCATCCTGTTGAAGGTTTAGTCACACGACAAGCTTCCCCCCCCCCCCCATTTACCGCACCACATCTTTGACTGCTGCCTTAAATTAGCTACTTGTTAGTTTTGCAGTCTCTTGTCTCCAAAGTCTAGTTGAGTAATATGTATCCTAAATGAGTCACGCTGATTACAAATACCTGCTTTGAATTTTTTTACGACTAGAGTTAGCAGCTGTTGATATATAGCTTTCAAAAATAAAAGCTCTGCATGTCCGATAACCCTAATCACGAACTGCGACAGAAACAGGCGAGGCACACTGAGTTTAAGTGAACAAACGTGGGGAAAGAATCTGAGAGAACAATACGACTTTAAAACCCACCATTTGCTAAAGCAAAGAGCAAATAGTCGGCTGCCTAACCCAGCTCAAAAGCCACTACCGTAATATAAATGTACTATATACACACACAGTAATACTGGAGAACTCTGAGTAAATACTAAATGATTAGTCCACCTTGACTTCTCCTCCGGGCTTTTCAGACAGAAATAGCTGATCATCTCTACACCAGAATATTTCCGGGTTATTAAGCAATTTCATGGAAAAGAAAGACACTTAAATCCTTGTGTGTGCACTGTACAAAAGAAAGTGGGAATCACTTTTTCCCATTTTACACAATCTGTTTTCCTATACTGCATATTTTTGAACATGCCAAACTCAACAAGAAGAGGAAGAACACCAGTTCCCAAATGTACAATATCTGTGGCTTCTAGATAAGGCAGATGAAATCCATGATCCAGTGCCAGAAATGCGTTTGATACGGACAAACAATATATCTGCTTTGGCTGAACTACATTGGCTAACATCACTGGTTTGAAAGGCAGTTCAGCAAACCCCTCTGGCATCAGAGACTTTTCCACACATGAATTCTGTGTACTGACCTGACCTACAAAGGTTTAAATATGAAGCTGGCTGTAAATGTAGGAGTGTAGGGCAGCTTACACAGTGAACACTGGCAAGCTAATACCGTTTAGCTAACATTAGTCGATGGTCAACACACAAGCCGCAGGCTGTGTTCGGTGCCATAAACCAGCGTAGCCTCAGGGGTCCGATCGCACCGAGACGTGTCGCTATCAACCGTTTTATGCTTTTCCCTCCTCCTCATTCAACAGCAGAGCAACAGCAAGAGCTCAATATTTGCATTACATCTCATGAATGTTGCTGCATAAACATGAGCCTGCTGATCAGCGGTTCTTTACGGTGAATCACGACGACTACCGAGAGGTAGAACACTCGTTCCCTCCTGATTCTTCCATAAAGGCAGTCCTAACAGTGCCGGAGTATCTAGTGTGCAGTCAGACTGATTGATTCCAAAATGATCACGGCAATCAGTGGCATCCACCACCCTGGATAGGTTTTTAAATGTATTTGTTAATTGACTTGTGCTTTCTTGTGGCATTATGCATTAGGGCGGATAATGAGAATATATGGAGTAATTGTACGAGAGCTGTCACTGGCTTTATTTCCACACATTGCAAATCTTTATGTGCAGGTGGTGAAGATGAAGGTGAGGTAACTGGAGAAGGTGTGTGACAGGCACCGCCATGTCAGCTCTGATACTCTCATCAGATAGCTGTTTCAGTGAGTTTGTGTACACTGTACAGTATGCTGAATATGTCACTATGGAATAAACTATAAATTAATCAATAAAGTCGGGGGCACTGCAGCGATTTTACTCACACATTCACGCCTCTCACATTGTACTTCTACAGTCTGGCTTCAATCCACCACCTCACCATCTGCGTCACCTATTGTCTCCAAAATGATGGTACGCATGGGTCAGAGTTTGTGTACATTCTCCCGTCAAGTTTGTTTTAATAGATCACAACGTTTTGTGCGTACGCAACACGTATTAATGAGGCCCCAGGTCATGTCTGTGCATCAACATTCATGAGGTGCTTTGCATTGACCATGCATGGCTGAATGTGGGCGTGTAGAGGGCGGCACGTGACCAGCTGCACATTTAGAGGTTAATTTAGGATTTATAAAATAGCTCACTGGCAGGCTTATGCAAGGTTTTAAAAATGTGAATGTTTTTGACGTACGTGCATTTCCTCCTTTGAACGTACGCACACATTTAGTAGGGTTATTACGCACCGTTATATAAATAAGACCAACGCTACATAACAACTTGGTGACCTATCACACACTTTCATTATACTGCTCCTCCGCTGCTTCTTACAGGTGCATTACGTAGAATAGCACTGCTGCGTTCAAGCAACACACATATACATTTAAATACCCACCTGTCACAAGCTAAGAAAAAGCTAAATCTAGCTTTGTTTTTCAAGTTTGCTACGACGGTAGCGATACAGAATATGTCACAGTTACCTTTCTGAGGGACTCCTTTAATGCAAAGTGCTCCTGTGTGTAGATTAAATGGCCCCCCACGGTCTCTGGGGCCCTGGGCGGTACGGGTTCAGATGACACGTTATCAGACAACGACCGGACACCAACACATGAGGTGAATTTGTAGAAATTACGACTGATAATCAGCTGGTTTAAACGCAGAGCTCCTCCGGACAGCGCCATCTTTGTTGACAACTGTTTGTGTGCGCATGCGCGTCCTGTGAACTTTTGTTTTCTCCTGGCAGGAAAAATTAGCTCCAGTGGGAAATTAAATATTGGTAGTGTTTGACTTTCTGTTGGCTTGTCGTTTTGGGGGGAAATACCGCTGAACAAATAGAAAATAGGTAACCTATTAGTTGTAAAAAAAAATAAAGAACCACTTACAAGGGTTCACGAGATAAATCTGTGGGCTTGCAGAACAGGAGAGAAGGAAAAAAGCAATACTTCCCCCTTTCTTTTCTCTAATCTGAGATATTTTATTGTGAAATAAATGAAACCACTGAATAAATCATTGATAACTTATATCTGCAAAGGGGAAATCCCACATGCAATGTGTGGGCAAGGGTCACAAATAGACATGCTTTATTCTAAGAGGTCAGAAGGAAAAACGGTTGAAATCATCCGTCTTAAAGATTCATAGCTGTTGATTTGCATGATTTTGACCATTTATAGAAAATACAATCTAAAGTTGATTCTATTCCAGGCAAAAAAAGTAAAAATATGCAGAAAAGGAGGCAAAACTTGCACATTCTGGTCCTCTAAAGATGCTACAAAATGTTAGAGGTATCATAAAGATTTATGAGAAAAGGATGTGTGAACTCTTTATATAAAAAACTGAGTTATGAAGATGTATCTGCTTCCTTACTCTGTCTGAAAACTTCTCACAGTGAATGATGGAAACAGGCTGAGTTATGAACAAGCGTTTAATGTCAGTTGCTTCAGTGTATGAAACAACACATGGGCCCATTTGCTCAGACTATACACCACATGAGAGAGACGCATTACATAACCCAAATACAACTTTTATTTATTGAGTCTTTTTAAAGAATACGATTATCAGGCTACACATCTGTACAGAAGAAGGGGAATCGTTTACATGGGAACTCATGAGGTTTTATATTTCTTTCTCTATTATGTCTCTCTAGTCTTCTCAGTCTGCAAATCCATGTGATAAGGGGAGGGAGAATGTCATTGGGTGCTAATCTTAGATATGAAAGGCTCCTTGGGTCCAGTCTAGCAGACGACACAGCCACCTTTCTCCTTGAATGGGTTCTTCTCCTCTGAAATGCCTTTGACGAGGGTGTCCTCATCCTCTCCAGCCTGAATATAGTCCTTGATTTCCTCACAGCATTTAGATGTCTGAAGTGATCAGACAAAAATGTGTTGAGACATTCTTATCCAGAAATGTATTTCAGTTTGAAATGCTGAGTAAATGAATTCTAATTTGTATAAAGTTGACGATTATTATTTGTTGCTTGTCAAGGATAAAAGTCTGACAACTGAATCTATTCACATGTATCTTTGAAAACAATAAAGACAGACATTTCCATCACCTCAGTGCAAAAAAACAACAACTTACCAACCACCTCTCAAGTTTCATTTCAAGTTTTCGTTGGTTTACTTCCATTACAGCCTTGTCCTTGTCCGTCAGCTCGTCTATGTTTATGACCGGCATTCTCTGTCAAAAAAGAAAACATTCAGCACGTTTTGATGAATCTTCACCGCCATATGGCATGAAAGGTCGCAAAGTATTCTAGTACACACTCCACAAAACGTAATTAGAGTAATATAAATACTTACGGATGCTTACAAGGAGCAGTCCTTCACCCCCGAAATCCTTCTGAAGAATCGCAGTCCTCTCCCTCAGTCTGGGTTATAAAGTAATCTGCATAAACAATCCTAATCCATTAATCTGATTAAAACAAGGCCCCTCTGTGTAATCAAGACATTACCTGAAGTATGTTATCAAACAGGACGGTGAACCACACAGGTGTCTGTTTGGCTTCTTTAGAATTATATTTAAAACAAGAAGCTGTTGCTGATTAAATGCAATGGATTCGGGCTGTTTTGACTCTGCTTTTCCTCATATTCAGAAATGGGTTAAGGGGTGGTGCTTCATGTGTCAGGTCACTTTGATAAGACGGCTAATCTGTATTTATAGCCTCCACCTGTCCGCCTGGAGACGCATCATTATTCTTAACATGACTGCACTGCAGTTTTCCAACAGAATAATGGACACTAGATGGAACAAACCGGTGTGATAGAATCATACAGATATGTGTAACCAAAGCTACATTTTATTGTGCAATATATACTTAAATTGAATGCTGCTTTTTAGTCTGAGGAATGGGGACCTTGAGTGTTTAGTGGTGCAAAACACTGTTTCCTTGAAAGACTGGGTGGCTGCTGCAATTATTCAGCAAAACAAAAGATAACATCGACTACAAGGCAACTCGGCAACAGTGCTTTGAGGCTTTGAGTGAAAGTGTGTGCGTGTGTGTGCGTGTGTGTGCGTGCGTGCGGGTGTGTGTGTGCGTGTGTCAGATCCAGTTAGACGGGTGTGTGATGGGATCTTGGCAGGATGGCTCACACAATCAAATCGTGTGAATGTTTCTCAAGAATAAAAAACAAATTGTTTTGGAGAAATTCCTGTGAATAAATGACAGCGATGCTGCGTAGTTACTCGGTCTCTGTTCATCATCATCACCATCATTACCATCATCATCGTCATGACCAAAAGTGACCATTGAAGACATTGGGAATTCAACTTCCTCCTTTGTTATTTCAGTTGCGCTGAATATGGCTTTAGTCACTACAAACACCTCTCTGGGCGATATTACAACGTCAAAACGAGCCTCTCTGATGTCAAACATGAATTAATCACCACGCACTGTAATCTGGTTTCGCTGCAGTTTGAAAATGAGTCATTCGATCCCCGCCCCTAAAGTTCCCCATGGGAAACACTTCACTCAACTATAAAAGTGGATGAGGCTGCGATGGTCGGCAAAGCGGAAAAGACTGCAGTTGAAGCAAAAGTTGAACAATGGAGTTTTGCACATTCGCGCTGTTTACACTTTTCTGCTCGGTTTACAACGTTTTGGCGCTGTCACCTAAAGGTAGATCTGTCAGCAACTTCTCTCGTTTCTTCAGCATTTTACCGAACTTTAAAAAAAAAAAATAACACCTCTTGTTGTTGGCCATCATATGACCTCCTGCGTGATCGCCAGTTTGGCGGCTGTCACGCTGCGTGCGTGCGTAAAGCTCAGTTTGGTGTTTCAGTGACAATGTTTTTTGCTGCTTTCAGGCGCGTGTCTCCTTCAAGTGGACGAGGGACCTTGCAAAGGAGAAATTGAGAGCTACTACTACAATACTATCACCCAAAAGTGCGAGCTTTTCTACTACGGAGGCTGCCAAGGGAATGCCAATAACTTCAGGAGTTATCAGGAGTGCCATAAATCATGTTTCAGAATCCCAAGTAAGTCCTCTCTGTGCTGAGCATACACTTAAACTTGCACACCTCAGACAGCTATTATAAGTGTACTGTGTGTGTGTGTAAAAAAGAAAAATGTCCTGTTTGTAGTTTAATGCTGCCTATTGTTTTATTTGAACAATTAACTAACTCAAGACTTGTTGCTTAACATCTTAAACCACAGTAGTGTTGCCTATAACCTTCAAAGCGGGCTTTATTAGTTTTTCCAAAGCACAAGTCAGAAATAAAAAGGCTTGGCTGGTTTCTTCACTTTCTACATTTGACAAAGGCTTACCTTGACTACTAAGAAAGACATAAATGTATATTTGAATCTAGATTCTAGTTGAAGTTATTGTTGTGCAATAGTTGCACAAACACTTGAGGATGCCACATGGTCTAATCCCAAACTCACATTTTGTCATTCTGCCCCCCCCTGCAGAGGTTCCCCAGATCTGCAGGTTTCCTAAAGTGGAGGGACCCTGCCGCGCCCTCTTTCGCAGCTACTTCTTCAACATGACCACCATGCAGTGTGAGTCCTTTTCCTACGGTGGCTGCCAGGGCAATTCCAATCGCTTCCAAGACCTCACCTCTTGTAAGGAGTACTGCAGTCCACGAAAAAGTGAGTACAAACTTATTTACTTTGAGGTGCTGCCTCTGAAGTAATCCCGACATGGTGATGAATACTTGAGATACTGGACATGATTATATTCTAAAGGTAAAGATTCATATTGTTAAGAATGAAGGAACAAACAAGTGTTACGTGTGACATTTAGGGGCACTTCTGAGAAATAACTTAATACATTCGGTACTTGTGAAAAGTGTCTCATTATGCCTTTGTGAGAAAGCACGATGTCTGGAATATTAAAGATATTCCAGAGATAATAAAATGGTTAAAACAATGATTTTACTTTTTGGGAAAAGCAATCAAAAACTCTGATGGCATACTCTTCTTGGAAGATGATGACTGGGCTTTGCGTCTCATTTCACAGCTGTTCCTATGCTCTGCCTGGACCCTCTGGACAAAGGGAGGTGCTCAGCCTCCATTCCTCGGTATTACTACAACGCAGCCAGGAAGATGTGCGAGGAGTTCAGCTACTCAGGCTGCGGCGGGAGCAGCAACAATTTTGTCTCGAGGAAGAACTGCATGGACGTGTGTGTCACAGGTGTGTGAGAAAAGCTCACCGTCCACAATAACGGGAGAGGATCATTTGAGTGGAATTTGCAGACTTGACTCCGTAATGACGGTGTTTGGATCGCCAGTTCGAGCCACTTGTTGGTTTGAACTTTGAGAGAGGTTAGAAAGTCAGAGCAAAATAATAATGCTCTGCTGATTTCATTGTCAGAGGAAGGGAAATCTGACTAGAAAGTTATATTTGCTTTATAATGAGTATAGGCATTATAAATAAAGGTCATACTAATCAGTTGTTAAACACATATTATTTTTGTTCCAGGAGGGAAGAAACGCACAGGCCAAGGCAAAGGTCGGCGCATGAGACGGACTAGATATACCGGTAATCGGATCACTTTCTTGCAGGCGTAGACGTCTGACACTCAGGGATTCTCACCTTGGACAAGCCCTTGGAGGAAACTTACCAAACTGACTGTTTTTTGCCAAAATACTGTTTTATGCCAAAATGTTGACCAGCTCTTCTTTGTTGTTCCTAGGAGTCATACTAGCACATGCACACATTTCCACTGTATTGTATTTTTATGAGCTATACTTCAAATGTGATTTCAATGTATTTTGATACTGTATGTGTTGTATAAGCAATACAAACATTTTTATCTGCCCAACTATTAAATAAGTACATTTATTTTGATATAAATAGACAGCATTGTATGAAGTATCCTGCCATTTTTTTGTACTTTTATGGTGCTGATAATATTATTTGAATATAATTCATTTAAAATGTCTTCAACCACAGCAGTGCTGCTGCATATAACCTTCAAGGGTGTCTTATTTGTTTTACCAAAGAAACAAAACGGGCTTGACTAGTTCCTTAGTTTTCTCACAGTCACTTTCACTTATCGCTAGGCCTCCTTCATTCCTTACTAATGCTGCTGTCTTCCCTCCTTATCTGGTAATACTTTGTAAGGCACTCGAGCCTGTCTGGGTCGCCTCTGCATAGCCTTGAATCAGGAAGGAATCAATCAGGCGGCGGTGGCAGGTTCATTAGAGCGTTTCTGCATGTTTAGAGGAGAGGAAACTGCAGCATTACAAAAATTGAATCATAAGCCTCCAATGTCTTCAACTAATTATATTAAAATGCACTCAATTACAAGTACAAACGGGAATGGATCCATGCACAAAACATGGTAAGCTAATGAATGCGCACATATTTTCTCCCAAGCTCAATTATTAACTAAGATTTCCAATGATCAATGATACCAGTTTTCACAGATGATACTTCACGTAACACAGGATAAATCAATTTGCTCTGTGACGCCATTAAAGTAAAGATGCTGTTAATTCAAAGTATTCCGTGGTTTAAGAATATCCCAACAGTCCTAAATCCCTGCTTTGTTCCACCTCCTATAATAGAATAGCTGAAGCGCTGTGTGATTTTTCAGACAATAAATATTTATGGAAGATATCAACGTAAACTGCTCACCCGGCTGGCTTGGGTATAGCAATAAAGGTTAGGCTGGGCCCTTGGCTATTAAGAGCTCAAACTAAATCATACTCGACAGCGATATGAGAGAGGATGTGATCCAAACAGTCTGCACTCAGCTTCTCAAAAGCAACATAATCCTGAAAATCATCACTCCGTAAACTCTTCATCCTAACGTTTAAACAAAATACAAGTTCAAGTATTTTAAAAGGTGAAGAAATCACATCCGGTTCAGGTGAGTAGTGGTTCATGAATATGAAGCATGATGCAGTACAGCTTCTTTCTTTCTTTTTTTAAGATATGAATTATTTTTCTGTTGCAGATGACACTTAAACTGACCATTATGATCACAAATATTTTTCTTTGAGTTCAATTACACCTTGAAGCAACATATTCTTCTTACGCTATATTTGAATTACCAAAAGACATGACAAACGCGTGAGACGGTACAGATGGACACGGCTGGTTCACTTTTAATCATAACAAGGCTCTGTCTTGGACTATTCATTGGTTGCAATATAATACTGACTGTGAAAGATCTGATGTCGTCCAGAGGGCTTGAGATGAATCGATCCTGCTCTGGTTATTTCATTCGCATGCAGTGCATTCGGCATTGTCATTTTGTCTCAATGGTGATTAATGGACGTTTACAAAGAAGCATACTTCGCATTTAAAATGACAATAATTCCATTTTGTATGCTTTGACTTTTTTGTCAGACAGTAACATTGTTTTGTATTTGTGATGTTAAGAGTTGTTATCAAAGTAAAAGACTGACTTTAAAGTGCATAATGTCAGATTTTTTTCTGTATTATTTTTCACTGTTAAGTACTAAATACTTACTGGAGATGAAGCACCGGTATGCTAATTTAACATTCAACATTATACCAAATGACTGCTTCTAAGGTGCCTCAGCACACTGATGGTGTGAGTTGCGCCCCCTGGTGGCAGATTCACATCGAACAAGTAAAAAAGGCAACTTTGACACTTCTATCTTACAGTACAAGTGTTCATATCCTCTATTTAAAAAACAAACACAAAAACAAGGTTCGTGACAAACCTGGCAGTAAATTAGCTAGTTTACTCACTGCTTTAATTAAAGTAGAACACTGCAGATACAACAGATTTTGCAGCCACCTGTAGTTACTCTGCACTTCGGACT
Organism: Melanostigma gelatinosum; assembly: GCF_949748355.1. Lineage (NCBI taxonomy): Eukaryota > Metazoa > Chordata > Actinopteri > Perciformes > Zoarcidae > Melanostigma > Melanostigma gelatinosum. The sequence continues at coordinate 14,713,699 of NC_136650.1, read as the reverse complement.
ATTGGAGCAACGCAGCTCAGGTGTTGACTCAGCAGCATGCATTCGACCACAATCTGTTTGTGGGTGGATCTGGTTTGCTGAATTGAGCTCTGCCTTCACAGTTTTTCTCACATCATGGGAGCATAAAAACCTCCGGGTGGAGATCCAGCTACATGGTATATACAAGTTTCCTCTTTCCTTTTTTTGGACAACCACATCTGATATAGTATTGTTTTTGCTTCAGACAAATCAATCTCGTCCAATGTGCCATGTGTCCTCAATGCCAGAAACCGGAAATCCATTGTAGCTTTTTGTGATATAATCAGCAAACAAAACAGCCCCGTCTTAAGATTGATGGGTCAATGTGTTATTGCTCTTGAAAACTTCCTAATATAACCCAATGTGAGTATAATGTTTGGAAATGTCGGTGCTGAATGAAAACAAACCGCATTAGGTGTAAATGCTCACAATGTTTCTTAAAAATGAATTCATGGCAAAACAAAATTCACAGTATTTGTCTGTTTCATCGAACAGAAGTATGTTTTTCTGTTAATAAACACTTTCCCTGTTAGATTTATCTGGAAATACGTACTCTGCTGCATTAAATCACAGCAGTACACAGAAAGAAGACCCAACCTGCTGACGTAAATTGAACTCTGGCTGCAGGAGAAACATTCTGCATGCAAATTGAAGTGAATTTACATTTTTATATTCCTTTCTTATCTGCCGGAGTTTGGTCTTTTCAAACTGTAGACCAAACATGTCATGCCCTAACATGGCATCCGTTTCCCCAACATCCATCACCCTCCGTATAGGGTGAAATGGAACATCTCAGACCACCGCCTCTTCCCCTAAGATTGATTGATGCATCTGATGATGTGAATCTGGGCTGTTCTTCACAGTCCATCTGGCTGCCAAACACACGTAGCTGTGACAGCTCCATACTTCAGCTTCTGAGATGTGTAGGAAGCCTTCACACACCGATTATCAATTGATTTGCAGAGTAATGCACACAGAAAGAGATGAATTTGTCAACATGAGTGTTGCTTGTTGACGTGCATGCAGAGGTTTACTAATAGTCATTTCCCTGCCTTCAAAAGTCCTAATGTAATTTCACCCTGCCTTGGCTCCCGTAGTGGTGCGGTAATTGACTTTTGGAGGTGAATATAAATGTCTACAGCCTCTGTGACAGACTATTTTGTAAGCTATTGTATGAGTTTGACATTTTGTTTGAAGAAAATATTGACCAAATCCCACCCTCTGTCCACAGGTCTTTGCTTTTGTTGTTTGACAATACTATCGCATCACAGCAGATGACTCATAGCTGCAAATAAATATACTGCTTTCGCCCTCCTGCAAATGTGCCAGAATCCTTTTCCATCAATGTTGGGATAATTAAAAGTGATCTGAGCAGAACAAACATATACAGATTCCTCTTTTTCCCGAAGCCAGATCTTTTTTTCTTCCTCCTGCACAGTTAAGCGCTGAAATAAAAATAAATATTTGAATTCGAGCAGGAGCCTCTTCCTCTTCTTCTGCACCTGCAAGCTTCAATACCAGCTTCCCAGCTACATCATGCTCCCGTTCAGCAGTTCTCAGAATGTGCACCGTGGCACAATTGGGTTTCACGGCTTCATAATGGCTTTTTAATACATATCAGCCTACATTTAAAGAAAGCTGACCCAACGCATGCTGCCCACGTTGAACAGGGGAGCTGAGCATTCCTGAATACACATGTTGTATGCAAACTGGAGGTGAAGAACAACCTGCTGCAAACTCAACTGGATATATTTTTTGCCGAATGATCAAGGATATGAGCTGATAGTACTTGTTGCATTACGATGTATAAGAGTAATATGAACCAACTGGTCACACTGCTAAGACAATAAATTTGATATTTTACAAAGTCCCACTTTATGTTCAGCATCGAGTCACTTTGTCTGCTGTTTGGTGCTGGGAAAGGTTTACAGTGTGCAGTGGGTTAATGAGAAGCTGTTTTTTGTTGTTGTTGTCAATATGTTGTTCCAAACATATTACCCTGCCATTGAAATGCAAATGTGGCACAGCTAAATCTCTCAGCAAAGACTCAAATGATGACGTCACATAGAGACAAATTGTGGCGCTGCTCCACATAGAAACACGAGAGGACAGGAACTTTTAAAAGCGGAGCTTTTACTGAGACATGGGCACATTTCCTGATTCACTGCTGGAAGCCTGAAAGCAGACATTTATGATTGAAATGTCACCGGCAAACACTCAGTGAACCCACAGAGTCAGTCAATAATTCAACTGCTGATGACATCACCCATTTATTCATCATCCAATACACAGCGTGTTGGTTCACAGTGGGGTTTGTTTCCCTTTGACGCTCTATATTCAGTGTAGAAATGGGAAACAATCATAGAAAAGAAACTGCGTCATGATCGCTCTTTTAGTGAGATTAAATAGAACCACTGTCTTTCATCAGCAGGGCCAACAATCATTCCAGCCTCATTTGTTCTTCCTAAATTCTCCAAGATAAAATAAAATAAATCACATTCCTTCATGCCAGAATGTGCTGTAATGACGTATTAACTCTGACTGTGCACAGACACATCCAACACTGGCACCAAACCCGCATGGCCCTTTTCTCCGGCATCATTATAGTTTCACAACACAGGCACCCCTCCAGCTCCACTTTCCTCATTCACCTTCCATCGCCACCGCAACTGACCATAATGAGGGGATTCAGCGAGGAGGGCTTGCTTTTTCATGGAAGTGTCCTCTGACCGCAATACCATCTGCAGCACAGCTTCAAATGTGACCATTCAAAGTGGGTGGACTCACGATGCGACTGTTGGGAATACATTTTAACGAGGTGTGAATAATCTGTCACAATCAAAACAAGATGAATCGATTCTCTTTCCCTGCCCAGAAATCAGTGCTGCTGGAAAATCACCTTCTTCATTAATATAGCGTGATTTAGGGTTAATCAAATTCCCTTGTGTGTGCAGACATGCATGTGAAATGTAGCTGACACGGTCAGTGTTGTTTTCAGCTTGAGAAGATGACCAACATGTCTCAGTAGATGGTGTTTGTGCACTCCTCTCCTCCTCCCCCGTGGATGTTCTGTGTTTTCTCTGCTGGTTTGTTTGCAGATCTCCTGGCTTTAAAGACGACAGCCTCATAACGTCTTTCACTGTTATAATGTCTTATGAGTATGCAGTACAACTGACCTGTCTGTCTGTCTGTCTGTCTGTCTGTCTGTCTGTCTGTGAGAGAGAGAGAGAGAGAGAGAGAGAGAGAGACACAATAATATCCCAACTTCAAGACTAAATTAAATACGACATAAAGACCCCATAAAGATGATAATCGGCATCAACAGTTGTCCAGTGGAAATCTCAGTCTGAAGCTTCGCTAAATAAATGATGATCATGCGTGTTTGATTACCATGCTAATGAGTAAAGCATCATGAGGTCTTGTTAAATCTCAATTATTGTCATTTAAGAAACACTTTGCTGTGTTTCCATCTTACATGAATTATGGTCACTGTGACTTTGGAGCACAGCTGATTATCATTCCACTACAAAGGAGATCTTCAGACATTCAGCATCTTGTTTAGAGTTACTCTTTGGTTGAGGTCAATCCCACTTAAAAACACACATTGACACTGAACGGATCTGTTTACGTCGCTGAACTTGCAGCCGTCTTCCTCCATGTCTTTGCTGGTGCTTTGCAGTACGTCTTGTCGTGTTACCGCCACCTGGTGATCAGTGGAAAGTGTGACGCCATAGGTAGGCCTGTAAAACAGCTCCTTAGCGCTACTAGAGGTCTGGAACTCCACAGGGAGCCTTTAAAATACAATAAAGAGCATGAACTTGTGACATCATAACTGGAAGCCGATCACAACTTGTGTGATGTGGAGAATTATCTTTTCAGTGAAGTGGGAGACATCTTGTCTCCAGTTAAAATGATAAAATGCTAAATATTCACGTTTTAGTCGATTTTTTACTTTTTTCAATGAGCGAAAATGATTGAATGCAATAATAAATGTGTTAGACTTCAAGCATATTATTTGATTTGATTGAAAACATCAACATCTTTAAATGTAGAGAGTATAATACTATCTAACATCAATCATTCGAAAATGTGATTAGAAAAAGATTAGAACATCTTTTTGAGAACAACTTAATTAAACAACTTATTATGCGATTTGTCACAAATCCTTTGGCCGCTACTTATATGAGTGATATATATATATTCGTTCAGATATTTACAAAATGAAAGAATATGGTTATCAAAACAAAGAGGTCACTTTAAAGTCACTCATGACTTTCACATAAAAACACAGTTGGATACATTTTAAACGTGTTGTTTGTTTCAATGCCGCTGTCCAAACGGAGCGCGCACAAGCGGTGTGTGTCTGATACACACACACAGAGATACGGCGAGGAGGAGCTCCACCACCACACGCTCGTCCGTGTGAACGGGAGGCAGTTAGACGCACTTGGATTACCGGGCAGTCAACTGTCGCCGCTCATAACGGCTACAGACCGGCGCCCTGCCCAGCGCTCCTCTCCCGCGCGCATCGCCGGTTATTAATTCATCTCATAAAAAGGCAGACGCCTGTGTAAAGCAGCGTCAGTATGAGCATTTGATTGATTTTTATTGTGGGTTTTATCTCCGTGGATGCAAAAAAAAAAAAGAAGTTTTTATTGACGCTGCGTTAAATAGGAGCGCACAAGCTGCGAGTCAGTCTCCGAGGACGGACACCACCGGGCTTCTCTCAACCTCATCAGCATCACTGTCACTGCTGTTTCTAAAATCTGTTGAAGTAAGGTAAGTCACTGCGTGTTCCTTCTTATCTTCTTTAAGTCACTGCTGGTGTAAAGATGAGTCAGCTATCAGGGGGGGGGGGGGGGGGGGTGCTCTCAGCACCATGAATCCCAATTTTCTTTATTGTGTGTCACACAATACATTTTTAAGACTGATAGAGGATAATAAGAACGTTGTGACCGTGACTGTTGACGCAATGTGAATTGGATTTTCATTGTCCTGTGTTTATGCAAAGGATTCTTTTTATGTCGCCCGTAGGTGTTTACATCTAAACCCCAGTTTAGCTCAAGATTATTTTTAGGCAAGAGAGAAAATGCAAAATGTGACTCATACTCATGTGCACATTTGTCTATCATGCTTTATTTATATGGCTGTAAAAAAAAACCAAGTAAAGGCTGAGAACAGATTTAGAATTGCATGGGGGCACGCACAGCAAAGCGTATTCAGTGGTTTTGGGTTTCTCCTGGAGGAATACTGGGATGCAATGCAGTGATCCACTGTGTATTTAAAAGGCACTTGTGCTCAGGAATACCAAAAACAACTTGTGCAGGTTGAATACATCTTGGTGAATCAATGCAAATTCATAGATGTTTAATACAAACCAGCCACATAGCTTGGCTTCTTCTAAACGCCTGCTCCACCAAAGAGATGCGAAGGGCTGTGTGCAAACAAATGAGCAATCACGCAGCACACAATGCACAAAGGTATGACACAGATTAAAGGTCAATGCATGCAACCTTTCTGCACTCGCTGTTTTAATCATGATGGCACACTTAAAGGACACGGCATCAGTGTCGCGGGTGAGGCTAAAGCTGCTTCTTGCTTCACTGTTGACTGTTGAGTTATATTTTCACGAGCCAAATCCACCCTGGACTTCTTCGCTCTTCTCCTCTCCGTGAGCATTTTTGACACCACTTTGAAACCACCCTCATGCATTCACCCTCATATTGATTATATCAGCTAATTTGTGGTAAAGGGGAAAATAAGCATTCCTTCATGGACCCAACGGCCCCCGCAAGCTGGAAACCAAAATCAGCCAAAATCATCGACAAATGCTGCGTGCCTCAGTTCAGTCTCCAGTTGTGGCAGAAAAGCTGAAGTGCCTTGCAGACGTCTGCGGCTAAATTGGGATTCTTATTTTGGGGATTCCTTTGCGTTTACGTAACCGTGTTCAGAGTAATGGCGTGTGTCATCTGGCGGTTTATTAGAGGCAATAGTGAGTGAAGCTCATATCACTGCAAGGAACAAGAGCTTCCCAGCACACGCTGATATACACGTACTGTGCAATACAGACAAAGACAAGAATAGCAACAGACACAGCCAGGCTGTCAAAGAAAGAGAGAGACAGAAACGGCACGGAATGAGACGGACAGCAATGATGAGATACGTGCAGACAGACAGGCTGAGATATGTGCAGAGCCCTGCAGTGAGTCGGGCTGTTGGCATCGTGTCTGGCTGCTTTCTGAGTCCCACAGATAAGTTAGTCGTTCATCCCGCATGCTGCCGGTCGGTCTGTCTGGTCAGAGAAGGGTGAGCGGGCAAGCCAGCAAGCTGCACATTTGCTCCACGTTTTAAGGGAGCGAGAGGTCAGAGAGGTCTGCATGAAAGGATGAAAAAAGAAGGAAACACAGGCCTGTGGAGGGACTTAAGGAAATATCTGCGTTAGATATCAATGGTCTCCAAGTGTTTGAGGCACAGCTTTTTAAAGCTTTACGCCCAAATGGAAAGAGAAACGGATGCGGGGGAGATGCACACCTATGCAGCGTCTTTGTTCTATATTTATCTTATTTGGGGTTTTGGACGGCAATACTCTTGTACTTATGTGGCACTGAGGACAATTGCCACACGGCCGCAAACACCAGCACGCACAGCTTCTGTCTCCTTCCCACACACACACACACACACCCATCACTCAGTCAGCAGACTAACCACTGCTTCTTCCTCAATATTAATCAAGCTAATGCTCTAAGAATCATGTGAATGAACATGATTGCGGCCCGGAGTTGCCAATGTGCCAAAGCCCTGTCCTTTGACCCCCAGCTGTCTTACGCTTGTCGGATGATGTGAACAATTTAGCTGTCACAGAATTAACTACTTACATTGGCTGTGTTGCAAACCTTGAAAGAGAGGAAACTGCATAATTTGGACGAACGCTGAAATGTCACACATTGGGTTTCCCATGCTAGCAGGCCAATCATCCGGCTCAGACAGATCCAACCTTTTCCATTACATGATACATAGGACTGTGTTGTCAGAGCCAGAGGTCGGCCTTTACGTCTTCATTTCGTGCTACCAAAGAGCAGCAGCGCACAGCTGGATCTGTGTAAAATGATAAGGACATTTAAAGAGGAGCAAGATATACTGAAGATGACTTCGCTGAAACTGAGGTGCGATTAAAGTTAAGTGTTACAATATGTGCGGCGCAGCTGGAGACGTTCTGCACAACCATATTTCATGTTTGGATCTCTGCGTGAGTCAGATATGAACCAGGCAAATGCTCCTGCTCATGATTTTCCACGAAGACAAGGGGGATCCAGTGTGGTAAAATTGGATTTCACAGTCATCTGTGTTATGTCTGCCCCGCGAAGCTGTTTACCAAGTGCAAGCTGGACGAGCATGTTGTAGAGCAATAGAAACCTGTGCAACATTTGATTTGTGACTGAACTCACCGAGTACTCCAGGACAGAGACACACTTGCTCTTAATGAAACAAAACTGACTTCTGCATGTATTTCATGCAGCGATACATCTCCTGTACATAGTGCTGCAGGCGGTGCTAGAATAGTAAATGGCCGACGGCGTAGAGACGGCATGAGTAGTGTGTGTGAGTGCGCGTTTGACAGTCAGAGGTGCACGCAGATGCATTTGTGATGGTTTAAAGTTTTCATAAAAAATGTCTTTGTATCTCCTCTGACATGTGATATCTTCCCCCTCCTCTAATTCTTGAATTGAATTTGCAGCAATGCTGCTCAAGACGCTGCGGCTGCACAGCGAATGGCAAAACGTGTTCCCTTACTTCACTGATCGATCGCATGCTCCCTATATCTGGAATCCTGGGCATTTGTTAGCAGAGCCTGAGGAACGTGCAGTCCCACATCACACTTTTATTATTGCTACCGTGTTCATCTTACAAGTTTACCTCATGGTTGTGAAAATCACATAATAGGTTTTGAAAAATAAAAAGCAATTTGTCGAAAGGATGAAAAACGTTTTTTTTTTGCTGCGGTTAATGGACTGCTGCTGTGTGAGTCTGAAAACAACAATGGACAATTACTCTGCTCATTGTTTGATGCTGGCATGGAACTCATTTGCTTTAGAAATGACGTCTAACTTTGTTTCTCTTTAACTCGTTGGTATTTGCCTTTAATTTTGTTCTTCTTTGAATTTATTGTCATTTCCTCAAATGTCTACTTTGCTTCAGGGGCTTCAGAAAGAGGCTTCAGGGGCTTGTTGTGCAAAGAGAGAGAGTGATTGGCAGCATAACCACCATGTTCTTGAAAAGCTCTCCGCTTGCATTTACTGCTTTACTCTTTTTCTCCTTTGTCCAGTGGCGGCTGGTCAATAGAGGGCCATGGGGCACGGCCCCACCATGAGCCACACAAAAAAAGAAAAAAAAAGAAAAAATTATAATAATCATAAATTATACAAATTGTCAATATTTGTGTTTTTGAACTATGGAATGTACCCAGTAGTGTGTGTAAAATATATCTGCGCAAAATATATGCTTTTCCTGCTCGTCCTCTCCGCCTGTGAGCACGACACTCTGAGAACGCGCAGCTTGGGGGGCCTAATCGTTTTGGCCCAAAAGAGACGGGTCTATGAAGCAGTTTAGCCAATTGCTGATTCAAGATATAAATGAGTGACATACAATTTAGCCAATCAGCGCCCTCAAATAGATTCAGCTATGGGCCAGAACGATCAGGCCCCCCTCGCTGCGCGTTCTCGTCAGGAGAAGTCTCGACACGCGAGCGCCAGCGCGAGCACTCCTCCTCCAAGACCCGTTTGAGAGGAGAACTTTGGCGGAGATTCTGCAGCCAAAGAGCTGATATCAGATCAGCCTGACCTCACAATCAGACAGCAGACTCGCGGGAAAGGGAAGCAGTACATGAAGCTTCTGTACTAGCTGTACACCAGACAGGTTTGGCTAGCTGGATGACGTCATGCTAATAATTTATTTAGCTTTTTAAAACAACGGGGACGGATCCAGCACAGACAGTTATGGGAGTGAGGGATGAGGAGGTAAGGAAACATGAGAACACCAGGGTAGGGAGTGAGGGATGAGGAGGTAAGGAAACATGAGAACACCAGGACACACATGAGAACTCTGTCAAGCTACATATTAGACAAAGTGAACATCTTTTCTTCTACATAGCTGTCCTCAGTCTCATCTGCTTAACTTGGTCATGGAGGCATCAACATGTAATAGAGATGTTAAATTAACAGTGAAAACTCATCATAGCTTAATTTAACATCAGTATTCATAATTACACTTCATGTTTACTTCTCCTGATCTTTACCTCCTATAACAAGGTCCATAGGGGCATCTCAATAAATAAACATGTTATATTATATTATATTGTATTATATTATATAAGTGTTATTTACTGATTGTTTTCGTGTTGGAATACATGTTAAATATTTAACTGCCAAGTAATAATGCGTGTTTGATACTTACATTTTTTTTGCATTAAATCATACTGGGATGTTTGCTGAAATTGATAGGACGGCCCTACCTAGAACATGTTCCACCAGCCGCCACTGCCTTTGTCACTGGCTTTTTTCTTCTCCTATTTTCTATTCCCCAATTCTCCTCTTATCACTCCTGATGTTAATTGAATGCTTATTTCTTGTTTATTTCTTCTTCCTTCATTTCTTTGAATCTGTATCCTCCAGTCACAATCTATGAGTTGCTATTTTAGTTCTCCTGCTGGCTACCCTGCATCCGTGTGATAACAGCACCCATTTCTCTCTGCCTGTCTCTCTCTCTCTCTCTCTGGATGTGTTTACAGCTTGTATCAGCCGGACACAGCGCTCTCCCTGACCCAACAGACCGTACGGGGAACACTCTGCCCAACGGGGAATGGTAGTTAATGCCCTTCGGCTGAAGTCCAGCAACAAAATACTTCTTTAATTGCTTTCATAGCCCTCAGTTGAAGTGTGCTTCCTCTCCAATTGCCTGCAAGTGGGAGTTAGCAATGTAGGACAAGAGGCAGTATCCTAATGGGATCTGTATTGCATGCAGATATCCATCTTTTCAAACATGTTTGTTGGGATCTTTATATAATTCACAGATCTTGGCAGATTATGTTATTTTATCCTGGTCAGTTAATACCATCCCTTACATTTGTTTTCCTCTTTACTTTGAAAGGAATATTCACACTTTAGGAAAATAAAACCCACAATGCAAAAATCTTTTGAGAAACATATATAATGTAGAAAGAACCCCCTCTCAAAGCTTGAGAGGGGGAGAAAGGGTCCTCCCTCACAGTGATAATTGATGGCATACTGTGGAAGAATGTGCACTTTTATTTATTTTTACTTCTCTGGAGTTGAGAAGCAAGGTTATCTTTAAGATGTGAATTATGATCTGCATATGGAGAGGGGAGGGGGGGATGGAGAATGCCGTACAGTAAGTCACCTATGACAGGCGTAGGCCTCAGCTCTCAGCCCATCTGCCACCATCTTTTCTTCGCTCTGAAATGGCTTATAAGATCTTGAATGGGGATGTTTTCCTGTTCATGCAAATTCTGAATTGTTTGAAGTTTTATTTAAAAGTGACATATGACAGTGACTTTATAGAAAAAAAGAGTTGGGAAGTAGCGCCCTTAAACTTCAAAATATTGTCTTTGACCAATTGGAACAACATTAGAATCCGCAAAAATATAAAATGATTTTGAAAATAACAATTTCAGCTTATTACGCTATAAATATGTGTATCTTCAGACAAAAATAAAAGGGACTTAACGTGACTTCCTTCATAGTGCTGTAATGGTATTTATTCACCCTTCTGTATGTCTTAATTTGTTTTGTAAAAAGTCTCGACCCAGTTGTGATAGCTTCGTTAAGATCTGTTCATCTAACTTTATCTGAAATCTCTGCTGCTATGAGTTTTAAAAAGATTTGTAAATGTCTGCTTTTTGTTAAGTTAACCATAATACATCTCTGTTGAAAGTAAAGCCGTTTCCAAAAACTTGTTTTTGGGGGCAGTTTTAATTACAGTGGAGAAATACTTTGTGTGATCCCAATAACTGTTGAGTTAAGTCAATGCATTTTATTATATGTAGGTTATCAAGAGAGCAGTTATTTGTAATTTGCATTTTAATTGACTATTACGTTTTTTTAAATAACAGGAATTGTTGAAAGATATATAATAATTCAAATGAACAATAATTACATAATAATAAGTTATAAGTCTTATGAATCATAACTAATTACAAGTCTGTAATATATACCAGTAGATGACAAATTCTGAAAGAAAACAATTCTGAAATGGTGTAATTATTCTAATAATAAGTTGTTATAAAAACAGCAATTATGACATTTATTAGTCATACATGTACATTTCATAAACCTCTTTTGAATCACAGCAGATGCTCAAAGTTTGTGTCACAAAATAGATATTTCAATTTAAATATATATTATGTAGCATATATATATATATATACTGTATATGTATATATATATATGTACACAAAGTGTGGTAGTGGAAACACTGAGAATGTTATGAAACTTATGGTACTTTGGATACTTCTAATGAATTATTATGAGGCAGCCTGTGATGGTGATGGTGCAAAAAACATCCGGCACATCAGTGAACATCTATCCAATGATTAGGTCATAGTGGTGCAATTTGCAGTGTACTTTTCTGGCCAGACTCTATGGGCTCTAAATGGTGGCCATGACCATGGCACAGATAATGGTAATGGTATCTATAATGGCCTCTTTACACCTCTGTGAATATATGTAACCTTGTGTGTGTGTGCGTGTTTGTGTGTGTGTTAAAACAGGAGCATCTGGATTGGCATGAAGCCATGCAGCACACATTTCCTTTCTAGCCAACTCACATGTGCAAAAGAATACATTTTGGACAGTGCCGATAAGGACTAGAGTTGAAATAAACCACGTTGAACTCATCAACGAAATGAGTTCACATGCAGATCAAGCATCCGGGGAAAAATAAGAAACAGATCCCCCTACTTTATATTTTATTGTAAAAGTCTTGAATAGAAAATTCAAAGACAGATTATTGAATCCAAGCCTGAAATAAGGAGTGATTATCTTATTGGGAGTTACTTTTAGAGCAGTGGCGTCAAGCTAGCCTGAGCAGATGTTTTAATTAATCAACTTTGCATTAGATTGCATGACAATGACTTTTGATCGAAGTATCTGTGCTGCGTTTTTTCCGAACAGTCCATCCATCATTTTGAAGAAATGATCCTCAAAGCATATTTAAGTCTTTGGCTGACACTGTGTGTGCCTGCCAAAATGTCCGAAAGGCAACATGATTGATATATTTGGACTGTAGCAGACATGCCTGCACGTACATACATCTCTTGTTCTCCCCTATAGTAATCTGAGGAGTCAAAGCTTTGCATGTAGCCTATTGTATGTACCGGACCATAGTACAAGTGGGGTGGTGATGCGTTTCTTTGTTTGGAGTCTAGTGTTGTCGCAATATATGATTTTCCATTAAATTCAAATGAATAGTTTGACATTTTGGAAAATGCACTTACTCACATGTTTGCAAAGAGTTAGATGTCAAGCTGTATACTCTCATGTGTGATGGTTCAATTTGAAGTTACAGCCTGGAGATGGTTAGCTTAGCTTAGCAGAAAGCAGGGAAACAGCTTGCGTGGCTCTTCCAAAAATACGAATTCAAGGTTACAAACTTTGGCTTTTGTATTAAATAAATACTGTAAAACATTAATGTGCTTTAGAAAAGCTTGTGGGAGGATTTGGGAGGAGCTTCAGACACGATCAGGCTATGCTATGCTATGCTATGTTATGCTAACGGTTGGCTCGGCTGTCATGCTGAAGAGAGAGTCGCTGACAATAAAACGGACAGATAGCAATACAATGTGTGCCTGCATGAACGTGTGGTACATTTAAGGGTCCCAGTTTGGGGATTTGAAAATATTGTCACCCTATATACTTGACTACATTTCCAAAACGTTTTGAGGATTTGGCTAAATATCTCATCACTGTGTAGTCGGCTATATCTCAGAATCATGCCATTAAAATGACTTTCTGCCACCTCAATGAGTGTGGGAGAGTTATTAAGGAGTTGGCTACTTGCACATGAAATAGAGTTTTGCTGTCTCCACTGCTCTGAACATGCAGTCAATATTCCATACTCTGCCAAACCCAGTTTAATGGGGTTTTATTACAGGTGCCAGGGCACGAGCAGTCACAGGGTCATGTTCTGTTTTCCCCTCCTTCACCTGACAGACGATGACATTCTGACAAATCAAGTTAGAAATATCTAACTGAAATGCTTGTTGTTACGGGAGAGATTATATTCAGTTGAATAGCTGGTTAAAAGTGTGTGTGTGTGTGTGTGTGTGTGTGTAGGTGTGTGTGTGTGTGTGTGTGTGTGTGTGTGTGTGTGTGTGTGTGTGTGTGTGTGTGTGGCTCGGGCGGTATTGCTCTGTCTGAACGATATGTAGAAGAAGAATAAGAGCCCCGAAAGCTGTATTTGCTCTCACCATTTTGAATCTGTGAAGGTTGTGCATCAAGCAGGATTTGATTGTACAGACTTGAGAATTATGTCAAAATTATGAATGGTAAATAATTAATTAATGATCTGCTTGTTACTATAAAATACGTTTCCTGAGTGGTTACCCCCCCCCCCCCCCCCCCTTTCTATTCAATAACAAAACCTGACATTCATCATGACACTCTCATAACAGTTGTTTTCTCTGCATGAATACGAGCGGAATGGGATTCGTCATTTATTCAGCATAGAATAAAAACAACAATCAGAGTTCTAGGTCAGAGCAGAACTGAAAGCAATGCTTCACCTGTTGGGCTGCGCGGGCAACATCGCAAGCATGCAACTAATTATTTCTGTGGCCAGTGTTAATTTGACGATTTGATAGAGACTGAACATAATGTCCTTTGCCCAATTTCAGTGAAACATATTGATGTCATCGGCGAACAAATTATAAGCGATGCTGGAAGTATTATACCCTACTCAGCCCTGTGCAGCTCAGAAAATCAATAACTCATGTCATAGAAATGAATGATGATAATAATAATCAAGAAATGCTCGATAACGCTCCATCGTCCTCTCTCCTCTTTTTCTGCTGCTTCTCTGTCACCTGCATATAGTTTACTGATATAGTTGGTTAATTTACTCCATCTGCAATGTATAGGCTACTGTGCAACAGTCAGCTGAAGACATGAGAGACACCATTAGCTTTTCTTTCAGTGTTTCCGTTTGATTGACTCCTATAGTGATTTTTCTGTCAGCTTTTAGATGTATGCTCTTGGCATCGCGGGCACAGCCAGCCAGTAATGGTGATATTTACAGTACAGTAGGTGATATTTACAGTACAGTAGATGTTTTGCGTGAAGGTTGAACTGTCTATTGCTTTAGGGAAATGCTTCCTGGGTTTCTTGGAAATGTGTTTCCAAAGCTGCTAATAATTTCCCTACAAGGGGAACACGGTTTAAAAAAAGGTTACAGAGAGAACCAAGATACTTTATATCCATTTAATGAGATTTTATTTGCAGTGAGTCGATGTGCATGTGTCTTTATTTTGCTGTCTTATTGGATCATGCAGCAGTGCCTTCTGATCCTCGACTGAAATGATTGTGTTGTGCGTCTATGATGTGCTTTTACTGTGCCTGCTGACACGGAGATATTTCTGTCAACCACTTTATTTTCTATTCCTCCCACCTAGCACGGATTTATCCTTGAGAACGGCTGCTCCATTCACGCCCCATAGCATTCAGGTGTTCCAATACGTGGCGATCGTTTTCCATCCGAAGAAGATGCTTTTTGAACTGTCTTGTTTGAGCTTGAGATTGAGTAGCATGATAATGTTTGATCTCCGCCCTCGGGGTCTCTGATCTCATCCTCGGGGATCTATTTTCTTTCTGATTGCACCTCTTGATCCAGAAGGGCTTATCTTTTATGTTTGATTTGTAGCACCTCTTCTCTGCTTAAAACAAGCTGCTCTGTACAGCCATATTGTGCACAGTGTCCACTCTTCTTCCACTCAGCTCCCTGCACTCACAGTTGCATTTTGATGTCTTTTATTGTTCAGTAATGCCTTTAATGTGGCCCTTTAGAGTAAAGATATAACCTGTCATCTTGTTGGCCTCCAGAGAGCACAAGGGCTTATGTCTGCAATGAAAGGGGAAAAAATATAACATTGCCAAGAATCTCCAGATCTTCAAGAGGACTTAAGCATAAATTAAATTCCAGTCATAGATTCCTGCTGTCGATAGAAACCTCAGTTCTCCTGAAGTACCTTTGCATTATAGTATTCAAAGACGTGTTTAGACATTGTGGGAAATACGCATATTCACTCTCTTGCAGAGGGTGAGAGTAGACGATCGATTCCACTTTGCGTGTTCGATAGATGCGAAACCACAGCCAGTTTGAGGTATTTTACGAGTTCAAACGAACCAAGGAGCGGTCATATGGCGCTCACCATCTGTCCTCTGCTCTCTGCTTTTGGGGCGATGAGACAGACAAACGTCATCGGGAGGTGACAGTCGAGATGTACACTCAGTGGAATGTCAAGAGGAAATGAAGAGGCTGGGGAAAGGAAAGTTTGCCAGATGAAAGGACTTTGATCCCCTGAATATACCCTCCGTTCAGTGGCAGATGTCTGCACCTGAAGCTGTCCACACTGCTTCTGAGAGGCTGAGAGTAACTTAATCGGTTCAGGAAGTAAACAAAGACGTAGTGGGAAGATGTCAATGTCAGAGAGGAAGCTACTTCTTTGACAGCACAAAGCCTTCACTTTTAAACAGACTCCTTTGTTTACCGGTATCAGGAGGAGAAAATGCCATTTCAGGAGATTGTATTGAGTGGATATATTCAATACACCTGACAACACAGCTGAATGGTCTTTGTTCTTATTGGAAAGGCTGTTATGTTTAGTGACAGTCTGAACTGCAACTACGTTCGATTGTAAATCATCTTAAACTATGTAGCGTGACATGCATACTAATGCTCTTAAAATATGCATTTTAAGAGAGCTGAACTATTGTTTGTACGTTCTGATCACCTCAGATTCCCATTTGGAGAGTATCGATGAAGTGAAACCTTGTAAATGCAGACTGGCATTGTAATGAAAGGAACATCTGTCCTCAAGATTGCTTATTGCTAAATGATGATGTGAAACAAAAAAGTAAGACTTCAATGTGTAGTGTTTCAAGTCAGAAAGTTCCCCAATACACTACGGAGTGATTATTTAGCCAAACACCATCTCACACGCGACCCTCGGGATGACATTAGCTCGAATTAATCACTCTTTATGCAAATCAGCTGAAGCTTTGAAAGCAGCAATCACACCAGTGTTTTTCTTTTGTTTGCCAGGCTGGTTGCATGGCTGACACTGGTTAACATCTGCTGGTTATTACAGTCTTTAGTGATGTAGCTCTGTTCATTGGCATATGTGCTGCTTAGGAGAAATCAAAGCAGATGATTGTGATGCAGTTTTGCTGTTGCTGAAAATAGAGTGGAAAGACGCTTTTCCAAAGCTTTTTAGGAGAAAGAAGTATGTGTATCTCTGAAATAAATCTCTGATCAGTGGTGGAAACAACAGCCCCAATTTATGTGCAGCACGATGAGCTTGAAAGTAAAATGTTAGTAAAAAAAAAAAAACGTTTTATGGGGCAAATACTTCATGGCATTTACAGAGAGAACAGAGAAAGCTTGTGTGAATGAACAATAGATGGTCAAACAGTGGCTCGGACCGGACAGTCAGTTGGTTCTGCTGTAAATTGGTCTGAAACTAATGGGGGAGACTGTGGCTATTTTGGGTTTAGAGTACAGGTGGTCCCTCTGCAGATTACAATGCAAAGACCTTGAGAGACAGATGGAGAGGAAGAGAGCAATAGACAGAGAAAGAGAAGTAGGAATGAGTTAACTGCAGTTGAATTATTAGCTGTTGGAGTTGAAACGGTTCCATGTAGTCATAAGTGGAGAGGAGGAAACGGTAAGAGGGCTCCCATCAGTCTGCCTGGCAGACACTGAGTAACACATTTACATATGATGACTGTTTCAAGTGCTTGAAAGAAGTCCATGCCAGTTAGAGGAATCATGGCGTGATGAAGTCTAGACTATGACGAGATGATACCCACCAGAGTCTTGTTGCACTGCTATCCATGTTCCCCATCCCTCCCCTGGCTGCCCGTTCGGTCGCTCTCTGGTCGAGCAGAGGAAGTGTGTGGGATGTCGTGGCGTTAGAGAGCAGGTATAAATCAACTGTTTACACAGAGCCAGGGACAGTCCTCTTAGAAGGCTTGTTTTTAACAAGCTAGAACACTGGAGCACACAATGCTCTCTTGCTTCAGCGCCCCTAACCGTATTCCTGCCACTTCAACGGTCAATAATTGGCTGGATTTGAGACTGGTGCTTGAGCTTGAATGCTGGAAGGCAATATAGCTCCTTTAGGGTGAGTTACGGCACTCAATATCTCTTCAAGGGCAGAGCTTTTAATAAAGGACGTGGGAGCTGGTGTCCTCCAGCGCAACATCAAATAAAAATCTATTTCACTTTAGGGTAATCATTGCTTAAAATTTGGAGCATGAAACGGCTTAAGAATGCACAACATGCAAGTTTGTATCTAGATTTAAATGTGCTCACGTCCTGATGAATCACATTATGCTGGAGGAGATAACGGTCCAATCAATCCAGACAATGAAGGCTTTGTGTATTCAGATGCATTTTAAATTTGTTCACTCACCATGGAGATGAATTTCTCTGTCATAATCTCTTTGGCCCTCCACTGGTTAATCATCAACAGATTCTTGGAGTGTTTGGGATGCTGATGCCATGTCCACACTTGTCCACTTGTCCTACGTTTACACTGAGCAGCCACACGACGCAGGAGTTTTGGAGCAGCCTTAACGGAGGAACCTGAAAACTCCGCCGAGGTTGGAGGTATTTGAGAACCCCGGGGTTTTGGTTCAGTGTAGACGTCGGATACGGATGTCTGTTAGAAAAAAATGAGCCCACAGCCGTGCTCGCTACTGGATTGGTTATTACCAGCCATGATGTCTCCGTCCCTGATTCGTCACTATCACGTGACCCGTACCCGGAAGAAAGCAAAACAGCCGGGCGACCAGCAGCGACAACAAAGCAAGCCTTGCTTGTTTACTTCTCCTGATATTATATTATATAAGTGTTATTTACTGATTGTTTTCGTGTTGGAATACATGTTAAATATTTAACTGCCAAGTAATAATGCGTGTTTGATACTTACATTTTTTTTGCATGAAATGATACTGGGATGTTTGCTGAAATTGATAGGATGGCCCGACCTAGAACATGTTCCACCAGCCGCCACTGTTCACTGGTAACAGCATCTTTACATCCCAAACTTATTGTGATTGTATGCTGCTTTTCTTGAAGTACTTCAAATGTTTCTGTAGCTCTGTGTCTTGTCTGATTGCTTGGTCACAGATACAGTAGAACAAGGGAGGAGGAATAGGACTGTGTAACACAGACAGATTGGTTGAAACCGGTACCGGAATCTGTTTAATGTTTAAAGGACGTGCTAGCTGATGAATCTCTTTGATCTGCTCAGAGAGTCAGAGAGAACGCCTTAAATGTGTAGCCGGGAAAGGGGAGAAAGAGACGACTGGAGAGAGACGGAGGACAGAGCTTGAAAAGGGGAACATCGGAGGAGGAGAAGAATGGGAGAGATATGAGAGGGGGAGGTGGAGCGAAGACATGGGGATGGGGGGATGGGAGAGAGAGAGAGAGAGACACAGGTGAGAGGGGAAATAGATTAAAAGAGCAGAAGATATATGGAAGTGAAAAAGAAAAGAGGCCTGAGAGGAAATGAGAATGCAGAGAAAAGTGTGATATGGGTGGGGTGAGGATGGGGAGGGAAATACATGCTCGGAAACGACGCAAGTTTACCTGTTTCAACTCAACACGAGCTTGACTCAAATACAGAAAAGTGTAATTAACTACTTTGAATTGTCAAGTACTAAATTAGCCTAAAACAGTCATTCCTGCTTTTTATTTCATTATTTAAGAGTTTACAAAAATGTCCTACATCATGATAAATATGTATGTAGTGATTCAATATTAGAGGACTTTATGATCATATCACATACATATGTTTAGTATTTCTTTATATTTATTGGTATAATAAAAAAATACATTCCTTCAGAGAAATACGTGCGTGTTTTACCGGATTACATTTTTTCTTTGGACATTTCAAAAATGCATTGAACAAAGATAAGAATTGTAAATTGCCTCATGCCTCTTTATGAATGTTCCTTCATTGTGTGTATTCCCAGAAGGCCACAGAGATATGCAATGCGCCTGATGTCTTTGACAGCACATTCAGGAGGCCATGACACGTACATTAAATGACTTGAGGGGACGTGTGATTATGGATGTGTGGTTGTAGAGTTGTTAACCCCTTGTTGTAGTATAGTAAAGAGAGTCCTTCAACATAGGTTATAGATCATGTAGCTTCTAGACCAGTGAATGTGATGCCAAATCACGTCCTTGTGGCTGCTCCCTTCAGACTGAGTGATGGGCTCCGAAGTGGTGAGACGTCGGAGGCGGGAGGGGGGGGGGGGGGGGGGGGCAGATCGAGCTGCTGCATCCTTCATTACTTGTGATGTCAGCACAGATCTGTGTTGTCACCGTGCCAGTGACCGTTCGCTGCAAGAGGACAGAGAAGAGATGGTTGGCTCCGTCTCCTGACAGAGCGATGTAATGATGACTAAATGAGAGGGGGAAGAAAGGATGAGGAGGAAAGTAAAAAAGAGGGCGGGGAGAGAGTCTCCTCTCTCAAAACACATGGCAAAACACATAAAATCTGTAAAATCAGGACACTGTTATTCAATTTGTATAGGGTTTCTGGGAACAATAAAAGAAAGCCCGAGGCAATATGTCTTCCATCATCAAATGTAAAGATAGAAAAAAATCTTTCAAACTTTCTCCAAACGAAGGTACAAATGTATACTTGAGTTTTAAAAGGTTGATATGTGGGTTGAACATCAAAGACATTTAACGGAAGCAGACAGTAGGTGGATTATACAAAGAGATACGCTTTGTTGAGTTTGAAGGTCAGTCACACATTCATTGTGTCTCTTTGTAAAGTATAGAACTACATGAAAAAGACCCTTTTCAAACCAGAGCAATGTCTGTTCAAGGCCACACATTCAAGAGTAAAACCTTTACTTTTTAAACATTCCTTCTACAGTTGCTTTACTTCCAATACAGTCACCACAGGAAATCAACGTGTCTGTTTTTTCAAAGCGGTTAAGGATCTATCAAATTTTCACTGGTTGACTTTTCACTTGATCTACAGAAGACTTCATGCTGAACAGCATTCCTGGAGAGGATCGAGTGCTTTGCATGTGACCTATGCACTCAGCCCGTTAGAGTGCTTACTCTTGTCTCAATTTTTTGGGGTCTTGTCTTTTTAATGAGCTACACATGCTTCAAGCCTGACAGATCACATCACTTTGGACATAATGGCTTTGGGGACTATGCTTAGAGATGTAGGAAGAGCTAATGGGTAAGACAGAAACACATAGTAGATAAAGCTCCCCTCGCTGAAAGTCAAATATAGAGTTTGAATAAACTGTCACATAGAGATATTCAACTGTGAAACTTGCTGTTTGGTCTCAGATGATCCCAATTGCTACCACAACTAACAGCTGAGGTGTTTTTTGAACCTTTGGAAAGAGTCTGGATAGCTGTTTCTGTTTCCAGTCTTTATGTTAAACTCAGCTAACCATCTGCTGGCTGTAGCGTAACATTTACTGCACAGACAGAGTGACATATATCTTCTCATCTAACTCTCTGCAAGAAAGAGAATAAGTGCACTTCCCAAGACGTTGAACTATTCCTCTAAGTGTTAACAAATGTCTTTGGTGTGGAAACTTTTTACACGTTAGTGCCAATTGTCCCGATGTGTCTCTGCTGTTGTTTGACTTGTAGAATGTCTCGCTATCAGAGAATATCTCACTTTCAGACAAATCACAAATAACACGTTGATGCACACCCAGAGGTGAAAAGCTGATAATTGACGAGTGTGAATTCCCTGCCCTGGCATGATGGTGTTTTTTATAGATCCTGTCTTCCTCGAGGCCATTTTGAGATCCATTCTCTTCCTTCTCTTTCTCCATTTGTCTTTGATTGGTGTTTTTGTGGGCTTCTTTGTGTACTTTTTTTCAAAGCAGAGATACAGAGCGGTCTGTCGCGGTGGCCTTGACTGAGCTTTCCAGCATGCTGGATGCACACGTGTGTGTTGTATCGTCTGTTGTTATCCTGGAGATATTGAGCTTCGGAGTTTAGGAACAGGCTGAAAATGGCTGAATAGACGGAGATATCTGAGGATGAGGTTTACAATGATCGGCAATACAATTGAATGTCAAAAGCTTTTTTAAAAGCTGAAACAATTCATCTGTCGATACACCTGGGGGCAGGTCATTATAGACGTTTTCCAAGCGAAAAACCTTCACAACTCAAGGGCCACGATTTAATACTGACAGGAGGCCTACAGGGCGATTGTGACTCAGGAGGTAGAGCATGGTGTCCTTTGATTACAAGGTTGGTGCTTCGCTTTGGGCTCCTCCTAGCCACATGTCGCAGTGTCCAGTCTATAAAATTTCCGAAAATAGTGGAAAATGCCAACCACCCAGGGTGATGTCATCAGATGACTTGTTTTGTCCTATATAATCAGTTTACTATCATATATTACAAAGATTAGCATCAAATCCTCACAATTTAGAAGCTGGAACTAGATATTGTTTGGCATTTCCCCCCCTGTAAAATTACATAAACAATGAATCAATTTTCTAAATAGTTGCTGATTCATTAGATTCATAGGCTAATAGTTTTAGCTCTACTCTATTGTATGCATAATGAAGCAGAGGGTAGGTCTATCTCTGGGCCTGGGACAGATAATTAAGAGTGGTCTTATTCTGAGAGTAGATTTAAGAAAGAGGACGTCTCGGGCTGCCATTAGTTATGATAATCATCCTCATAATTACCATAGATTATAAATGAGAAATTTGAAATTTGAGGGAAACCCGAGGGGTCAGAGATCAGCACTACTCGCCTTAAATTCTTGCCAGATTTAGTTGCAGGGTTATTTGTCATCCTCCTGCTAAAAAGCCGACCACATCAGTGCGTGTCTGAAAGCCCAAAGAAATGCTGTCAATCCTGCTCACATTTCACAGTGACTTACAGGACTGAGAGGCATGTCTATCTGTCCGTCTGTTAAAAAGTCTGCCCCCTGGGCCGCTGCGGGGTGTGGACAACCACCAGTAGGTGGTCCTAACTGTTCAAACTGTGGAGTGATGGGCTTATAACAGGGACTCTGAAAGCCAAAGCAAATAGACCTGAAGTGAATTTTAATCTCACATGCACTCGGTTACTAAACTGGCAGATCGCTGCTGCTGCTGCCGTCCTGCAGGAGTGGAGGCTCAGCACACAAATGATAAATGACCATTCACTTTTTCTGTCTTTTTTCCTCCTCCTTTCTCTCACACAATACAACGTTAATCTCCCGTGAGGTTGTTTTTAACATATTGACAGGAACACTTTCTCTCTGTCGCTCAGACACAAACACACAAACAAATAGAGGAACCGTGAAGCGTCATAAACTGCAGTGCCTTTGCTGCAGTGTTTTGCATTTCAGATGAATGATTCCAGTTTTCTCCTGAGGCCATATTATCCTGATTCGAAACAGCCATTGGTTTGTTCAGCCAGTCATTTTCACGGTTCAGACAACTTTGTTTCTGTTCGTTGTAACGTGTTGTTCTCTTCTCTCCCTCTACAGATTTGCCTGTGAGAAGAAGATATGAAGGAAGCGGGCTCACTTTGGATCCTTTGGTTTCTCCTGGTGGTAAGCTCGCAATTTTTTAATTCAAGGAATGCTGTAAGGTAAACTTCCCCTTCTCTTTTTACCCATCATGTATGCTGCACACGTGTGTTTAGACGGATTACATTTTCATGAAATGGACATGTAATATGATGTGGTCTAGCGGTTTTCTTTTCTCAGAAAAAGATCTCATGATTAATTTTCACTCACCATTTATAATTGATAATTACAGTTTATAGTTAGCTCAGCTTGTTCATTACAAACTTAGAAGACCAAGAAGAGAGTATGTGATCCATGACTGCACGCTTCTGCAAGTTCTTACTATATGTGATCCTTTTATGCAGATGACGTCCGGTCTATAATGTCTGGAATTGTGCTTGCATTTATACTTGTTTTGGATGAATACACACAATTAAACTGTCATATCTGTAATACCTCATCGTGCATTTGAAGTGGGTCTATGCATTGTGTTTTATTGTGTACAACACAACACCAGACATGGCAGCAGCATCTCCCTGCACCTGCAGAGGAACAAAGTATTCACAGGCTGCACTGGTTTGTGCCCACCAAGTGTTATCTATCATCTGATTTCAAAACAGCTTGCGGGGGTTGAGTCATATTCACAGTGCGCTCCAGTGTTTTTCATGAATTAGCTTATGTTGCAATCATTTTGGTACTATATTCTGTCATTTATAATATGCCGATTTGTCAGAAGAAGGGGTTATAATTAAACAAATCAAACTTTGAAAAGTCCTTTTGATGGACTCTCTTCTTAAAAATAACAGTACACCAATTGGCTTGATGAGGATTCTATAATAAATGGTATTTTAAACGCCGTGGCTCTAAAATATTGAAAAGCTCAGAGACAATATTCACCGTTTTCCAGAATAGAGGTCTTTCATGAGTCATTGTCTCGAATGAAAGCAAAACAGTTGGTCCACTATTCTTCAGTGTCAGAGATAATGGACGTCTCAACTGCCTTTGCTGTTAAGTATCACGCTTGACTTTGAGTTTCAGAATAGTATCATGTCAAATGTTTTCGACCTAATGTATCTACTGTTCTCCTTTATGTGTCTGTTCTTTCTTTTTTGAGTGGTCTTGTCATTGATTTAGGGAGATGAATGCATTTTAGTAGGCGAGGAGAAGCCTTGACATCTTTTTTTTTTCTCATCTGTTGATATTGGTGGTGGCCTGGTGGTCGTATGTATGACGTCATTTACTTCAATGATTGGAGTGACATCATATGTACGGCTGCTAAACTGCTACATGGGACATCGGCATTCTCACACAGTTTGTTTATGTTAAGAGTTTTGCCTTTTACAAGAGTTTATCAGACAGGTAAGAATGGTAGTTTTGGTCAAAGAGACGGCGATAGGAGGTTTGCATCTCAATTATGATAAAGCACATGGAGACAATTTCATAGGAAAAGTATTACCATTCCGTAAATGATTTATTAAATGCAAGTGCATGAGCCTGACACTCTGAGATTCTTAAATTTCAGCCCAAAGAATGTGTGAGATCAGTCACACAAAAATGGGCTCTTTATCCTTCATTGAGCATTATCAAAACCAGCATGTCTTTATCTAAGGATGATGAAACTGTGAAGTATTGTGAATTTCGATATCATCATCATCATCATCCAAGATAATATTTATGCTTTATCTTTGACAGTCAAGGAAATGTAGATCAGAGCAGCAATCACAACCTCCCTATCTACACTCCATACTCATTTCCAAGTCAAGTACGGACATGTTTTCTTCCCCCTTCCTCTCACCTCTTGTGCCATGTTGTCTCCACAGCGCTGGGTGGCTGGAGGCGCAGAGTCAATCTCAGATCCATCACTCAGGCCTGGACATAGCATGACAGATGGACATGGCCAGACGCTGAGCATGGGTCAATTTAAATGTCTTGAGCTCTCCCACAAAGACCACCAAGATAACAGAACCGGTGAGAGGCCCAACTCATTTCAAGGCTTCTTGAGGCCAAATGGATTACCTTTGGGAGAGCGTCACAGGTGTAATGGTGTTGTAAGGTGGTGGATTGGGAGCAGAACGTAGTCAATATTCTTGTTCAAGGTAATGATAGTGTTGCCACTGAGGGCTTTTAGAGTGGGAGCTGTAGCTGTAGGGAACAGAAAAATGTGTGTTTGTAATAACACAGAATCGTCATTACACTTTTTTTCCTTTTTCTTTCCAAGTTACCTTTTGTGGACGCATGTGGGACGGCTTATTGTGCTGGGAGGAGACACCGGCTGGGACGTCTGTAACACAAAACTGTCCCGATCAGCCAGACCTGGACCCAACTGGTAAGAAAGATAAGCCCTTCTCACACAAATACACAACAACAAGCTCCCTGACGTTTTTAAATCCAGTTCAGCCGGCAACATAGAAAACAATCCAATGTTCTGTGTGTGATGGAGATCAAAGGTCACGGGGCTGATTGTATGACAACTGGCCAGCATGGGGCTTCAGGAAGCTAGGAGGATTTTATTATGTATTTGATGTGCAACAGTCAGGTGAGAGATGGTTTTTAAGATTGTATCAACTCATAATGCAAGAATAGCAGGTAATGTCACGGTGACAGTACAATAATATAATATGGTTTTAAAATGTAATCAAACTACTGACTGGCATTAGCCGTTTTATACATGCTTCACAATCACAAACTCATTCGTCAGCTGTGTGGCTACCAGCTGACTTGTAACTCCCAATAAAATGTATTCTTTATTACTCTGCTGATCCACCATCCCAACAGCCTCCTTATATTTCTGGTACAGTTGAATTAACTAAGATGTAATGTCCACATGTTTATTAAGGAGGGTTTAGTTCTTCAAGCAGAAATCGTGTTGCTGCTCAGATTCGTTCTGCTCCCTCAAAGAGCACTAAAGCTAACCACAGTATATATATATATATATATATATATATATATATATATATATATATATATATATATATATATATATAACACTTTACTATTCATGGTCAGTTCCTTATTGCAAGTGTCTCTGACTAAAGTGCATAATGTAATTGCATTTTATGCATCATGTCCAAAGCAGATATGATTTATGTTGAGATGTAAGTGTATATTTCCTCATTTAAAGGAAGATTTGATGATCAATCATGACAAGAACCGGTGCTGTAGTGCTTTTGCCCGTCATTTAAAACCACATAGCCAGTACTGTGACATATTTTTGGGTGTCTTCTGTTCTGTTTTGTAGGTCATAGTCTGTTGATTGTTGTCCTTATTAAGAGGTGCATTATAAATACAGAGTCCTTTTATTTCCATCACTTTGGTCCTGACTCAAATATTTATGAAACTAGATTGTCAAATGCGGTACCGATATCCATTGTGCCCGGAGGATGAATCATAATAACTTGATCTACGCCCATCAGAAGGTTAACATCTTCACTTGAAGTATCTCAATACCTACTGGATGGATTGGCACCACATTTTGTACAGACAATCATGGTTCCTGAGGATGTTATGAATTCGATGATCTCCCAGGTGCACATTTTGGGTTTTGAGGTAAATGTCTCAAAAACTATTATGATTACCAGGATAAATTGTAATCACTTTGGCAATCCCTTGACTTTTCATTTAGTGCCATCATCAAGTCAAAATTTTAATTTGTTCATTATGTTTGTGTATGATGAAATAGCTGCAGAACTACTGACATTCCCATCAACCTCAGCTGTACTAAGTGCTTAATATTCTAAATTAAGATTGTTGAACATGGTAAACATTGCACCTGCAAACCTGAGCATGTTAGCATTGTCTTTGTGAGCATGCTAGCAAGCTAACCTTAGCATTTAGCTCAAAACACTGCTGCTAGAATGGCTGACTCTTAGTCTTCTTAACTAAAGGAGGAAGACTTGCACAACAACAGTGAGTGCAAAGGAAGGCTAGAACACGATATGTATGAACTAGACCAGGGGTCTCAAACTCATTTTCACTCCGGGCCACATCAGCATCATGGTCGCCCACAAAGGGCCGGTTGTAAATGTAACTACTCGAAACATATTGTTAAATAACTCTGCATTCACAGTTTAAAGTAGTCTTCAATGTACTCACAATACATTTCCATGTTAAATGTACAGTAACCAGCCAAAGAGGTGCTTCTAACTGTTTAAGTATCTCATAATTTTGACTTTCTATTTCATAATTTTGACTTTCAATCTTATCTTTTTGACTTCCAATCTCATAATTTTGATTGTCAATCTCATAATTGTGACTTTAAATCTCATAATTTTGACTTTCAATCTCATAATTTTGACTTTCAATCTCATAATTTTGACTTTCAATCTCATAATTTTGACTGTCTATCTCATAATTTTGACTTTCTATCTCATCTTTTTGACTTTCTATCTCATAACTTTGACTTTCTATCTCATAATTTCGACTATGGGGATATTTTTATTATTATTCGTCTAACTTAAAAAATAAAAAAAAAGTTTTTTTTAAATTTTTACTTTTGACATAAAATGACGTAGCGGGCCGGATTTGGCCCGCGGGCCGGGAGTTTGAGACCCCTGAACTAGATACAAGGTAAATCAGTGTGTTTTATCAACCAGTCTGAATCAAAACAGACATATCTATATTGAATTTGACTCGATCATGTGATTCTGGATCGCGGTGTACTACACTATGAGCAGTGTTTTCATTGTGAGGAATGCATGGCTCAATAATGTCTGGTCGAAGAAATCCAGACTCGAGTCATGTCTGATTTAGGAGATGCAGGGGAGTGGAGGGGGGGGAGGTTAGGAAGAGGACAGAGATAGACTGAAGGGTCGAGAAGTCGGAGTCAGAGAGATGGATGGGGAGAGAGAATATGCACGAGAAGAGAGAGATGGTGTTTTTGTAAGACAAGGCTCATAAAGGATATTCTCAAACTGCCTGTGACGTTAAGAGTCCCTTTATGGCTCCTCATTTGAAAGCCGATGCTGCTGATATGAGGCTTCAGGGGGAGGCGTACAGTTGGAAGTGGATGCCGAACAGTTGATGAGCTGACGAAGAAGACTAGGCCGCCAGGCAATACGGTTGCTGTTGTCAGGACCAATGTGATCGCATTCTTAGCCCAGTCACAGATCTGGTGTGAAGCCCAGCGTTTGAGAATTAGCCAGAAAATGTCTCCAAAGAGGGTGTTTTCTGTTTGACAGAATGTTTGATGATGCATGCCACGTTCAATTAATCACAGTTGCTCAGCAATGCTAAGATTCAGGTTCCAATTTGTGTGTTTGGATGATGCTGAAAAACGAAGACGGAGTAAAGAGCATGCACGAGCCTAAAACAGAAGCATGAATGTGGCAATGAGTAATTTGATTTCGAGCTTTCAGGATAACCTTTGACGAATTATTCTGTTGTCAAGCTGATGCGAAGTAATTGCATACTTTGTTATTCTTTCCAGAAAAAGTGACCAAATATTGTGCCGAATTGGGTAATTGGGTCCAGACTGGGTCCACTTGTCAACCAGCTTCTAAGAACAAACTAGAGGTATGTTGTGTCACTGGCTTTTTCCCTTTAAGTAATGGAAGAACCAGATGAAGCTTTAGTCTCAGCTGCCCTGTACACTACTACACTGCCAATTCTTAGCAGGAAGTCCCCCATTTTTTAAGGGATGCTGCTGGAGAGTTGGTTGTAAACATATCATAATCCTAGTTTATCTCACAGGGTCAGCCATATTGTAATTAAAGATGTGAAATCCATAGCCTGAAATAAAGATGTGCAATTATTACTAAGGGTGGCTTTTTTGCCCATAGCCCCACTGCTCATGGCTCGATCCTGACTTATGATCCTGTGTGTGTGTGTGTGTGTGTGTGTCACTAAAATGAAGGCAGCCACGCAGCTCTCAGGAGTCACTGAAGTAGAGTCCGCTGATGAGGCCACAGTCAGCCCCATGGTTAACCCAGAAGAACAGGAACTTGTGAGAAAGAAAATCCTCGACAGCCAGTACAAATGCTTCGAGAAAATGAATCGGGATGTACCGTATAACAAATCAGGTAGAGATATTAACTACCGGAGACTCATCATGGCTATACTTCTCCTTGCAAAATGTTTAACTCTCTGTTGCTATGTTGGTGTTGCAGGGGTGCACTGCAATCGTAACTGGGATGGCTGGCTGTGCTGGGAGGACACTCCAGCGGGAACCTACACCGCTCAAAACTGCCCCAATTATTTTGGTGACTTTGACCCGACAGGTGAGCAGCGAGACTCAAGAGCGTCGCTCTTTGAAAGGTCTGCTGATGCGTGAGGAATCCATCTTTGGTGACTGTTCTACCAGAATGATGAAATATGAATTGCTTTGAGAATGAATTATTCAC
Source organism: Melanostigma gelatinosum (assembly GCF_949748355.1). Taxonomy (NCBI): domain Eukaryota; kingdom Metazoa; phylum Chordata; class Actinopteri; order Perciformes; family Zoarcidae; genus Melanostigma; species Melanostigma gelatinosum. The sequence continues at coordinate 14,684,548 of NC_136650.1, read as the reverse complement.
CAAGGCCAACATAAGCTGAATGTATGGACACAGCTGTTTGAATGTGAAAACATTTGGAGAATATGCATTTATTACTGAATTGTTACTTTCAGAAAAAGCTGCTAAGTACTGTGGGGAGGACGGGCAGTGGTTTCGTCACCCGGATACCAACAGGACGTGGTCCAACTACACGCTCTGCAACGAAAACGCAAAGTTGAAGGTGATATATTTAAGATAAAGTAGCCTGCTATCATAGATCTACGGGTTTAAATAGTGAAGCGGCAGAGTGAGCAGGTGAAAGTGATGAGCTGATGAGGCGAGTGTGACCGGCAGGTGCACTGAATGACCTAATTAGGTGAGTGAAAGGTGGATAGAAGTGACAGAGCTGTCACAAAATTGTACCAATTAAGTCTAAATTGAAGGTGCAGCTACATACGGTGGCATAGTATTTGTGAAAAATTAGCTTTCCACCAAAGCTCCCAGCATCTAAACAAGTACTTTAATTTGCCCAAACAGTTTGACCCGCAGCTCTGGCAACAAGGGATTATTGTGGATCAGGAATTGAGTCACACTTTTGGTAAATTCTCATTTTGTCTATGCATTTTTTTTGTTTGTTGCAGAAACAAAAAATGCGTGAGAATGTATACACGTGCCACCAGAAAATAATTCGAGACCCACCTTTTAACAAATCAGGTACTGATACCGTCTACTTAAACTACCGTACTGTGTTAATCTGAGAGGGGGCATGATGGGGCGACCAAGAGGCCGGTCAACATTTGTCATCATGTTCTTTTGGCTTCGTTGCCGTCGCAGGGCAGCACTGCAGTCGTAACTGGGATGGCTTGCTGTGCTGGGACGACACTCCAGCGGGAACCTTCGCCTCCCAAAACTGCCCAGATTATCTTTTTGACGTTGACCCCACAGGTGAGAATTTTGCTTTGGTTTTAAAGGTGGTCTGATATCTTGTTAATCTCTTCTGACCTTATCGTCCTGTATTTGGAAGAGGCTTGACTATGAAGTTGCTGTGAGGATTGATTTGTGAATCTAATGGGAACACAGCTGCACAGATTTATAGACTGAATGTAGAGAATCTGTAACACACAGTATATTCATCACATATTTGTTCTTTTTAGAAAAGGCCACTAAGTACTGTGGAGAAGACGGGCGGTGGTTTCACCATCCAGAGAGCAACACGACTTGGACTAATTATACATTCTGTGCTGTCAACACTAAGGAGAGGTTGAAGGTAATGTATCCTGATGTACTGTATTAACTATGCATCCAGGATTTATTGTACAGATTATGATTCTCGGTAATTAAGCTATATACCGCTGTGGTTTTCGGCGAGTTGGTTATAAACATATCATAATCCTAGTTTATCTCACAGGGTCAGCCATACTGTAATTAAAGATGTGAAATCCATAGCCTGAAATAAAGATGTGCAATTATTACTAAGGGGGGCTTTTTTGCCCATAGCCCCACTGCTCATGGCTCGATCCTGACTTATGATCCTGTGTGTGTGTGTGTGTCACTAAAATGAAGGCAGCCACGCAGCTCTCAGGAGTCACTGAAGTAGAGTCCGCTGATGAGGCCACAGTCAGCCCCATGGTTAACCCAGAAGAACAGGAACTTGTGAGAAAGAAAATCCTCGACAGCCAGTACAAATGCTTCGAGAAAATGAATCGGGATGTACCGTATAACAAATCAGGTAGAGATATTAACTACCGGAGACTCATCATGGCTATACTTCTCCTTTCAAAATGTTTAACTCTCTGTTGCTATGTTGGTGTTGCAGGGGTGCACTGCAATCGTAACTGGGATGGCTGGCTGTGCTGGGAGGACACTCCAGCGGGAACCTACACCTCTCAAAACTGCCCCAATTATTTTGGTGACTTTGACCCGACAGGTGAGCAGCGAGACTCAAGAGCGTCGCTCTTTGAAAGGTCTGCTGATGCGTGAGGAATCCATCTTTGTTGACTGTTCTACCAGAACGATGAAATATGAATTGCTTTGAGAATGAATTATTCACCAAGGCCAACATAAGCTGAATGTATGGACACAGCTGTTTGAATGTGAAAACATTTGGAGAATAGGCATTGATTACTGAATTGTTACTTTCAGAAAAAGCTGTTAAGTACTGTGGGGAGGACGGGCAGTGGTTTCGTCACCCGGATACCAACAGGACGTGGTCCAACTACACGCTCTGCAACGAAAACACTCAGGCAAAGTTGAAGGTGATATATTTAAGATAAAGTAGCCTGCTATCATAGATCTACTGCATGATGGTCACAGTGTGATGGCTCAGCATTATTTTTTCCTTTTTCTGCATGGTCCTCTGTTATTTGGAGCATGGGCATATGGGAGAAAATGTGGAAACTGGAAATACTGTATGTAGTCTGACGAAGTTGACCATAAATATTGTAAGACACACCAACATTAACAGGCATTTTCTTTTCCAAAAACACAGTACTCTTGTATACTGAGCCGCCGCAGATCAGAGCTTGAAAGTAACTTGTAAGCCCTCTGTTCCTCAGGCTTAATAGTTGTCATAAAACACAGGCCTGACAGAGGAGTCTCCCTACAGATAGCCTCGTGTTGACACCATCACATATTAACAACCGTCTTATCACCAACAGCACCAGGCTGCTGCACCAAGCCACCAACAATGTTTCCTACATAACCAGACCAGGAAACCACAGAGCTCATTCCAGAATTTGACAAGAAGGGACATCAGAGACTCACTGATATGCATTTACTCACATGCCTTTTAATCAGCACTCCAATTAATTTGTTCACTTGTGTGACGACCCTCTCTGCCTGTTCGTTTGGCTGCCTTCCTTGCAGGTGTGGAGGTGGGTGTGGCAGAGGGTCGTCAGGCAGAGTGGAAGCACCTGAGGCCATTAGCAACACTGGCCCTGTGTGCCAGAGCACCCAGTGTAAAAACCCTCTGGATTCTCAGTTGGTCTCTGGCTCCTTCCTGAGACACCCACTTTGGTTTTGATTGTGGTTATGGTTTGTTTCGACACTATACAACACTGCATATACACTTTACACGCACCCACTCACTTACACTGCTGAAATGACTGACTTCACATGTCACTGTTAGTTTATGTTTGTCTTTTATATTACTTTAAACTTAATAAATAATTGATAAACTGCTTCGTTGAATGCGTCTCCCTGTTTTGTCATGGCCGTTCGGCCCCGTTTGTGACATTTGTGTACAGATTAGTTACACAATTTAATCAATATTGTCTTTTAGAGAAAGTGTTTCCTAGAGGTTGGTGTGGTCATCATGATTCTATATTAATATTGTGTTATGTCATCATTACTTTTACATCCATCATTATTATTTTTTAAATTTGCAGTATTTTAACCAACAGCTTTGCACCTTTCAGCTGTGATGCAAGAGGTCATGAATAGATAGATGGTCAGCCGCTCACAGAGACTTGATCTTTGCTGACTCAGCCTCGCAGCTTCAGGAAATGTCGAGAACAAACGGCGTCAGCAGTAGGATCCCAGAGAGAAATAAGCCAAACTGTCCGACTTGCTCTCAATTGAGACATGAAACCATTGGTGTAGTTTTATCCTTTGCAAGATTCTGCCTAATTTTACTTTCACCAAGAGCAGATTATCAGTTGTGCATTTGGGGCCTTCGTTGGGGAGTTAATATCGGCCCAAAATTTATATTTCAAAAATACAACATGTAATACCTAATGAACTTATTTTTCTTATCTTGTTTCTTTACAGTCAGCGTACATCCTGTTTTACATGGCAATTGTGGGTCACGCTTTATCCACAGCCTCCCTGCTCATCTCTCTGGCCATCTTCTTCTACTTCAGGTAATGGATTCATTAGTAATTTAGCTGCAATTGCAGTTACTGGTTTGATGACGCACATTGTAATGAAAGTAATACATATTCAGGACGGTTGTACCAAGATGAACGCTGATACAGAGTCATGATAGCTTTTCAGTCAATCGTGTAGTTGCTATTATCAATGGATCTGACAGGCCCACGGATGATGTTGGGCTTTCACTACAGTCTTCTCCAAACATTTCATGACTCATGATAGGCGTGATACTTTGGTCTTAATCTTATGTGCTGTCGGGGACATCCAGTCTGTCGTCGTCCCACCAGCAGAGTGAACACCAGAGCCACACAGCAGGTTCTTCAGTGTTGATCAGAGTGTTGATGTCACATTTTATAATGTAATCAAAAGAGCTGATTGTTTATTTACTCGTAGAGCTCTTCAGGGGCAAGTAACATGATCTAGAAGTCTTCAAAATGAATGCAAATAGCACACTTTGTTCAATTTACGGTAATAAGAAAAGTATTACCATCTGAGCTACTGTCACAAATTAGTGCAAACTATCAACATTTCTACTGCTTCACTGACTGTAATTTATATACAATTTAACTGTCGCTAATTTCATGCCAACTTGGTTTCCTCGTCCCGCACATTTATTTCATGGATATTTAGGATTCGAAACCGGAGAGCTGTGACGTCCATTGGCAGTTGGCGCTTTGCTTTTGTCACAAACCTGCGCCTGAGTGCATTGCTCATTAAAGTTGTTCATCCCGATGAACTGCTTAATCCCGACGGGAAAAAGTGCACAACTAAAGGAGATACTTCTGCTGAAATTAAACGAGAAAACAGTTCAACATAACAAAGCGGATAAAGGCAAGAAGGGTATAATATTCAGTGTATGTGAAATTTGGAAGTGAGAAAGCCTGAGAATGAGTTCGCAGACTGATTGGTGAAAATGTATAGTTTAGTAAGGAAGAAACTCAATCAGAATTATTTTCAACGATGCAGTAGGTTTTATAGTTCTACAGATATCTATGAAGAAACCTGAATATGGAGCCTAGGGAGGAAATTAGTTGTATGTTCTGTAACAATATTTGGAAAAGTATTTGTTGGCACTGTTGTCCACGAACGCTGCAGTTGTAAAATCTGACATGGAGAAGAGTGTTGACCTCCAACGCAGCTGTTATTCAAAACCGATCTTGCTGGAGAGTAGACCCTCAGTTTTATACACACTCGTAAATCGAACGGCCGTGTTTGGGGCAGGTGCATTGTTGCAAAACCTCACGAGAGTCAAACTCTTAACTTTTAACTCGGCTACACAGAAACTCAGCGGGACATTCACAATTCATTAAATTCAAAGTCACGACAATTAAGATCTCAATAAAGTAACACAGTTATAAGCTTAGAAAGTCTTTTATATATTGTTTTCTTTTGAACCATGACCTATTTATAGCTAAAACACTTGAAATATTGGAGGCTTTATAAGATCCAGATGCGAAGCTTACACTGGTATGCGATGGTGTACAGCTGCACTACTCTGTTATTTACATCTCCACATCAACACTGTCAGGATTCCAAGATAAAAAATACTCCAGCCTGCCGTGGAAAAACAGACTTGGTTGAACGGCGCTGAAGATGTTTGGACCTGCAGTCTGAAAACCGCTGCCATAAGGATTCAGCCTGTGTTTTGACATCCCATTTTAGATAAAACTCTGTGTCTATAAGCATTCAGCAGCTCCTGCAATTCCTTTTATGTCTGCAGCTAAAACAAGATTGTTCTCTGTCAGAGATATGCACGGCCTCTGAATGAGTCAGTGAAAATGCTGTCTCTGGGGTTTTTATGGCTCAACAAACATAAAATGAGCAATAAAATGATATTTAACTCCTTAACCTGTAGAGGACGTTCTGTGAGCTGCATTTGATTGCTACGCTGAAATTAGAAAACATTATGTATCCATTACCAACAATAAAGCTACTGGATGTGAATGAATTTTGATTCTAATAGATATTTTCACTTTGATTGTCAAGCATGTTATTGTGCTATAAGGTAAAGAGAAGCACCCTTGGGATCCATTGTGAGCATTTCGAGGCAGCTCAATGATCTCTTTTTACCAACGACTTCTGAGATGATCATCAATGATTTTGATATTTTAAAGATTGCATTCAATTATTAACCTGCCAGTAACTTTTTCTCCTGTTTATTTCATCAGTTTTAATAATTCAGTTGCAATTTTTCGAAGGTCTTTTTTTGAATATCGCATCATATCCTGGTGTGTAACAAAGTCAATCATGGCATCGCTCTTCACACAGGAGTCTGAGCTGCCAACGGATCACCCTCCACAAGAACCTGTTCTGCTCCTATGTGCTCAATTCAGCCCTCACCATCATCAACCTCGCAGCAGTGGTCAACAATCCTGAACTGGTTGTCAGAAACCCGGTGAGTACAGCCGCTGTCGAGTATCTACCGAAATATTCACCACCTTTTCACCACCTTAGTTTAGCATGTTAGCATAAAACATATAGTACAGTGGAGGCTGACTGGAATATCATTCGTTTCGCAGGTATTTGGTCATAAACCAAAGTATTGTACCTGATAATGGCACTAGAGGAGAAGTGATTGTAAGAGTATTACAAATCATCCTAAGGGGTACATGACTGTCCTGTGATGGATCAATATCCCTGGAGTCAGATGGAGTCTTTGCTAAACAATGGGTTCATCCCTGTGTTCCCAGGGCATGTGTCTCTTTATATAAACTAACATTGCAGGAGATTGGTAAGGGCTATCCACTGCGGAGATATCAATGTCTTAAGTCAAGAAAACAGTCTTATCTGCAAATTTGGGCACATGAGGTTTCAATGAGTATAACACCAGTGGGCCATAAACAGTGGGAGATTTCAACATTTGAACTTGGTGAAAACATTGCTTAGATCATAAAACCTTTTGAACCTTAAAGAGGACTTATCCTAAAAAACTCACTTTTTTACTGCTTGTGCTCATATATTTGGGTATCTGGAGTGCCTACCAAGCCATAAACTGCGAAATAAGAAAGAATTGAGTGTTTCAGACAGAGAGTGAATTCAGGTATATTCAGACAGACAGTTTGAGAACTACCGGTAATTCGTTTTTTGAACATTAAAGCATATAAACATATTCTAGTACAAAACACAAAAAAATAAAAATAGTATTGACCTGAAAATGAGCACGATATGTCCCGTTTAATATGCCATATTAAGAGGATATTGAGCTGTGGAACATTTTGGCCCTGCAAACTTAGAAACGCTCCCAAAAAAAGGCTTTTTACCAGAATACAGTGTGAGGTGGAGGATTAGTTCCACGGTCTTAAAATGAGATACAAATGCATTCACAAGTTATGCTGAACCGTAAAAATGCTAATGTTAAAATGCAAGGAAGAATTTCAATGAACTTTTAAAAATGAATTTGCTTATGCAAGGCCAGCCGAGTTGCTCTCTAGTTTAAATATGTTATAGTTTGTACAACAGGCTTAAGTACATCCTAATTAGGATTTAATCTCACTGTGGCATATGTTGGCAGTGTTACTCCGTCAACAGACAGTTTTTCCTCTCTTCAACATTCTCCTGTCAAGAGTTTTGGAGCCACACTGAATGCATTATGTGAATTCTTTGAAACCCCGAGGTCCGCTTTGGTAGAGATGATGAATCTGTCTCGTAGGAATGCCTCACTATCAGACATGAACATAAATTCACGTGTTACTTTTCAAGAACCACTTCTTTTTGGAAATAAAAATAAAGACAATCTGTTGACTCAGTGCTTGCTGCTTGTTAAAAGTTATTGGAGAGTGTTTCCAAAAAAGTATCACATCTTTCCTTTGATGTAGAACTCAATAAAAAAAAAAAGCACATTCAGGCTCCAGAAGTTCAGGTGTCAGAATATTGCCATTTATCAACTTTAAAAATCAAAAACCGTCGTCCTCCCAAAATGTTAATGTGCAAAAACCAAATAAACTAAGAGAACTTTCGATGATCAAAGTGCCGTACAGAAACAACTGATACGATTTTAGCCGTTGGCTTGCAGAAAGTAAAATCCCATTACACCCCAGTCAGCTTTCAGCTGGAGCATCTTCAGGCGCGACAAATACTAGAAACATCCAGGAGACAGCGGAGGCTTCAGCTGGGTTTGGGTTTCTTCTGCGTCCTGCTGCTGCTTCTTTTTCATGCATTCACCAAATCTGTCTGGCTCATCCTGACTGCCGTCTTTACTCCCATCCCATCTCTAAACGTGTCCAAGTAGCAGCCGGCCATGACAGCCATCGTCATCGATGTCAAGATATTTGTGCAATGGCTCGCTTTCAAACCTTTCCTCCTCGCCATTTATCGAAAAGGTTTGTGTCGAATCTATTACTTTCCGACGTAGAACTGTCAACTTGTGCTATCTTGCTGCAGCATGTCAAAACACAATTGGTCACCGTGGCCCCGCTTCTCAAGAGGATGCAGAGAAAGAAATCATAAGCACCATTGGTTGGGATTCACGCGTGTCTGCCAAAGTGCAACTTATGAGCCTGTGTTCTGCGCTGGTGATTTAGGAAAGGTGGATCGTGGTGGAGATTTACTTTCACCGACTTTACAAGCTCTTTTAATTCTCTGTGGTGTGGTGAGACAGAGTCTGGTTTAAGCCTGCCAGAAATGTTGGGGGAGTGAATCCCCAAAGCTTATGTCAAACCAGGGAGGAGGCAGAAAACACGAGAAACATCGACATGATGTATAGCAGCTTGATTTGTAAACCAGAACAATGTCGGTAACTTTAGACAAACCTCGGTCAGCTGCAATGAAAAACAGTTGTGAAGTAGAAAAGTGCTTTTGGTAGACTGTCTGCAACGACCACCGCTGTAATGTGTGATTGAATGAATACAAACCACAATTGCCCCCTGTCTGGACAACAACCATATACATAAATACATACATACATACAAACATAAATACCTAAATACAAGTTTCTTACTTTGGTGTGCAATTCAAAAGAGGAAAAATGATGAAAAAGTGGGAATCACTTCAACCACGAAAGGTCCATGAGCACACAATCATAAATGAGCACCAACAATATTAGGGTGATGGGTCCAGCAGTATGCAAAATTAGCAGTGGATAGACAGACAGAAGCACACGCATGCACACAAGCAAAGACACAATCTCCTCAGGCTACGTCTGGCGGAGATAATTAGTAAAATAGTGGTTGACCTAACTCTGCGTGCAGATACGAGTCCAATGGCTGCTTCAGTGCAGATTCCTCAAGTGGAAAGGGAAACGTAGGGAATCGAGGGAGAAACATATGGCTAAAAGTTTAGAAGTGAATCATTGTGTGTTTTGGGCTAAGAAGACCCCTGAGAGCAACAGTTTATAGCAATACCAGCATCTTTGAATTATACTACTGTGGCCGCACACATGCTCTTTATACACAGGACTACAAATCAGAAATCCTGATGTGAATATATATATATATTTTAAATATATTGGTACAAATAAAAACAAATGGTACAAATACAGAATGACTGAGTATAGATTAATACAAGGGGGCTAATATTGATCCTTGTGGGACAACTTTGTCAACTGATTTGAAATCATCTGCATCAATCAGCTGTAAGCAGAATCAGCAAAACATGAAAAGAAACTTATTTAACAAAATGTTGCGAACCATGGCATCAAACGGGACTGTTTTAAAAATACTCGCCAGTATGATAATGTGCTTTTTGAATAATTACCACAGACTGAAGAGAAACATTGGTGGAGCAATTTTCTTATACATTACAGATAACTGTCGAGATGAATGTTTGATTTGGTTTTACTACTTTCAGGTTATTTCTAAGAGAAAAGTTGGGACTTTTTGAATCGACATCAGTACAGACAAGTTCATTGGAGCCAGTGTGTAGCAGTCATTAGCAGACTGACGGCTTACGCCGCATACACAAACGTCTTTGCAATTATAACATTCGTAGACTGTGGAAGGATAAGACTGACATCATAACATCCAAGTCATGTCTGTCAAAACATTATAATCAGGATTTACTCAAAAGAACAGAACACATAATGGGATATGTTGTCATGTTGTCACAGTTTGCTGCAGGCATAATTGGAAAATTGAATAGTAGGGTACGAACTTGCAGAGCATGGCGTTTCCTCACTTCCTTGTGCAAAGTGAAATCATCACTTCCATCTCAAATCATCTCCAGAGTGGGTGAATGAAGAAACATCCTCTGTCTGCAGAGGGTCATACTGGCTAACGAGTATGTGCCATGAGTGCAGAATCATCCTGTGTGTTGCAATACCCATACTACCACACTATTTAGTTCGCTCGAAAAAGATTACGTACGTCCCAATAATACAAAGAACGTCGAACGCAGTATGCCAAAAATACAAGTGTGTCCGACTGCATTCGGCCTCATCATCTTACTTTTCTGGTTATTCTGACCCACAATCCTCTGCGCAGCAGATATATGAGCAAGAGTGTCGAAGTTCAAGGTGCAATGTTCTGATGAAGTACTATGTACCACTTGAATGCACACTGCATGCAACAGTACGTACTTTGTAAGGGCAGCTGCAGTAGTTAAAATGTACTTCTTTTTTTTAACGCAGTTTCATATCGACAAAACAAATAACAGACATCCCTGTTTTGGCTCTCTCTGCAGGTTGGCTGTAGGGTGTTGCACTTCTTCCACATGTACATGCTGGGCTGCAATTATTTCTGGATGCTGTGTGAAGGCATCTACCTGCACACGCTCATCGTGGTGGCCGTGTTTGCAGAGGAGCAGCATCTGCACTGGTACTACCTCCTGGGCTGGGGTGAGTCCGTCTGCATTTGATTTTTTTCGATTTGTTTATTGTATTATGTTGTGTGTCTTTAAAAATAAAGTTGATGCCTTCACTGGACTCAGTCACAGCTTAAAGACTGAAAACAATTCAACAAAACAGAACACATCCTAAAAGCCAGAGTTTAACCCGGACATGCTGGCAGCTGAATTGGCCCTCTCTGTCACTTAGTGCTGTCCTGTTTTTCACCTTGTTCAAAGCAGGAATAATGGGTGCAGTCTGTCAAACAAGTAGCGATGGAGCTAAATGGATGTTCAATAAAATTGGGAGGAAAACCTTGAGGCCTGTGTTTGCAGTGTGTATGTGTGTGTGTGTTTGGAGGCAATTTAGGTCCATCAGTTGCCGATATGCTGCAGTGCCTCAATGGTGTCTGACAATGGACCACATGGATTGATGTGTTTGTATCCAGATGAAAAGCAAAAAACTGGTCTGAGCCCAAACTGTGGAGTTTTATAGACATAATGTCAAATTTAACTGGACAGAAAGTGTACCATGTGGTGTTGTTTTTTTAGGTTGGAGCTGTACAATTGCAAAAAGAAAGGCGATCCGCTGTGGATCAGCCTTTCCCAGAATTCATACAGTATTTGTGAAGGAATAATGCATCTGATGAGGAAGTCTAAGACCAGAAAAACGACTGACCAAGCTAACCACACTTTTTACTGTTGCGTAAATGAATTTCCCTAAATTCACTCAAGACCTCACATGGCCACCATCTTTCCCCCATCCAAGGCTTTCCTCTAGTGCCTGCGTCCATCCACGCCGTGGCAAGGAAAAAGTATTTTGATGACAAGTGAGTAATGTTCCAGAAACCTCTGCACATAAACAGTCGATGTTTACATACGTGCTCGTCTGTGTGTGGCAGAGAGCGAGAGCGTGCAGATCCCTACACGTGCATGTTTTTGTATGCGTGCGTGCATGTGTATTTTGGGCCGCAGACGGCACTGACTGATACGTTTTTCCTTCTGTAGCTGTTGGATGAGTGTGGAAACCCATCTGCTCTACGCCGTCCATGGTCCCATAATGGCAGCGCTTCTTGTAAGTCTGCTTATCCACTGGTCCAGAGAAATCCTTTGATTTCAGACTGAAAAAGAATATTGTATTGTCCGTTATTTTGGTAGTACCGGTAGTTTTAATTCTTAAAAGATAAAATATTAGAAAGAATGACCATATGTTTGTCGTTATTTTTTCTTATATATATGTTGTTGTTTTTTTACTTTCTGCAGGTGAACCTCTTCTTCTTACTAAACATTATTAGAGTGTTGGTGACCAAGTTGAGAGACACACACCGGGCAGAGTCCAACATGTACATGAAGGCAGTGAGAGCCACCTTGATCCTGGTGCCCCTGCTGGGAATTCAGTTTGTCATTATTCCCTGGAAGCCAGAGAACCGCCTAGCTGGCGAGGTCTACGAGTACATCATGCACATACTCATGCACTACCAGGTAGGTACTGAGCTGACAGCAAGGCGCTGCATTCATCAGAGTACCAGGTAGAAGCTGAGTTCAAACGAGAAATGAGAGAAGAAGAAAAAATGCCGCTTCACTGCCTTTGTGGGTTGAGGTGTTTTGCACGTTAGACACTTGAAGGTTTCCACCATGAAAGCCTTTTTTTATGCCTCGTTGTTGCGATTGATTGATTTGAGTCACTGCTGAATTACATCTTAAAGAACCAGTTAGATGCTCCATTTACTTTTTTTAACTACCAGTTAGGCACCTAATTAAACAACAGGAAGGCAGTCCATGAAATTCCCAGGTAGGCAATCAGCTCATTCACTTAATTACCACTTAGGGATGTCATTACTCCACCAGATACTCTCTCTACTTTAATTTTCCTTTAAAAAAGCGCTACGATTTTGAAGTTGCTGACTTAACTTACTGCTATTAAATTCCATTGCTTTTGAAAACAAAATGTTGATTTTGTCTACTTGTTTTGCTTTTAAGGGATTACTGGTGGCAACAATATTCTGCTTTTTCAACGGAGAGGTAAGCACTGTATTTATGTGTATTAGCAGTTTGGCTAACCTACAGTGGGGGGCTGCAACACAATGTTGTGTAAAGTTAAAGGAAGAGTTCGACATTTAGGTACTTGTGCGCTTTTTTGCTTTTTTTTTGTCAAAGAGTTAGATGAGAGGATCTAAACCACTCTTTCATCTGTAAGCTTCAGCCAGGTGACAGTTAGCTTAGCATAAGACGAGAAGCAGGAGCAAACAGCTAGCCTGGCTCTGTCCAAAAGTCAAAAGCAGCAGCACTTCTAAAGCTCAACAATGAACACGTTGTATCTTGTTTCTTTAAATCGTGAGCTCGAGCTGGTAGGAGTACTTTGTTAACTGTGGTAAGAGTCAGGCTTGCCGTTTACCCCTGTTTCCTCCAGTCTTCATGCTAAACTAAGCTAACCATCTCCTGGCTCCCGCTTTATATTTAGCAGACAGACATGAGTGGTACCAATCGTCTCATGTGAGTCTCAGCAATGAAGCGAATAAATGTATACGGCTCAAAATGTTAAACTATTCCTTTTAAGAATATTGTATTCTAGAAAAGTTCAATTCTTGGTGCCATGTATGACAAAATAGCGCCGGCGCTCTGATTGAGGAATTGCCCTTTTATGAAGGTCAACACATGTTACTCTGGAATCTGTTCAGCCATGGAGCAATAAAACTGCTCATTGCTCATGTCAATACGTTTGAGACATCAGACTCCATCAGGCAAAGCATTTTTACATGTTGTTTTTTCCAGGTCAGATCTCTGGCATCTTACATCTGTGCCTGATGGCGTATCAAGAAGTGACCCAAGCACTGACTCAAAGTTGGGTTTTGACATCGAGTACTCAAGTAAAACAATAACAGTAATAAAACAGTAACTTCACAAAGATGCTACAGCTGCCATAAATCCGATTGTAACAGGTTATATTGTCCTACTCGTCTCCTCTGATCTAGTGCTGCGGCAGTAGAAGCTGAAGGGTCATGTCAGGTGAAGAGGAAGACAGTTTATAAATGACTGTGTGGTTTCCAAGCCCAGCTGGAAATTGACTCTCCTTTCAAGTCCTCCTGTCAGCCTTTTTAAGTCTGTCAGCAGCTGTCTGACTGCGAGCATCCTTAACTTGGGTCAAACACAAACGAATGAGTTCGATTTCCATTAAAGCCCAGACCTGAGTTTAATGTTGTTGTGAAGACCTTGCAGCTCCATCGACTAATTGTGTGACAGATGCTTTCAAACCCAACAGTCCCGGCAAAGTAAAGAACCAACAATACGTGCTGTAAGGGGACATTTGGCATTTTTAGCAGGTCCCCATGGTGGTGTGGGTTCCTACCGACAAACTTTTACTGTGTTTAAAAGCAATATGCGTTAAAATAACAAGTGAAACACTCCGTCAGCCAAAGACACAATGAGGTTGTTTAGATGGGCAGAGATGCCTGACCTGACTGCCTGGAACAGAGGAACGAGCAGTGGAGTTCAGCCTGGAAAATAGGTCAGCTGTTAGAACTTACATGAGCGGAGAATGCCTCCGCTTATTCATAAACAACTCAAAACAATGTAGGGATTATAAACAACGTGTAAAGCATGTGTTTAAAGGACGAGTCCACTTTCAGAGTGAACTATCACAAGGGAATGAGAGTGTTTGCTTGTTTCACCCGCATAATGACCAATTTAGCTCCCTTGATCAGAACACGGGTTTCTGGGGCGGGTTTCAATTATGTTCTTTGATATAAAGGCCAAACTGCACAGACCTGCCTTGTTTCCCCAAATGGGCCCATTGTGATGTCGGATCAGTGAGACAAACAGCTTGCATGCTGTTTTTGTGACATCAAGCAAAACGTTCTACATGCGAGCTGTAAGCCCATACTGCTCTTTTGTCTCATTGCAACAATTACTGTCATAATTCCCATCATTCGATCATTAATATACCTGCAGTAGCTACAGTAGTATTTGGCTGTTACAGAATAAAATAATGATTGGAGCTGTGGTTTCTCTTCTTAGGATTTCAAGCTCACACACAGTAAACACCATTGATTAGTTCAACAGAGTCAACAACATTCTTGGTAATCAATCATTGATCAAGGAAGAATGTCAAACATTCACTGGTCCCAGCTTCTCAAATGTGCTCCATTTCACTTCCCTGACAAAACAAATAACACATTATTCCGAAAGCCCCACATCCATCTCACAACAATACTAGCTTCTGGGCTGGATTGGACACCAACACACACACACACACACACACATACACACACATTACCCAAACCCATCATGTCCAGGAATCAACTACGCTACAATAGGTTTTCTGTATGTCAGTTCATGATAATTCATCAAATGTGTCTTTATGGAAGCATACTATCAACTGAAGTATTAAAGATTTTAACATTTTTGACGCAGGGCCCCTCTTTAAAAACAGGAAAAGAGTATTTGGTAACAATGCAGAAATCACCTTATGGCAATTACAATTTCAGTTTTGAAGTGTGCTTAAGTGGTGCATTGTACCAAAGGAAGTCGGTTGGATTAATATTTTCACAAGATGGTGTTTACATGGGCTCAGCCTTACGCACATTTCATAACCGCGATTTTGATTTGCATGTAAATCCGTCTGGTGGAATCATTTTGTGGTCAAAGCAGATCAGGAAAGCAAAACAAGGCAGTTTGGAGAAATGTGTGTGATGTGTACACAAATCATAGCTCAAGGTGACAGCACTGAGATGTGGTCTCATGGAGTATGCAAAGACAAAAGGTTTATGTGAGAGACGATGGATGATGACTTTCATCATCTCTTTTGTGTGCTTGTGTGTCGCTCAGGTGCAAGCAGCTCTAAAGAGACAGTGGATGCAGTACAAAACCCAGTGGGGTCAGAGACGAAAGGACCACTGCTCAATGCGCTCCACGTCCTACACGGCCACCTCCATCACCGAGGTACCCGCCTTCATGTACCACCATGACTATAACAGCGAACACTTGAACGGCCGCCACACTGAGGACTCTGAACTGGAGGCCCTGAAGTCAGGAGAGAAGTACGCTTGAGCCCCTGAGCCACAACGGAGGATAAAGAGTGTGGCGGCGGGAACAGCTGACGAAGAGCAACTGAGCGACGGAGATGTACAGTAAGAAAGGAAAATCCGGTTTGCCCGCCGTATCTCAGTGACTAAATCTCAGAGACAGACACAGGGCTCGCTCACCCCAGGACGATGATACAGGTCCTGATATAAAGAGCTCGTTGGCATGGAGACGGATTAGCTTCAAGGCTGACATTTCATTTTACTTTACTCCGCTGTTGTGTCCGTTTTTCCGAGAACTTTGATGTCGAGAACTTGTGGCGTGAGACAAGAGCTGCTTCTGACACGTGTCACTACCTAAAGCTGCTAAAACTATTGTGAGCACGCTCACAGTGCGACGGAGGCTTGTGCTGGTGTGGAGACAGAAATAACTGTGACGAAGGCGGCGGTGAGGATGGTATTTGTTCTGATTTACATGCGTTTAGAGGTGAATAGTGTTTTCGACAGTGTCATGATGATCATTTTTAAGGCAAAGTAGAAGAAACAATCCTTCCTAACCTCACCTCTACCAAAGGGTACTGTATGTTGGTCACAGCTGAGCACAGATGAGGTACCCTGAAGCTAAAGACACACACATAATCAACTAATTTCACAAACCTGATCGTATGTGCAAGGAAAGAGGTCAAAATTTAAAAAAACTTGCTTGAAGCTCTGGAATTGTGTACATAATGTATGTTTCATTTGAAAAAAAAGTGTTTCAATGTTTTTAAAGGATTTTATTTTTGTTTATATTAATATTTTAGTGTAACTTGCCAATTACTAAGTATGTGCTCAGTGTGTGTCCTGTGATGCTGCACTACCAACTGCTTTGTTGCTTTTTTGCAGTTGCTGTATTTGTGCCGATTATCACAGGGTTCAGAAGCAAAAAGAAGCTAAATGCACATAAAAAAAAATATATGAATAAAAAACTTTTATTTTCAGGTTGAACAGCCACAAGAGTTGTTTCACTGCATATGACTTAAGTATGCTAACGGTTGTGCTAATGGTTCTGACAAACGGGCAGTTCCTCTGCAGTGTGGAAGCTGCACAGATTTTACTCGCGATCATCCTTTGTCATGCTCACGAGGCCTTTAATCTATCCCCCCCTTTCTTTTCTTTTTGTTATTCTGTCGTCTGTGCATATTCATTGATGAATATGGTAGCATTGTTATAAATAAGCATCCAGAGCAAAGATGAAAGGCTAGCTGAAGATCACATTCATACTGTAAACACAGAGTCAACACATTCATATCTTCAAGGCATGTTCACATCTTGCTCACAATTTTGCACGGACAGCAAACGTGAATAATCTACTCTTTGTCCTAAATACGTTCATGTGACTCTATTGTCATTTTATCGTTGCTTTGTCATAACTGTGCCATAGGATTCTGGAGGATGAAAGTTAAGAGTCGCTGGCCGTAGAGCATCTAAGTGTGAATACAAACAAAAGTCCACAACGAGTTGTATCAGTATAGCCACCATTTTTAAAACTGAATTCAGTGACTTGCATGTATCTATAAAAGTTCCTTAGAAGCCCAAGGAGCTTCTAAACTGCACATTTAATAGCAGTCTAATAGCCAGGTAAAAACATGTATTATCCTTAAGCGTACAGCCAATAAAGCCTCTCGCTGATTAGTTTGTTGCCACTCACTTTGTTCGTACTAAAAGACACGGAGAAGGTGCATCTCTGAGGGTACAGCGAGGGATATTCTATTTTTCTGTTATTTTGTTAAATACAGTTTACTTGTTTTTTAAAAGCAAAGTCATTTTCTACAAGAGCAGTGCATTATAGTTTCTTGCAAAAGTTACAAAAACAAGAGTAGGGAGCATGTTTGTCGGGGGGAATACTTTTTCATGAATACACATTTGGTTCACTCGTGAGTATTTACAGCAGCGGGACGATGTATAAGACAGAACCCTGGGTCAACTAGTGACGAGGAAATCACAAGAATGCTTGAGTTGCAAAAATAGGTTGAGATGTTTTTATTTACAAAACAAATAGTGAAGAATAAGAAATTGGACGTTCACGGCAAAAACAGAAGGACCGAAATGATATGCAGTTCACAATCGACGTTTGAGAGTGGACAGATAATACAATACGTCATTGTTGGTTTAGTCGCGTCGTGGGATTTGCTGACAAAAACAAAGATACAGATACAAATATTACCAGACTTTTTGGAATCATTTCAAATCTAATCTGAGATGACATGTTTTGTTCTGATCACAGACTACATTCTCTGTCTGCGTGGGTGCTACTGTGTTATTATCTGTCGAATGTCTGCTCATAATGTACGTGATTATTTCTATTCATCATTGTCAACTGGAAAAAACAGGATTTGTGTGGGACATTGGAGGGTTATTGTGAAGAACAGTTTGAAATGTGTTTTTTTCCCCCATGGAGCTAAAGAGTCAAGCTTATACAATTTGCACATTTAGTCAGAATGAGGCTCTGAAGTTGATCTTTACAGTATTTCAGTAACTTCACATTGTAATAATTGGCTTATTAGTCACCATTCATATATAATCAACTGTAATTAAAGATTGTGCTTTCCGCTTTGACAATATATCTAGATAAATAGCCGCATACAAAAACAAACCACCAGTGGAGGTTAGCACTCATTGCGAGCCAATAACATTGAATTGGACTAATTAGATTCGATCGAATCAAATCACATCCAGTTATAAAAGTCAAGAACGCAGCTCTTTACAAGCTGTAAACAGGAAATACTTTCGCCTCCTAAGCTGAAAACAGTCTATTTTTGTGTCGCTATTGAACAATCCCCCTAACCTCCTCCTGAATGAAACAGTCAGGGATTATAATATTATAATTATATGATCATATAATATTGCAATATTATATTTCAAATACTTTTTTTTTTTTTGCGAGCCAGGTATGAAGAAAGAAACGGAGAGAGACAATCAATGTGAGAGAGTGACATCATCGTACTATGATGGAAGAGTTTGTTTTCCCTTTCCCTAATGTTAAAGTATCTAATCATTATTTTGTTTGAATTTCATCTTCATCACGGTGATTTGTCACACTGTAAGATATACTGTACTATTAATCTTTTGGGGTTTAGGGAAGACTGATTCTGTATATTTTGTATGTTCAGGCCATGTAAATACGAGCAGACACTGTGTTTACGATCGATTTTTGCACTGTGAAATACTCTGACAGCTATTTTTGTGATGTTCCTGTCATTTATTTTGGCTTGTGTTGATCTCCTTCTCCCTCTCAGCTCGGGCCTGCATCATCTCAAAGCTGATAAAAAAAAAATTGCATTTTGTAAAACCAAATTGATTCGTGTGTTTTTTCTTTTTTTTAAAGAATATTTAGCACAAGAATACAGACATAAAAGACTCTTTGGTGTCACTCTTTATTTTCTGAGCACAGAGCGATCAGAGACACAAGCAACATGTGTTTGCAGAACAAAAAACATGAAAGAATTTAGATGAAAATGGACAATTTGCACCACTTCTTTGATGATAAAAGGTACTTTTCGATCTGTTGGTTTAAAATGATCCAATACGATCATGGACTCTAAAGTAAGAAGAAGAAAATAAAGAAAAATTGTTGTTTGTTACAACCACCGCGACACAAACTTGGTTTTCAAGCATTTCTGCAGCAGCATTTTCCTCGCCAAGACTATTCTTGTCAATGTTTCAGGGTTGAGAGATTTTGTATAATGAGTGGGCAGGGAAAACAAAGGAATTCTTACTCCATTTGGGTGTCTTTGTTATCCCTCGGTCTTGGCAATGTCATACAGCCCCTTTTAATTCTAGAGGTTCAGCTCAATTCACATACCAGCGCCAGATGTGTGGAACAAGAGAGAAGCGACTGACACAGTTCGTCTCAACGATGCATGGCCGCTCTTATCCTGAAAAATGAAGGTTGTTATCACACTAACAAGGCAGAGTTCTCCTCTTTATGTCAAGATTTGTTTAGCTTTTCTATAACATGCAATTTCAGGCTCTGCTGAATGGTAGCCTACAGCCAAGTGAAGGCGACGTACGGCCCTCCTGCATATTCACAGCCCCTCTGAGCCCATGATATTGTAATAAAACGATGAAAAGTTAGATGTGTGCTTCTTAGAGTTAGGGTTAGATATTGTCCCCTGACAACTGCATAACGCCACATCCATCAAAAGGAATCTTTAAATGAAAATATTCAATGCAAAGTCTGAAATTGGATGCAAATTGCGTACGAAGGCAGAGATTGAGGAATTATGCAATAACGAAGACACAATGAGGGTGAAATCTCCATATTTGCCATAAATACGGGCTTCTCCTCAGCAGATTCAATGGAACAGCAGAGCAGAAAGTTAGAGGAAGGAGCCGTGAATTGCATTGAACAGCCTCCATCTTGAGAGCATGTTTTCCTGGGAAACTTCTGGAAAATGTCAGCGGCTGGCTTTTTCAGGCATTTGGGAAAGTTTCCCTGACGGCGACAATCTCACGGGACACAGGACGAATCCAAGAATGTGTCATGTGTGCTCAGGAATGGGCTGTGAAAGTGAACTCGTGCTTGATTTTACTCAGTAGAGTTAAAAACAGGGGATGACAGTGGTCCAAATATGCATCTATGTGTTAAAGATGAATAAACGATGCGTGAATCCACCACTTTTCCTTCCCTTCCTTCCCTTCCTCACTGCATGAAAGGAAGGAGGTGGAGGAAATATGACAATTTCACAGCAGAAAAATTCAGTTTTTACATTCAAAATAGAATGATAAGCACATCAGCCCCAGGAGCATTAACTGACTAATATCAGAGACCAACATGTCGTCCGTGCTGTGTTTTCAACTTGACGCAATCTTAGCGCTATTCCACATTTTAAAGGGCAAGTCAAATTATTCACAAACCCCAGAACAGTCAAGGTTTCTATTGCATTTTTAAATTGCACTCGATGGTGTTTGCAGCTTCAGGAAATTAGCATTCCACCATTAGCATTATTGGCTCGCAATGTCTACGTAGTGAGGAGTAGAGATTACTCAATGAAATGACTCCAATGCAACACTCCGAAATTATCATTTTGAAATGAGCCTTGTGTTTTCAAACCCTTTGATGTATTATTGGAAGACAATGCATGATTATTATCAAGGCCCTCTCGATTTAATCCCTTTGATATTTACATAAGTGCCGGAACAATGGCCGAAGCAGATCACAGATCCACTTGTGACAATATCTACTGGCACATTCATCTTAGTAGCATATTTTTTATCTAAGCAGGGGAATGAAAGACTCGAGGCGTGCATTCATCCGTGTGCTGATGGCTGCTGCACATTGTGCCACTCGTATGCAGCGTCTGACCCCACTTAACTGAGTGATGGAGTCTAAAAAGAGAAAAACACAGTGAAGAAACCAGTGACTCTCTGCTCAATCACAGTAGAAAGCCGAACACAACCTGATGGTGGGGAGTACACCTAAGATCACAGAACGATGGGCTTCTTTTCTTGTTTGTTCTAAAAGCAGAGGTGAGCCTGTCAGTCTGCCCATCAGGGCTCATAATAAGTCTTAGAGACAATAACCGTCGCAGTCGTGTCTCACTAATAGCCCTTGTTCCCTAATTGTACACTAATGCGATTTGTGAGGCAAATTATTAATTAGCAGGGCCCTTGATAGATGCTGTGGCGGTGGAGAAGCTGTCCATGAAGCAATTTATTTTTGCCCATCCTTCGTTGAAACTCACATCTTGCTCGAAAGCGTTTGCATTTCAGCACTCCTCCGTACATATACAACTCTGAAAAATGGCAAAATATTTACTCACACGATGCAATTTTCTAGATCTTAGGGAGGCAGAACACATCATTTTTTTGTCTGCTTGTATTTCGGCAGCATAGAGCAAATTAACATGTTCATTCCCCTGACATTGCTCAAAGTCTGGTCCATCCATTTTTTTCTCGATCCTCAAATGCAGGAGGTTTTCCTCAGTCATGTGGAACATCCAGTGTTACGTTTACACGAACCAGCAGTACAGCTTTTCTATGATTTTGATAGGAGTTCATAAAGTGAGTTTTTCAAGGATCGAAAACAATTTGATGCAAAATCAAATTGAAGGACATTGTTAACTTTAATCCCACCTCCCGTTGAGCGTAACCAAAAAGGTCATTTGCCTCTTAGACCCTGTTGTCAACCACAATCAATCAAAATACGACTGATTGAAGCACATTATTATACAATATGGGTGTAACATTGATCCACACTGAATACATGCTCTGGGAAGCTTCACTAAGCTGTTTCAGTCAACCTACAAAAATCTCTCATCCCATGTGACTAAAATACAAGCATCCATAACCCTTGAGCCACAGATTTCAACATCTACTGCAGTAATATGGATATTCACCAGTGTTGTAATTCTTTGACACACGGCAAAAACCAAAGTGGTTAAAGTTAAGGGACCGCGGAGCCTCGTTAAACGCCGGGTTAGCGGCCAACGTTTCCCTTCCATCCATAAGCTGTGTGCTCGTATTTTCCACGGTGCTCAAAGCGTTTTATGAGGAGTAAAGCAGTTTTATTACCCCTACAGTGTGAACCCAAGTGAGGGTTTGAAGAGATACAGCTTTTAGAGGCATGTGGAAATAAGAGACAGACTGCCTCAGAGGTAGAGGAAATAAATGAACTGAAGTAGAACTGAATAGATATGGATCAAAGAAAAGCAAGAGTCTTTTGAAAAAGATAGATAAGGGATTTCAGCATGAATTCAAATGCTAAAATATCTAATTCAAAAGTTCAGGTCCAGCTCATATTTGAATCTTCAATTATCCATCAACCTTCAAAACCTGCAAATAACATATAAAATATGTCCCTTTTACTCTTTGTTATTTTGTTCTGGGGTGCTGATAATGCTAAGCTAAGCTAATCCCCTGCTGGCTGTAGCTTTATCAGTCAGAAATACTGGGGTAAAATTAGTTTAGTTGCTCTATTTTAGAATGAAATAAAAGTGTGTATATAAATATATATATAGTTATAAGAAGAATTTAAATAATAATACGTGCGTGTTTTAGGCGCAAATAGATCCTCTAATTGCTTCAACATAAACAGCCCACACACTCGGCTACTTCAAGGCACTTTATGTACTCTGGCTATAAGTCACACACTTAAAAGGAAGTGTGTGTTCCCCCCCTCAGGGTGATATAGCTCAGGAGGTTAGGAGGGGACAGCCAGCCACAGATAAGGTATTGTTTACTGTCAATCAAACCTGCCTGGGGCGCCCTAGCCGGTACACACACACACACATCACCACATCACCGAGCAAGCTTAAATCGAGCCCAGATCACACCAAGTCTCACTCCAAAGGTGTTAAAATGTCTGCCGTAGTGGTTGAGATTGACATCGCCGAGGGCCAACAACACACACAACCATGACAATCGAAACGTAGACATACTAGACCAGAGCATCCGAGCACGGAGACAGGACTCAGACCGGGACGAAGTTGAGCAGGATCAGATTACCCGCATGTATTTATGAGATCCTTCTCTTGGGTTTTGCCTAAATAGTGTGATCGGTTGTGCGCGTACAAGCCAATGCGCTCACACGACGCCCGACAAATACGCAATCCTGCAAATATTTTAATAATTGGGGAAAAATTCAGTGTGTTCTGCTGGCTGGGTGTTTCCAATATAACCGTTCCATACATGTTTAATAAAGGTTGAATACGGTTTATTGCATCTTGGATCTCATCATACTTTCATCCTTGACATTTGGAACTGCATTTAAACCTTTCAAGTCAACATAGATGATCATTTCTAGTGGTGAGGATTAACTCTGTACATCTTTACAATCTAGAAAGTTGTATTTATCCAGGGAGAGCACATTTATGCAGCATTTATGCAGTGAGAGCACACTGCAGGGGAATAGACACATTAGCATTCACTGTGGTGTGTGCACCATACAGCAGATATTACATGTTATATACGTGAGTTATAGAACATATTACTCGTATATATTTTGTATTTCTGTATCGCTCTCCCTCTCGATGTCTTTAACACACACACTGTCAGTATGGAAGCGAAGCGAAGACGGTGTGTAATTGCTGTTAAAAGAAAAGCTTCAGTCTGAATTCCCTCATGTGTAAGCCATGACTTGCCTCGGAGTAATGAGAAACAGGGACAGCCAGGAGGAGCATGCTGGGCCTTATGATAACCCAATGATTGAAATGGAAGGTACAGTGTACAGATTGTATCACTAAAAGCAATGCGAAGGAGCCTTTGACAAATTGGCGGGTGAAATATTGTCTATGTGGTAAAAGTGGCTGTGAAATGCATTTTCCCGCAGAAGACAGAGAATGTAAGCAGGTCTACTGTCCCTTCTATGATGAATTGCTTTCATTATTTTACCATCAAGTAAATATGAAGACAATGTAATCATTTCTGGGTCACTGTTTTCGAGGCCGTCTTGTCAGCTTCTAGTGTAAAAGTGGCATCTTTCTTGTAATGTGATAAAGTTAGATTTGTTTTCTTGATTGCACTGGAAGTTGTAGACATTGATTTCCAACCATTTCAGCCATCAAGTTGTCACTTTGTAAAAACTCAAATCAAAAGAGACAGAATGGAATCAAGTAGAACATTAGTGACCTTCTGCAGTGGCATCACAGCTTCTCGTGCTCCATTCTGTCTACGAGTGTTATCTCAAGAGCAGAAATGGGATTCCAACAATACGTCAACAATACATTGGAATACACACGACACTCGTCAGAAATATTTGCATATTTCGAACACCTTGAATAAACTGCAAACACGATTCGATTTGTGAGACACTGTAGCGGATGGAACACGAAGACTCTCATTTGTTATCCGTCTCACGACTCAATACTCATCACGGTTTGCAGTGACAAGAGGGTGGAGACCCATGAGATGACGTTCATGGCTCTCTTATTAGGCACAGTGGATGTGAGTCATTTGCTATTCGGAAATAATGCCAATGCAGGAATATTAAAATCAAATGAATATTCTGCGTTTTGAAAAGCGGCCTCAGGACAAAGTTTAAAGTTCAAAGTTTAAAGTGCAATGCCATAAAGAAATGGGATTCAAGGATCATTTGTTGTTGTTGTGCAACAGCGCTTGATCAATATAAGCAATCACACAGATCACAGAGTCCCATCCATCCATTATCTTTCATTTCTAGAGGTATTCTGTTCAGGGTCCTAGGGGGGCTAGCCGATCCCAGCTGACATTGGGCGAAGGCAGGGTACACCCTAAACAGGTCGCCAGACTATTGCAGGGCTGACACATACAAACAGATACGGGGGACAGAGTCGTCCTGTCTTGTTTTATTTCCGTGTACAGAGCTGCCCTGAAATACATATCCATAAAACGTCCCTATTCTATTTGCCGACCTTGCACTTTGAATTGACAGCCCCTACCTCTGCGGGGTAAGGAGCCCTAATGTTTCTTCAAAGGTTTTCCGGCCCTGCTCGTGTCTTCACACTCGAGCACAGCTAGTCAAGCAACAAATTAGCAGCGACTGGTGGAACACGGTTCTCAGAGGGCTGTCGTGAAAAGTTCATGACATCCAATTAGCTGCTTCAGTCCATAATACCAGTCAATAGGAAGGGAAATACTGGCATTATGTCCATTAAATAGTGAAAAATAACTATTTGTAGTGGATGGATTGGATTTGGAACCCCTTTCATGCATTCTGCAAGTTATCTAAAACAATTTTGAACCACAAGCCATGAAGACTTTCTCGGTTCAATAAGGTTTGTGTGGTGACGGGGCTGAATCAATAAGAGTGCTTTAAGAAAACGCTCTGTGAATACACCGGGCTGTCATTATGAGAGAGCGAATGATCCGAGCATATGGGTCCCTCGTTACAGTTTTCGATTTTCTGCTCTTACAGAGTGAGACACTGAAATTAAAAGGTGTGTGTGTGTGTGTGTGTGTGTGTGTGTTTACCCAGATATCTCCTGAGATGAACCCTCTTTCTTTTCCTCTCTTCTTTGTCAGATATGTGACAGCTGACCAGACAAAGTGGTGGACAAAGCTATTTAGCATTTTATTAAATTTTTACTCTAATTATTTCTATGTTACAGTAAGAGAAAAAAAAAAAACGAGAATAAAACTAAGAATAAAGAATAAAAGAGCCAGGTACAGCTAACGTCTATGAAGACCTTCTACCTTTGAGCAGAGGTGGGGAGAGTTCTAGAATATTTTACTCTAAATACTGTAAAATGTACTTCAATAGAAGTAAAAAGTAAATGTACTCTGAGTAAACGTTACTGCATTACATTTGGTGGTGGTGGTGAGGGGCAAATACTACTGTGAAGTTAAGTGGAACAAAATCAGCAACAATACCAAACAAGACTTTGCAGCCTGTTTATCGACTAAATAAATATCCAGCAAACGTCCTGAGAGTTCTGAGTAACCAGAATGGAGACAAAACTCAGACACTTGCCGATCGACTATAAAGTTTCGGGAGGTTTTTAAATCCGGTATTTCAAAGCTCAAGCTTTTAAAGAGAAGTGATAATCAAAGACGGTCCTATGCCTGAGAAAATATTAAACTTTTTGTCATAGATTGACGACCGTTGTAACAAAATAAAGCCGCTTTCACTGAACTTCCCAAAGAACTCATGATCCAAATTCATCCGGTCATCTCCTACTCAAGTATCAACCTTCTCTGTCATGTACAACCAGCACATCTCATCAGCATCTCCTCTTGTTGCCACAATTACTTTTAGCCTCTGCCCCTCCACTGTCGCATGCAAAGTAAACATTACGAATAGGCACTAACAGCAATTGTTCTGCGTTACATGTGTATAAGTAGACATGAATGAAGTCTTTGTGAATGCACATCAGACATGGGAATAGAGGCCATGTAGGTCAGTGTTTGCGATTTCTATGAACAAAATTTCGATGCAAAAGACACAGGGGCAAAGAGCGCCTGGTCTTTCATCTGAAAGGGTAGCTAGGCCACGGCATCACAGGAGGGGTACAATCCAGCTGGGCACCCAAATGAGTCGGGCAAGGACTTAAGGTAGTAAAGAAATCACATACTCCTGAGACACATCCATCATATGTATGTACAGTCTGTATGTACTGCAACATAATATCCTAACGGGATGATATCATCCATAATGGAACATTTCAGAGTGCAGTGAGTGCACAGCCAAGTACATGACAAATTAGCTTATTTTGCTCTTTCCCTCAATGTGAAGTTGTCTATATGTAAAGTAGCCAGTAGGCCAAGTCACCTGTCATCAAAGTCCTTCGCAGCTCTTTCAGCTCAACCTGATCAGCAGGCTCCTCCCTTACAGGGAGGCAGAGGGCTTGAAGCCACGTTCATTCATCTGAAACGCATCATGAGGACGGACAGCAGCGCTGCTGGAAGGCAACACTCGTATTCTGATAAACTGCTGCAGCACAGAGATTTTAAAGTTTGGATACGATTTATAGATTATGCGGTTTATGAATGGCACATGTAAGAATAACAGAGTCCATTGTTAGTGTGTTTTATTTTGTCAGAATCATTATTTGCTTCAACCTACAGTTCTAACACCGATTACTGATTTTCACTCTAGTGACCCTTTACATAATTTGACAATGTTTAAATATTTCTATCAGCTTCAGTTGATAAGTTACAACATACTGGGAGGTGATAAATGACAAAATACACTTCCAGCGAATATCATATAAAAACCCAAACAAGACACAAAGCAAGAAATAAATACAGACATTGTTCAAAACATTCACATTTACAGTATTTTTCTTGGAATAGTTGCAATCAAAATTTGAAGCCATATCAAAAACTGTTACGCCCCCTTTGACAATAAATCAATCACAGTTAAACTACTAACTCATGATACATCACATAATCAGTATCTGACTGCACAAACACACCAAACAGATGTCACTGCTCACCAGAAGGCCGGAGGCTGAATTCAAAGAAGAGCTCTTTCACAAAGTGCTCCTCGGATACGACGAATGCAGCTAGTGCAGATATATACTCTATATCAACGCTCATTACAGCAATTTATATTACTTTCAGAATCATAATTATATTAGATTTACGTAATTCATGGACAAAACAAACAAGCGGAGCATCCAATCAGGCACAACAAATACCCTGAAGTGAAATAATATACAGCAAACATATGGGCTGGAGGAGTAACTGATGAATGATTAAAGTGAACAATAACCCTGATTTACTGCATCTCCATCGGGGGGGGGGGGTAATTAAATGAAAATGTAAGGGCATGCTTTATGGTACATCTACTGTAAGCATAGAGTAAACGCACCATGCTCGAGAGTGAACGTGTTAGTCTTGTGTTGTGACTGTATACTAAGCGATAACTAGCATTTGAGCTTTGCTGTATGTATGTGCTGGTACAGCTTGTTGAACACACCGCAACATTTACGCTGTGGACAGAATATGAAAACATTCGACGCTGAGCTCCACTGTGGGAGTTCTTCGGTTGGAGTGTCCGTCTGTGTGGCTGGTGGGTACGTTCAGGGTCCGCTCGTCGAACTATCTCTTGGGTCTGTCAATGTCATCGATGGCCGCCAGCAGTTTCTGGCGAGCCTTCTTGTTTATATGTGAACCCAGACAAACGTTCACCAAGTTGGCGAGCTGCTTCATGGAGTACTCCTGCACAAAGTCAAAAAATGCGAGTCAGCAAAACATGCCGTCAGCATGAGGCTACTAGCGACATGCAGGGGTTAACTACTTAAAGGAACAGCGTGTTGCATTTTGGAGGATCTATTTGCAGAAATGGAATATAATATAAATACGTTTTCTGCCGTCTCACCCTGTGATTCTTGATGAACTGCTCCATGTCATTCTCAGTAAGGTAATAGGCCTTGATGTAGGTCTCAACGAACTCTTTATCAGGAATGGGTCGCAGGTCGGTCAGCTTCTCCAGCTTCATGAGGAACTGTTGGAAGTCCAGCTGCATCAGGGCCCGGCCCTCGTTGCTGCATTTCTTCACATTAGCATAGCTGGAGGACAAAACAGCAGAGAGATTAGGATTGCTCAAAGTATTCAGGTAGCGGTAGGCAATGACTGTGCCATTTGTCTTTTGATTCGTGAAAGTCATCACAGGTGTTGGTGCTATGTGTCTTTTTCTACCCATAATGCACTACCTTGCTAGCCAGCCAAATCTGTCACTAAACTTGTCTGTGTCGTGAGGAGAAAGTCACGAGGCAACTGCTGAGGCAATTTCTATCACAAGGAAAATACTGTCGAAGTAAACGTCAGTAAAAGTGTGTGTGTGGGCTCGAGTACATAATGTATTTCAGTGTGTGTGTGTGTGTTGCAGGTGTTTGGCAGAGGGGGACTGTTGGCAGGTCAGTGTCATTAGTACATTAACACAGCACACGGACAGGTCTCACGCTTTTATGCCTCTCTCTCTCTCTCTCTCTCTCTCTCTCTCTCTCTCTCTCTCTCTCTCTCTCTCTCTCTCTCTCTCTCTCTCTCTCTCTCTCTCTCTCTCTCTCTCTCTCTCTCTCTCTCTCTCTCTCTCTCTCGTCAGGCCACTTGTACCCATATGTCTTGATAACAAGGGAGAAAGTGGTGAAATGCATTACATGGGATGTGTCAAGAGCATTTTTACGGTTTGTGTGAGTGGCCTGTGTCATGCAATTCCCCGATGCAGAGCTGTCTGACTGGCACAGAGGAGTTTTGCCAGCACAAGGACTGAAAATGGCAGCAGGAACTTAGAGTGGTTTTCTTTTGGGGATTACTCCAAAGGAAGCTGGTAACAGAGTCTGCAGGTCTCTAATGTACTGTAGGTAATTTCCCCTGGTCTTCATGGTGCTTGACTACATGCTTTGGAAATATATATATTTTTTCCTTTTGCAATGCGATGACTCACAAATGCTGTTTGGTTAAGTGCACTAGCGTAGGGACTCTAACCTGTAACCTGAGAGTAAAGAGATGTTTGAAAGAAAAAAAAAGGCTGTCACAACAACACATGACAAGTGACTTACACTGTCCCATGGTTGAGAGAAATAAACCACTGTTGAGGTTGAGCGATCTTTGCATGTGAAAAGGCTGATATTTGTGTGGTGATTGATGCACTCGTACACTTCAAGTGTCAACCTGCTTTTCTGAGACACTGACACAGATGGAAAATATGAAACTGTGTTTTTCTACAGAAGTTAAAACAATAATTCATAGTGACCAAAATAAAAATAAAAAGCTTTGGCTGCAACTTCACCAGCATGATGCCAGACTGCACAAACATCCCGTTGATGCCGAAGAGGTGTTTTATGACGTCCTTACCCTTCTACTAGAGTCCTGTTGGCCAGGCGGATGCAGTGCTCCCACAGCACGTTGGACACAGGCAGCGGGATGCGCACATGTCTGGAAACGTCCTGCAACCGCTGGTTGAATTGCTCAAACTCCTGGAAAGGTAGAGGAGAAAATAGATAAAAACACGTTATGAGCTTGTGCAGTGTATATTAAACAAACACAAACCTATGTACTGTACAAGGCATTTATTAGCGACTGGAAGTCATGAACAAAATAAAAGTCCCCATGAACTCTCTCAGCTCCTCTGTGTTCCTGGATGACATCCAACAGCAGCTCCCCAAACCTACCTCAGAGAAGCGTTATGAAACTACCTCATGCACAACATCATTATTTACAGACTGTGAATAATAAACTGCATTAGTGGCTTGATTAATCTCTTTCCATAAATAAAGACGTTTTTTTACTTTAAACAGTGCTATAAGTGCATCGACTCAATCAAGGATGAATCATATGTCCCCAGCCGTCAGGACGTCTGCTTATTGTACAGCTGCTCTGCTTTCACTGAGCAAATCGAATTATTTTGCCGTCTGAGCTGATGAACACAACATCTGAAGAACTGAGCAGATCGGCACAGGAAGTATGAAACCACAAATCATGCGTTTAAAAAAAACAATAATTTGTGCGCTGGGTTTAGAAACATCTCAAATCGGTTAAAAACTGCTCGTTTACACACCTGAGATTACATTTAAGACGCTTTTGTCACATCTCCTCGGCACGTCTACCTTTCTTGTTACAGAAAAACATTTTCATGGCCAAGCACATACAAAGGATACCAGCCATGAGGGTATTGCTACAACAGCCCTCCAAAAGGTTCTTTCTTTTATGTTCCGACACAAAGAAACAAGTGAAACATCTCAGAGGGAGGTGCAGGCTGCAGGACACAAAGATGTACCACACAGTTCTGGTCACAAGTGGCCTACAGCTACCTGTGCCATGTTTTGATGCTTCTTGTTTGTAGCCATGAACACTCTGCACAGCGTAGAGCGATGCCAAGCACTTGGCTTTGCACTCACTGCACTCTGAAATGTTCCATTATGGATGATATCATCCCGTTAGGATATTATGTTGCAGTACATACAGACTGTACGTACATATGATGGATGCGTCTCAGGAGTATGTGATTTCTTTACTACCTTAATTCAAAACGTGTCCTATTAAAAAACGGAGGTTGGATTTTAAAGGCATATAGAGCTGCCATTCATTTTTGCAGCCAAGAACGAAATGTTATTCATTCACAAACGGCTCCACAATAGTTTCTGGCTGAAGCAGTTTGTCAATTACGTCCTTCTGAGGCTGCCGCATTTTCCTTGCCACTTTATATGCAAATCAATGCCATTGTTGAACGCTAGTGATCAACCTGAACTCATGAATAAAATATTCTCCTGTTAGCAGTTTAACAAAATGTAGCACACTCTTTTTCAATCAATGCACATAACACAATCGCGATGCATTATGAGTGTCTTGACAAGTTGGCAGAGAGACGCTATTAGCAGCTGATGAGGGAAAGTAAATGCTCGATGTAATATGCACCGTGTCAGCTCATCAGCTGGACCATTTTGACACCTTTGGGCAGTCAAACCAGGCCAGTGAGACAGAGATTTCCCCCGCAGGCTGTTTAGCCCGTATGTTTATTCGCTCATTAGTTCCACTTAAGTGCAGAGCTGCCGGAGCCAAAGATCGCCGAGACATTCATGAATTCAAAAGGTGAGTTTGAGCCGATGACTAAGCTGTAATTGAATATGTATATATTTAAATCATCTATTTCAACAATATCTCTGTTTTGAACTGTAATTAAACCAACAGCTTCCTAAGACGTGCTGATGCATATTATGGGGATTTGTCTTGCTTTGGTGCTGGTCCGTTCCGGATTTCAGACTTGGTCTCTGAACGCCAGAGGTGAGAAAACCAGTGCTGTGTGTTCCTACGTCCCATGCAAAATTTATAATGGGAAGTGTCCAGCATGCATACAGTAACAGATTTAGCGGAAAACTTTCAATTCCAAAGATCCGTCAGGAATTCAAATGTCTTTCAGAAAGCTGAAACTTCAGGAGAGATCTGCATTCAACTCTCTACAGCTCCACCACCCCGTCTCTAAACTATTCACCCCGTCCCAAAGAATAAATATTAAAAAGGTCCCTGAATGAATTCAAACTCTAGATGGGTCAACAAGGAACTTAAGAGTTCTTGAATTGAAGTGGAATAAAGAATTACACTTTATGTAAATGTCACAGATGTTAAAAGGATAAACCCAGATTGCATTTCTCAAATAAAACAAAAACACCGTGAGGAAAATCCCCGCTAGATAAAAAGAAATCTATTCCAGCTGCCTTCTGTGTGTTCTACTTCTGGTTAATGTGGATAGCGCCGTACACAGAGAGGGCTGCAGTGTACACTATTTGTTCGGGGGAGAAGAATAAACATTGGACCAGAACTTTCACTTATTATACTTAATATAAAATACACTACAATGGAAGAAATATATATATTTCAACAAGGATACCACGAGTATTAGAATCATCATTCATATTCAGCTGACAAAGAGCAATCTTAATGGGGAGGTGTTTGAATATTATCTCTATGAAATGTGAGTCTCCATTCCTGTCTTTGAACATGATCTCAATGCACAAAGCGTGAATATTAACAACAGATAAAATGACGACATGTAATGTGAAACGGGTCAATCGTAGTAACAGATGTACAGATGATTATGAACCGACTCTGTAGTTTCCCTCAGCTCCACAGAGCGTTTTAGTGTTTTTCAGCTCATTGTTTTAAATAAAAAAATGCTGCTTTAATGATTCATTCCCATCCTTTTTTAGATCTAACCTACATGATAGCACATCAAATGTCACATCAACAGTCACCTACGCATTTTATATGCAACATTACCTTTAACAGGACGTCCACATACACGTTATGCTGCGACATTATCTCTCTGATGTCCCATTTAACGCCAGCCATCAGGAGCAACATTTGTTCGTAGTCGATGGCCTTTGCTGCAACAATCCAGTATATTGGTTTCCGAAGTTCGCTGGCTGTAGACACCGTCTGAGAGAAGGGAGAATACACGCATGTGAGTTATATTCAACATGTTTTTTGAGTGTTATGTATGCAGGAAGCACCTTATGAGGCAAACACGACGTAAAGGTCTCTTTGATTTCGCTTCGATAGTCATCAGTTGCACAATATTACAAAAGAGTGAAATCCCAGGACATGACATTCATTTGCTGTTTGGGGGAAGATAGACCTGTCCGTGTACCTGAAAGTTTCAAATGTCAAGTGGGCAAAAAAGAAAAGAAAAGATGGGGAAAAGGCTGCCGGCGAGGTCGTGAGTGACAGAATATTGTCTTTACAGAGAAACAGGCTTTTAAACAAAGCAAAAAGACGACGGGTGACGGCTGCAAATGCAACTGGAATGTTTGTTTTCGTGAAAGACACTGTGCGTATGTTACAGTATGTTTTAATTAATGCACAATGAGTTGAAAGATGTGTGTCTGTTCCTTATCATGCGATTAAGTATTATTCATCATATACAAAGACCATTGATAAAAACTGTTTTGTTACACTTCTCAAGCCCCAGAGGCAGGAACATGATGAACAAGACATCACTGTAATTGCACAAACTTTAGAGAGCAGGTGCAAGTATACCTGGGAATAAAACTGTTGCAGGAAAGGCTTCTTTGCTGCAGGCATCATTGTGTCCAGGTGGGACTGGAGGGATTCAAACTGTTCGGCCAGAAACACACTGAGAGAAGAAACAGAAAGCCATTTAATTGGACGCAGAGGCGGCATAATGTGACATGTAAAAAGAAAATCAGTATGTGTTGTTTCTGTATTACCCGAGAGAGGCAGATCGATCAACTAAAGCTGATATTACTTTTGATTGCGGACCGGATATTTTAATGTTACTTGTTAATATGATGATGTGAATAGATAAGAAATGCTCATCTGCACAAATGTTATCTCTGCTTCCCTTCCCTGACGCTAACCTGTACCGAGATGTTGCGAAAGTATTCTTTCAGTGGAATTACTTGCACCATTCTCCCTGTTGCAGCCATCTAATTTCTTCCGCGTGATCATTACAAATCTAATCTGATGAATAATTAAGTTGAACAAACTCCAGTGTTGTCACAACATAAACTTTCCTCGAGTATCTCAGTTGTTCTGCACTTTGCGAAAAGCTGCCTCTGATTCCAAAGCTCACAACGAATCATTTCTATCAGGCAACAGGGATTTTCAAACATTAATGGATTTCAATGATCTTGAAAAATACTGTGACGAAGTGAAGTAACAGAAAAGGGATTACAGGGCAAAACAAAATCAATGCGGACAGAAATAATACCCCCATATTCCACCGTGACTAAATAAAGGCCGCTGGACTCACGCCGATCGATGGTTTTATAGTTTTACCGTACACTAAATGAAAATGGAGGGAGTCCAGAGTTTAATGAGTCGAGCGCGCCTCACACAGATTTATTTAGAGCTCCAACAACACACCTGATTGAACGGTGGAATTTAATATCAGAAAACAACTCAATGCTGTCCTGCCCCAGAGTCATACACTCCTGCCAGCGGGACCGAAAACTACGCCGTCACTCCGAACATCTATCTGCCTGTGTCTTAATCGATTGACAGGACGTTTTCTGTTTTTATACAAACAAGAAGATCTATGTTGTTGTTGTTTTTTTTTAAAAAGGATGGGATGTATGATTTTAAAAACATGAGTAAAAGTTGTGGCTGAATCAGTTACTTCGATTATTGTGATGCGTAACCGGGAGCTCATTTTGGATGCACGGGGACTCAAAGGCTAAGTCAGTATTTTCGAATTAAAGTACATTTCTTTTCAGATCTGGCCATAAATAGATGATCTGTAATGATGCTGCACGACAGTGAATACTGGGTAACCCCAACAGAAATCTTTATATTTAAAGCAATAATACAAATAAGTGCCACCTGGTTAATGCTAAATCTGAAAACACTACATTAAACACAGCCAGCACCCCCCCCCCCCCCCCCCCCCATAAATGAGCACAGTGGACATTTATTCTCTTCATGGTGCAGAGAAAATCACATTAAGGTTCGCTGGAACAGCTTGTGTTTACCTCGGCAACATGCAGTCAGGTAAGAAAAAGCACAGCCTGCAGTTCACACTTATCTGATCACGCTTGTATAAATAGGACATCTGAACAGCAGCAGGATGGGCAACTGACAGAGCTCTTATCTTCTCTTACTGCTCTTATTCTCATTGGTTTGTCCGTGGTTTAAAATGGCACACGCTTAAGATGTCAGAGGTGCTCACAATACACGCTAAGGTTAGCTGCCTTTTCTAATTACACTTTTTCAAGCTTTCCATGCAGTTCTGCCCAGAATAAATCTGAATCCGTTCACACCAGGGGATCCTTTCCTTTCAAACTTTACCCAAGAAAGACATTTCTTCACCTCGGCACTTTAGCTCTTTTACTTTCATTATTCTTCGGAGCTTGTTGGCCGCGTCCGATACATGAAAAACTGAGAGTGTGTAGGCCTACTCTGCACTTCTGCAGTGGTGTCATCTGGGCCCTTGGTTTACAGACTTTCATTGTAAAGCACTTTGTTCAATGCAGACTTCTCGGGGTCCAAGAGTTGTTGCACTGACAGTTTAACCTAATTATGTACGAGTGTGCGCGGATGTAATAGACCAAGATAAAGAGGGAGAGCAACTACATAGAAGAGAAAATAAAGAGAAAATCAATTCGTAAGTGAGCCACTGATTGCTAGAGTCAGACGAACAAATAGCAAATTATAGGGAGAGGCTTAAGAATTACCACCCATTCTATTAATATTGAAATATGGAGAGTATATATACCGGTGTATATATATATTTTTACTATTGTTTTCTGTTTTGTTTTTCTTGCCGGACAACCAATTGAAACCCACGTACATGCATACATGAACATCCATATGCACACATACTTACCTGTTTTTCATTTTCTTTTTTTGGTTTGGTTTTTTAAATTATTATTATTATATATATATATATATTTTTTTTTTTTTCCCTCCATCTCGAAAGGCTCAAGGACATTCTCACACACACACAAGCACACATACACACACACTGACTATATGATATTTGCAGGCTTTTATCCCACTGTTCTTGTCATCCTCTTGTTGTTATGTCTATGTATTGTCTTAATATTGTCTCGTGTCTTTCAATAAAAAAATTAAAAAAAAGAAAAAAAAAAAAAGAAAAAAGTATTCTAATTAGGGGTAAATTAAGTCTCTCCGTCTCTTTTTTCTATTTCAGTTATCTTTTTGGGTAATGCAAATCTTTGATGGCCAGGCTGAATAATCAGCTTCTTCTTCTTGAAAAGAGAAAATGCTTTGATGGAAATAACTGCCAGGTTACATCCCACAAGTAATGACATGAAACAAGCCGTCATAATCTTCTCCGCCGTACCAGAGGAATAAAGACCAATAATACCGCGTGCTGTCTTAAAGTGCAACTCAATTATGTATTTTAAAATCATTTAGATCGTTGGTTTACTGGAGTGTTGTGTAGAGAGTACTTACAGAGACTCAGTGGCCACCACTCTCTGTGCGAGCCCATAAAGAGTGCCGGCGTTAGTGAGGGCCACCAGTTGGCTGAGATGGGGGCTCGGAACCTTCTCCTTTCTGTCCTCTGCTGCACTGTGGACCGTTACATTCTCCCCCACTGCCTCCTGGAAGACACAAACGTGTATATGCATCATATTCTTGCCTTTTCAGTTTCCAGAGACACTTTTTAACTTGTGAATGAAGCAATGGAACGGTTCAACGTCTATGCCTAATTGCGTGGGGTACTTGTGCCGTTATACTTCCTCTGAAAGTGTAGTTATCATAATAATTAGAAACAGCACAGGGACCCAAGTTAGCGTTGGATAACATACTGAGAAATAATGTAAGTTATTTGTAACCGTTATTCTGTCATGGTTTCTGAGGAGATGCTGCTCACGGTTACTTTAACAGCTAACATAACAGATGGTGGTTCACTTGCAAAAATGAAGACAAAATGTAGACGTATGCTGGTAAGCATAATCTGAAATTCAATCAACCTCGTGGAACTCGGTTGCATCCAAAGCCCACAGACTAAGATTCTGCTGACCGAACACTCCTCAACAGCAAGCATTTATCTTCCTTTTGATATATTCCTCCACACCTCCCATCCAGAAAGCCCTTCATCCCTTCATTTGAAAAACAATAGAAAAAGAAAGATTTCAGCCTAAATCCCTTCCCAACAATGATCCCAATAATCCATATCTGCATACTAAGCCATTGAGATCCATACAGGATGTCAGGTTATAGTACTTTATATGAATCCACGATGAATCACATTGGCATGTAGCTGCAAAGCCCCCTGAAGCAGCATCTGGGAGATCAATAGCAATCACACAGCTAATGAAGGAATGGGAGCTATTAATGCTGTACCACATGCCAGACGAACCGTGGATCAGCTTTTATGACTGAGACTGTACAAAGTGCAGACTAACCAAGTGTGTAAATACAAGCATAATGCATAAATAAATGGTCATTTCTAATGCATCTGCAAAACTAATAAAGGGAATAAAACATGGTAACAGGCCAACGTATCACGAGGTTCTCTTCAGTGAAGGCGAGAAAGACAGCAGAAGGTAGAATTCCTGTGCTGAAGACAAGGCAGTGTTGTAAAACAGGCAGTGATAAGATGTAAAGTAAGATGTATAAACCATAAATAAACCAGCAGACTTAGATTCATGGTTTGACTGAGACCTCCTATGTGAAAGCTGCAACCTTTCCACAACCTCCAAGTTATCTCTCTGCATTCAATCAAATCAGTGGCGCAAAAAACAGTCTGAAATAAAATGTGATCACATTTAGAAACTTATTATTTATTCCAGGTATTACTTTTACAGCTTGGAGAATCTACAGGGAGCAACATATCTCCCCCCAAGAGCAACTTTCTGCAAACATCGACGCTGTTACTATTTAAAAGTCAGAAAAGTGACTGATGTAAAACACTGAATGGAAGGAAACACAGACGGTAAAATCAAACATTACAAGCCTGAAACAACAAGTTCATTATAAATAAGAGATATTACGGTTTTAAACCACAATTCCCATCTGAAATCATAAAATGTGATTTGTACCTTCATCTGAATACTTGTACTTGGCGTTTTTGCAACCAGAATTGAAAGGACAAATAGCAGACGGCGAGCTTTTGTCCCCTGCAGACTTTCTGTCCTTTGAGAAGACGCTGCAGAGCAGACGCAGCACAACCAAAGTATCCACACCTTCACCTCTGCACAGCGGAACATGCTGAAAATGTGTTTATTCGGTTTCGTTATTGTTTTAACTTATTTATTTAATCACTGTGTGCAGGTGTTTGATTCAGTGCTTTTTTAAGGATTTGTTCCATGGTAAAGGAACTGCAATTAACATTGTAAGGGGCTGAGGTTATGACATCTTTCTTCTCTTTCTAACATTGCAGTGCGCTCCCTTTAATTCTGCTGTATTATGCAGACTTCAATCACCGGCTTGATAGAAAGTCACACCGATATATTCTCCTTTCAATCAACCAAATCAATGTCACTTTGATTGCATCAGCCTGACGTCACGGCAAAGTCCAGTTTTGGGCTATTTTTAATCTGTCCACAGGAGGCTCGACCTTTCGTTGACTGCGCCCCTGCAGCATAAACACTTCGTGTAAAAAAAAAAAAAAAGAATACATTTTAAAAAAGAAAAGAAAAAAAGGGAAAAAGAATATCATTCTGAAGGAGCGTCGGGAGAAATATCGGGTTTCTTTTCCAACAGAATTCAACTCTGCAGGGATTCTTCAGGTAAACGCAATGACGAGACTGAATACAAAAGGTGTTCAAGAAAAGAGAGCAGAAAACCAAACAGCACTCATGCATTTGGGATTCTTTTCAAACTCTGAAGCAGGTAAACACATTTAAGAAGCTGCTCCAAGCTTTGGCAGCTTGTGGCAACAGGATTTTACATTGTCGCCTGTTTGGGGTGACATGCAGGTTGGTACAGCGTGCGCCCTGAGTGCTTATAAGGCTTCATCTCCGATCATTTAATGCTCAAAATGGCAAACACTATATATTATGTAAAAGATTAAACATAATTTCCCATTGTTGTTTCCCTTCGATGACCCTGAAAATAAACATGCAAATATTGTCTGTAACTGAGACATCTGCAATGTTACCGTAATATAATAGAACAATTTGAAAGCTTCTGACTGTGATGAGCTGAGATGAGGACGCTTGCTTCTTCCTCATGAATGAATTCCTATAAATGAGCGAGTGACCTCCTTGGCTTCACGGTCTTCTTAATCCTGAGCCAATTACGGCTCACAGTAATCTTTTGTGGTTGATGGCAGATATGCACCAACATGAAGCTGCTGGAATCATCATTTTTATCAGAAAACAGGTACAAATTAAATTGACTGATTCACGCTTCTAAAAAAAAGCTTTGCAGATATATATATACATATATATATATACACATATACATATATACATATATACACATATATACATATATACATATATACATATATATACATATATACACATATATACATATATACACATATATACACATCTATATACACGTATACACATATACACACATATATACACACATATACACACATATACAGACATATACATATACACACATATATACACATATACATATACACATATACACATATACATATACACATATACATATATATATACATATATATACATATACATATATATACATACACATATATATACATATACATATATATACATACACATACACATATATATACATATATATATATATACATATATATATAGAAATAAAGATATCAAGTCATCTTTACACACTAACTGTAAACACGTACTGCAACTGTAAAGTTTTATGAAGACACTCGATCAAAATGACAAATGACTTCAGCGAGATGAAGGTAAACTAGGTCCATGTGTCCAATGCGTTGCCGAGTGAGTGCAGAAGAACGTCAGCCACAGATTTTTCATACAAGGGCCAGAAAAGCTGGGGATGAGGCAGATCTTTCCATATAGGAAGACTCACAATGAGGAGGTCATGCGTCATTTGATTTACACTCTGCATCTGCTGAAGATATTTAAAAGGAGTTTCTCTGCTAGATAAATTGGGCTTTTTCACTGTGAAGTGTAGTAAATTGTGTTACATCGCCAATACAGGCTGATGAATGTTGGTCCGTGGGGATTTTCAACATTTGCTGGAGTATACAAAATCTTAAAAAGGTCCGTCTGTATGTACAGCATCTATATGTGGCTATTGGGTATAGTGTCGTACTGTAAACAAATATTCTAGCTCATCACAGAAAATATAACTCACAGGAAATATTAGAGCTAAAACTAGGAGTTGATTCATGGACAGAAAATAAATGGGAAACTATTTTGATCATCGATTAATCTTTCTGGTCATTTGTTTCACGCAAAGAATTATGAAGAAAATCCCAAAGATTCTCTGGTTTCACTTCCTGAAGTGAGAGGATTTTCTATGTTTCTCTGTTTTATATGTAAACTAAATATCTTTGGGCTCTGGGAGGTAGTGAGGCATTTTTTCTACATCAAAAGATGTAAAGGTTTACCCCCCCCACCTCCCCAAAAAAAGAAAGAAAAGCAGGATGGCACAAATAATCGTTCCCTGCAGTCAGAGTAAATGTGTACGGGTAATTGCCTGACGTGTCACACTGATTATTTCATACACAACCTGCAATCATGCTAAATAGTTATTGTTTAACATTGACAAGTTGAATTTCCAGTCATTAGCATGCGACATTAAATCAATTAATTATTAATGGTTTCCCGTTCACAAAGAGAAAAAAAAAATGGTGGAAAATAAATCACAAACATTAATCTGGTGTAAGCGGTTGCGAGCCGCTGCTTTGACTTTATTATTACAACCATATGAATGAGTTCCTCTATGTGCGCCCAGGCATGTTAAAGCAGTTCTACAATGAACAGCTCTCAAATTGCATTTGTTGCTGTTCCCAGAGCAGTCTCTGATATTCGGAGCCAAAGGCTGAGCACACACTCGTCACTCAGCAGATCCTCACAAATCACCTTTCAGACGAAATTTTACAAACGCATTCCTCGGCTTCATTTCTGTACGACTATATATCACTTTTGGCGGCTTATGGGATGGAAAATATGCTTGTTTTCATTTGTCGCCGTGAAGACAATCAGTGTACCGATGTAAACGATCATTAACTATTTGAGTTTACTAGAGAAAGAGAACCCGAGGCACTGCGTGACCTTTGTAAAAACAGAAGAAATGATTATTCATCAGCGTAGTGAGTCATGGCAAACAATAGGAGAAAAATGATTGTACGGAAAGTAAGAATATTCTCATAATAGGCTCAGCTGAATCATTTTCTCTTTATAATCATCTACTTTTAAGCTGCTTCCACAACACCGAACGAAAGAGGTACAGATTCCTCATTTGCTCAAGTCACACCATCGCCCTCATAAACCCTAACAGATCCTGAATAGAGTTACTCACACACAAGAAGAAGCAGGAGGCCCGCTGAAACCTGCTGCATGTCAGTGGTGCTTGAAAAGTGTCCATTCAAGTGTTTTCTTTAGAAGAATGTGATTGAAATGAAATCCATATTCTCCTCACATTTTCAAAAAACACTTTTAACAAGCTCTAATCAATTAACCTACCGTACTGGAGCCGACTGATTTGATTAGTGATTTTCATCTAACAGTTTGGGAGTTATCAACACAGTTACGTAAATGATTTAATCAGGGCGGAGGTAGCAGGGGGTCTTCACTGATGACACAATAATCAAGGTTTCCCGTGCACCCACACCGGAAGCAAATGACAGAATCTATTAAAGAGTTGACCAAGATCAAAACTGTAAGCTGTAAGTGTAATCACACAACTGGTTGATAAGTTAGGATACATTTTTAGATTTATTTATTTTTTCAGATTTTCGGATGGACAGATGGATACAGCATATGCATGTCATGCTATTTAGCCATTAGCCCCTTGCTAGCATGGTCAAGCAGCAGCTGATGAGCCTCACTTGCGTAGGACCAGCTAAGATCTTTGTAGAATTGCAAGCAGGTCCACATGACAGCATTTCTTCCGTCCATATCAACAGCCAAGTCCTCGCATTTGGTTACACTTTGAATACTTCACATGAAAAAATAATCAAAGTTCACAGGTGACGTTGGAATAAAAGCTGTACTTCTGCCCATTGTATTGGAGAAAAGGACATATGTGTGGGCGGGTGGATCCTCAGTGTAATAGGAATTGAGGGCGTTAATAACGCATTTAGAGGCCTTTGTAAAACGATGAGGAAAAAAGAAGATAAAACTCTCCTGTGACTGACAGATAATTTCAGTCTTTTGTTCATTTTTTTTAAAGAGCTGTGCTCCTCGATAACACTTAACAAAAGTTCTGCCCTGAGCATACTAAAGTAATTCAGATGTTAATAGACGTCTGTCACAGATATAACTAAAACAAACCGAGTCCCAAGAAGACTACACTCACAGTAAACTACTGCTCACAGAAAAGTCTCTTTTGATACTGCACCTGTAACATATAAACACACCAACAATACACTGAATCTAAACGCTCTAAGCTGTATTCTAACAGTATTCTTTAGTGTAAGTGACAGAAGGAGTTAAATTATCAACACAGAAATGTCACAGTTAGCATTTACATGTTTAAAAAGTGCGACTGTGGCTAAGTGGAGAGCAGGGTCGTCCTTCAATCAGAGGATCAGAGGTTCGATCCCCGCTCCTTGAGCAAGACACCTAACGCCTCGCCTACGGCGTGTGAATGTTGGTTGGGGCAGGAGGCATTGTAGCCCCTTCCATGGGAATGATGACAAGTAGTGTTAAAGCGTGTTTGAGTGGTCGGAAAGACTAGAAAAGAGCTATACGGTCTATTTACCTCAGGAAACTGTACTTCAAGAAAAGGGGAGAATTAATGGAAAACACATGATTCACATGAAGCAAGAACAGATCCAGTATGTTCTTGCTTCATCTCTTTTTTTGGACGATGCTCGATATCCTTTTCAGCATAATTCACTTCACACACACCTAATACACTTGACACAACGTTGGCCTTCAATGCTATTAATCCTGGCAAGAGGGCATTATTGTAAACCAAACGCCTCCGTCTCAATACAAAAGAAGTTTATTTATGCTTCTGGTGTTCTGTGTGTTCTGTGTTCCATTTCTGACCAAAAATATCTTCCTGTCTCTCTGCATCCACAAGCCCCGGTTAAGGTCAAACTATTATCCTGCACTCTGTGTTCCCGCAGTATCGTGTCTCCATTGATGATCAATCATGAATGTGAATGGTACGAAACAGAAGATCAGAAATCAGAGAGAGTTTCTATCTAGAAAGATATTACAAGGTGTTTAGAAAACAAACACATTCGTGCCAAAAGACAAAAAACAGATGGGAATATCAGCGCTTCAAGAGACATTTCACTGCATCTGCATTCGTTCAAAGCAGGAATTTTCGCCCCAAAGCCTACCGGAAGAATGTCTCGACTTGATTCTGTCAGCTTTGCTAACATCCAATAGTTGGGAAAGAACAGCTTGCCTAAGAGTGCTAACATCCACTTCAACGTCCTTCAGGGCTTTTGTGTAGTGTGGACGGGCGAAAGGGAAAACAACTTTTGTTTGTCTGTGAGGTA
Source organism: Melanostigma gelatinosum (assembly GCF_949748355.1). Taxonomy (NCBI): domain Eukaryota; kingdom Metazoa; phylum Chordata; class Actinopteri; order Perciformes; family Zoarcidae; genus Melanostigma; species Melanostigma gelatinosum. Next base: position 14,640,961 of record NC_136650.1, on the reverse strand, counting down.
AAGAACTTTCCCCATGTGGACCAACAGCATTGTTCAGTATGAAGACATCACGCATCGAAGCTTATCTACACTTGTGTAATGATTAGAAATTAAGCCTCGGAATTGCCAATGTACAGAAAACATATATAATAAAATGATCATCTCGGGAGGGATTTGAAAACAGATAAGAGCAAAGCTTTGAATATAAGACTTAAAAACAGGGATAAAGCAGTAGGTTGATGACTATCAATCCCTGTTTTTCCTCCGACAGATCAAAGACAAGAGGCTTAGATGTTCAGGCAGCTGAAAATGATTCTTAATGAGGATGGACGATTAAAACGGATGTTTGAGTATATGTACAGTAATTGTGTGTGGTAGGACTAATGATATTCTGCTGCGCTTGATGGTACTCACATGGGACATGTAATCCCATAATGCCTTGGGGAGAAAGTGGCACTGAAGCTTTGCATAGATCAGTGTGAAGAGTGCTGGATTTCAGCTCCACGGGGGAAACACACCAAACCTCACAAGCATATTTTAGATTTTGTATAGGCCTGACTTTCAAACTCGGCTCTAGCATTACTTATACGACACTACTGCAAGTAGCAACTGGCTGCCTCATTACTTAGCCACAGTCTGCATTGCAGGCCATGGGTTTTATCTTGGCTGAGACAAACTCTCTGTTTTTCTAAAGTGCTAAGTCAGGCCCCACCTCTGCTGGAGCATCTGATTCCTTATTGGATTTTTTCCTGCTCGTCCACGGGGTGATGTGTAGTGAGCAGCTCACAGTGTCAAGTCTGTCGGATCCATCAATTAACTCCACTTTTAAGCATCAATTAGCTGAAACGACAAGATGAATAATCGCTCGACGGAAGATTATTCTGCAACAAGTGAGACTTCTCAAAAGCTTGCTGATTTTCTCTTTTAATTCTAAACTGAATGATTTTGCATTTAGGAAGGAAAATAAACAACAACCAAGGTAAAGGTACCAGGGTAAAGGGGTTGTACAGGGGTATCCTGGAGCCTAACTAAGCAAAACTGGCTCCTGCACCTTTCAAATAATAGCAAAGAAACTCTGACCTTTCAAAAACCAGCATTTGGATGGAAAAACTTTAAAAGTAATGCCACTTTTAAATGTTATTCCCCAGCAAATTAAAATAAACAACATTGATCATTCTGTAATGGCCCTGGCCATGAAGGGAGCTTCCAGCAGGGGAGTTGAAAAGTGATCTCTGAATTGAAGTGTCTCATTCTGTCGTGATTGACTGCTTACTCCTCTCAAATCTATTCCGTAGAGATTTATGGGCAAATCGAGTGGACTGCCTGCCATGCAATTACTGTCAAGTGGATCCAATTGCACCTCTTTGTCACTCTAATACTGGAAATTTGGTTCTCATTAGATGAATGTCAAATGGAATTAAGGCCTTCACTTATTTTACAAGACACCAACCGCCACCTCTGGCAACTTCTTTTCCCACCGCTGCTGGTCCGATCACCTGCGCTGGGATGACAACAGCCGCGATACACGGAGAAAACTAGAAATACAGCAGAGCACTTCAATTTGAGTTTAGTTCCTTGTCTGTCCAAAATGTCATGACGTCATCATTTTATCCTATTCGACATTTGTGTGAAATTGTCAAAATGAGTTACGGTTAAAAGAAAAAGAAGAGTTTTGTCAGGTCACAGCGACCACCAAAAGCTAAGCACTTCATCCTTGAGTGCAGGTGGAAGTTTGTGCCAAATTTGAGGTCTCTCCCTCAAAGCGTTCTGGCGATGTCTGTTCACAAGCATGGGGCGGACAGACGGACAACCTAAAAGCCGGAAATAATTCGGTTAAATACCTGAATGAACCAACCTGAAGTGTAGAGAGAATACAGAATACAAATGAAAGTCTTACTCTGCTCATCACACCAGGGGATGTGAGGCAGGAAGCTGAGTTACAGGATCCAGGGGTCAACTGTCTGCTCATCACAGCTGAGGAGCATGACCTACAGCTGGGCCCATCAATGCTGCCCCGACAAAATGTCAATACTTGTGATATCCTGACAACTACAGTATAAACAGTCACACCATGGAGCTTAATTGTGATCTATAATCCCTGTCAAACAGCAATCCCCACTGGTGTGTCTGGTGAGACGTTAAACTGGTGAATAATAGGTTTGGTATGTAGCGTGCGTGCGTGACATTAGCCAGTGCCTCTCATGAGGGGCGGCGTGCCCATGTGTGTGTTAGCTGTACCAAGACAGAGTAGCTAACCACAACCACAACATATGCTTCGGTATTATCACTCCGCTACTAGCAGGAAGAGAGCATGCAAAGTGGAAAGTCTGTGTGTGTGTTTCTCGATGAAAGTTCCCATTCTCTTTATATATGTGTGTGTTTTCTTGTCTGGGAGTGTGCGTGTGTGTGTTTTGTGTGTGCACCGTCACTGCCAGAGGACTGGCTGCCAACACAGAAATCACCTGGCTTCTCATTCCTGTTTCAGTGCCAGGCAATGAAAAAGGCTGAAGAAGTCCCATTATACCCTGAAGACGAGGGCGTATGCACACACAAAACACACATCTAATCGACACATTATTGGTTTGACTTCAGCAACTGCAAGACTCAATCCAAACAGGGGAGGAAAAACACGATCTTATCTTCATGGGTAACTCTGAAATAAGTACACATACAAACACGGCATTGTGTATTCAGTCAGAAGCGCCACATAAACGGGGAGCAACAACAACACAAGCGGAGTCGAGAGGTGTGTAATCACTGGAACACGGCGGATTAAAAAATGCAAGGAGGAAAACGTAAGGGGAGAGATGAGAAAGAGAGAGAGTTGGAAAAACAAGTGTGAAAAATAGAGCGAGCGATTGAAAGAGTAAATACTGGTGGTGGTACTGAGAGAAGGAAAAGGACGGTGGACTTCGTCGCAAATGCTCGGCTGCGTCAGCTCTCGCCTGCAGCAACGGCTCTCAACAGCTGAACTTTCTGGCAGCGACAATATGGCCGCAGATGGAATTCATACAGCACCACTCTCATCCGGCACCGTCATCTAACTTGCCCCAAGCAATATGACCAACAGAATATTCATTTTTTTAGTTTTTTGTTTTCAAAAGCAAGGATTGTAAGTAAATCATCATTTGATGAGACAGCTGATTCCTCTCAAGTGAAACAATTCAGTTCGGAGCTTCACAAGTTAGTATTTCACACGCGAACTAGAGAACGGCGTTGATGTCAGCGCTCGGGATTAAACACCGTTTTGTGGTAAACGAATATGTGAACAAGGAAACAACGTCTCTGCCACTCTCAGAAGTTGCTGCCTAACCGCACAACCTTCCAAACACTCAACAAAAACATTCAAAGTCAAATAGTTTTAATTTCGAGTTCACTCCCTGTCAAAACCCAGAGAAGCGACAGGGTTTCAGAGAGGTAATCAAGAATAACAGAGAAAGAGCACATAAACAAGGGGATGATCTTTTACTTTTCCCCCGTGGAGCTCCCAATTTAACCTGAAGCCCCCTCTGTACCTGAGACACGATGAGAAGGAATCTCACTGACGTTCATATGGGACTCGGAGTCATTACCAGCACATTGGTTTTGGACTCAAACAGTTGCGACGGCAAATCAGGGAAACAAAACCTCAAGGATTCGGCTGCTCAATTGAAATGCAGTGTGCAATTAACTTTATAATCCGTTTACAAATGAGGTCTAGCCTGCTGCAATCTCTGGAGTGCGTATTTGTATGCAGGGGGAGTGTGTTTGTGTACTCGCCGTGAATAAATTCTCACTTTGGAGCGAAGACGCCTATATTAAAAAATGAGATTTATAAGCCAAATGGAAACTCAATATTAATTGTTATAAATGACAATATATATATATATATATATATATATATATATATATATATATATATATATATATATATATATGTGTGTGTGTGTGTGTGTGTGTGTGTGTGTGAGAGAGATTTATGTGAGCACATCATGATGTGAAACACAGAAGAGCAGTGAGAGAGTGAGGCAGTGCTCTATAAGTTTGGAAAATAGGGCTTTTTCTCCAACACTGAATGATTTATCGAGATGAGCTAAAACAGTTTTTTTTATACGAGGAAGGAGAGACTAAAAGCATTTTCCAATACATTAGAGAGGGGATGGGTGTAATTACAAAGCCAGAGTCAGTGTCCTCCCTCTTAAATATATCTAATATCACGCAGCCTGTGATTGCCACACAAAGTGATATGATTATTCCCATCTGAAGTGTGTGCGTGTGTGTGTGTGTGTGTGTGTGTGCGCAGCGTTAAAGGTTTAACATCGTTTTGAACTCAATCAAAAAAAAACCCACACATCCCTGTTCTCTTTCTCCACCCAGTCTGTCCGTGTGCCGCTCAGATGATAAACATATTCTCCACAGCTGAGCACCGAGCTCTGCCGACATTTGAAAATGGGCAAGAAATAATCGGGGTGCAAACAGTTGCTATTGCAAATTTAAAGTTTTGATAATTCATCCTTGCTTTTCTGACTTTTATCCACTTTCTCACCTCCGCCTTACCGCTTCATTTTGTTTCAGCTTTCTCCTCCTCGTCAGCTCTACCTCTGAACTGCTAAGCTGTAAACATCACAGCAAAATGCCATTATTCTACGCTGTCTAAGAAATGCTTTGTTTTAAAAAGGTGCTTTGGATGCTGTGTGAGCCAAAAAGAAAAGTGCTTAGTGGCACATTTAATAATTCGTCCTGCAGCATGGCATGTGGGGTTGTGTGAACACAGAGATGGAATTAGAAAGGATATTTGAGAGACAGAAAGCCCCAAAGGTTCTCAGAAAATTAAAATTAAAATTATACAGGACTTCACCATGGGAAAAGAATATATATTGTCAGTCACAATTTGTGACATATGATAAAATCCAATTTAACACGCATAACCAATATTGTCCTCTTTATTTTACGAAACAGCTGCTCTGGGCTGAATTGAAGCAGTCTGGTTTCTGGAGCTTCTGAATAATAATGTACATCACAGACACAACTCATTGTTTTTCTCATTAAAAACAAAAGAAAAACAGCATTTGATTTTCGCCTTCAGGGGAGCAAAACTATTGCAGATTAGGGCCAAACTAAAGTCCAGGTAAGGCTTCTTTAAACACAGGCCGTCTGATATGGAGACAAATGAAAGGCAGACGTGGGAGATTATACATGCTTCATCATGTAACAGAGCAGAAAGACTGTAGAAAGATACGCTATCAGACAAAAGTGTAGAAAGCTCTGCCTGCACCAGAGTAATCGTCACTATGTAGTTTTACAGAGGGGAGCAGTGATTGAGAGCCCTAATGGAGTAACACACACATCCTCCCTGGTGAGGCCACTTTAACAGAGAGGTGTGTGAGTTCACTGCTGGCCAGTTAATGACGACCCATAATGCATTTTGTGGCGATACGAGCCGTGAGATCAGACATATGGTCAGGGTGGATGAGTGGATGGGTAAAAAAAAAAAAATAATGCAGAGAGAGGGGAGCGGAGAGAGCATGTTTGTGTCAGAAAATGAGACAGACGGGATGAGGTAACGACGAGCGACGGTAAAAAAGAGAAAGAAAGAGCGCGAGCAGAAGAGAAAGTGAGACGACAAGGAGCAGAGGAAGAGTTTCAGTCTTACCATGTCAATGAGGTTCTCCTGGATCCGGTTCAGTGTGGTTCTCAGTCTGCTGCTGATAAGGCCCAGACCCGACGACTCATACTGTACAATTCCAAAACACACACATACATATATTTACATATATATCTACCGGTATGTACACAATATATATATATATATATATATATATATATATATATATATATATATATATATATATACACACACACATACAATTACTTTCTGCACCGTGCACAAACACCTTCCTCTTCCTGAACAGCACACACAATTCAGCAGAGTGTGAAGGTGCGCACACACACACACACACACACACACACACACACACACACACACACACTTTCATCTCATGTAGTCGCAGACAAGAGAATCTTTACTTTCGGCTTCTAGCCGAGTCTAATCCAAAAGAGGGCGGAGTAAACTGGAGGAGTAGAAGTCAAAATCAATCTCAGTGTGGAGAGGTAGAAAGCACAGCAAACTCAAACATCTAAATGCTACTGAAATCACTTTCACATGTGTTTGATGTCACTTCAAATCCACCACACCACAAGTGTTGACTATAGCATTTTGGACTCGCAAGGTAGGGGGGGAGACAACCTTGTGCGTTAGTCGTTAATGCTTCCAGAGATCTACTCTTACCAAGCAAGCAGGGCCCACCACCCTGGCAGGGCCCGCGTCTCTGCCACCGTGAGTTGGCAGAGACGGGCTTGGGACAGGCTATGGATGACGAATGGGCAGCAGAAAGGAAAAACAAGAAGCAAAGTCTCACGTTAACAAAAAACAACAAACAAACACAGAAACAGAATTACATTAATGGAAGTAAGTGGTGAAATTACTTGTGTACACATTAACACTTGATTGTTGCCTCACATTAAAATGAAATGACATTTTTAATCTTGTACTTAGTCTGAAACTGAAACATACGTCCAGCTCAATAATCTCCCTTTCAGTGCGGTGATGTTGTATAGCGACTTCACGATACAACTTCCTGCTGTGTCTCTGCAGGAAGCTTTCCAAGGTTTGAAAAAAAACAACTCTGCCGACATCATCAGAGTTATTTTGTTTATCTCAGCATCTTTAACAGAAGGCTTGTATTGAAAACTTGAGATTTGGTGTGTGAAAGAGGTGGGCACAGGGAGAGTGCAACGAAAGACGCTAATTGAGTTGCATTATGGGGAATGTAGGATCAAACATTTCTGGAGCATTTTCGTATTTTTTCCTGGAGAAGATAGAAAGGGGTATTTTATTTTATTCTGCGTCACAGGAGACTGTGACGGTGTATTAACTTTGACTTGCACATGTGCATGCAAGATGAATATAATTCATCGGGAGCAACCGTCTGTGGGAGGCAGGAGCCGAGAATGAAAAATGACAGTTTCTTGCACAGAAACCATCTATTCAAACATCAGATACTTTCCTGATTCTCTCTCTCTCTCTCCCTACGTATCATTCCACATCATTGTTTTGGTACCCAGCCTCTCTCCTCCCTTCTTTCTGCCATCATACTGCCAAACGGAGCAACATACTAAAAATTCTTTATCTTCCCTCCATCTTTCACCTCACATTTCTCTCCGTTTTAATTTAGATTAATCCAATGGGGCTAACTTTCCAAAATTCTAAAGCTTTAATCACTTTTCCAAAAATAGTTTATAACCCTGCCTCTCTCAGCCCCGAATACTTAGAAGCCGGTTTATTAATGGCATTGGAGAATCTGTGAGCATGGCACATAATGCAGCTTTAGCAGATGTGTGACGGAGTCAATGGTGCAGCTTGACCTGACAGGGTCAATATACACAGAGAACGGGGTATTTACCCTTTTTGAATATTAATGTCACCCATTACTCTTCAAGCGGGGGAGTCAAGCAGCTCCATCTTGATTCCAGCGGTGTAAAGGGAGCAAAGCCTAGGTCAAAATACCAGCATATGTGCATAGCAATTTTCAGAGATCTTTTTAAAGATTCATGGGCGGCATTAGCATTTTGCTGTAGGTGCCTCTCTGAGTAAGACTATTATTGAAATGGGCCGGTTCACGATATCACATTTAATGAGGACTAGAGGTGCACGGGGGAAAAAAAGAGTCAGAATTTCAGAGAGATGCAGACTGGAAGGGGAACAGTGCGAGGAGAGAAAAAAACAGAAGACGAACGATGACATGTGAAAGGAGCAGAGTATGTAAGACTAAGGACACTGGGATGGAAAAAAAGAAGGGGGGGAAGGCTCAGGAAAAAAAAAAAAATGACATCCAGTCTATGTGTGACATGCGGTACTTTAACCGTTAGTGGTCAGATCAAGTTGTCAATTCTCAACCAGTGTGTCACCTTCCCTCCCTTCATCTCCCCATGGCACACACACACACACACACACACAAAAACACAAACGCATCAATAATATGCAGTGGAGCGGCCCCCGCGGAGCATTCATCCTCTTCATCTCTTCCACCTCGATGGGACAGAAGTCATTTATGTCGCTATCATTATCACTTCCCCCCCGAGGGTGATACTGACACAAATGCCGTTTTCTCTCTTTGCGAGGCACTACAAAAGACACGATAGTCTCTCCATGGAGCGAGGGGAAGTGGGCTCGCCGACTGTAAACTATCGTTCAACTTCAATTTGTACTGAGACAGAGAGCGAAGCGAAAAGACGGAAAGATTATGTACATATATTATCTAATAAACATGAGAATTCAAAAATTCTAGCCTTAGAAATAGATGAAGGCAATTTTCTTAAAGCACCGTACCGCTGATGCAGCACAAGTAATATATTGTAGCCGCAGGCATTGCAATGGGAAAAAAAAGAAAAAGTCCCCTCTACTTGTGGTAACTTCAAAACTCTTTATTTGTTGTAGCTCAGTTAGAGCGTCCTGTGAAGCAGCGATGTACCACGGCACTACAACACTCCGCTACATCACAGCTGGGTGTGGTCTCAAGTACAACAGACCACGCCCAGCTGTGACATCGGCTGTGGTTGAGCTGGGCCGTGTGGAATTACTCTAAAACATACTATGTGTTGATTTACTAATTCAACATGTGTGTAAAAAAAAATAAAAAATACTGTACCATGTCATTACGTCCAAAGAAAGTGTACACGGCGTACAGGTAGTAGTCGAAGAGCTGCGACACACAGTGGATGACATCGAAGGCGATCGGCTTCAGAATGTTCATCATCTGCATATACTTCCCTGTTGGGAGATGACAGTGAATAAACAGTTAGCAGGAGTTTGTTGGACAAGCTTTATGTGCTCCTGGTTGCATAGCAGGGTGTATCACAGTGGACACGCATTGGGTTTTATTTAAGGCTTAAGAGTTGTTTTTAACCCGGTATCAGTTTATAATAAATTAAATGCTTCTGTTCTTAAGTACATCGTGTGGGAGATTAAAAGACTTAAACTACAGGAAGTTAATCATGGTGGAGCCACATCCTTTAGGGAAGAACTTCAGCAGGAACGCATTGCATTTGCATGAACTCGAGGGCAAGCATTCAGTTCAGGTAACAAAAGCAATAACTACAGAGGTACAGGGGTCTAACAAGGTTACCATTGACTCAGAACTGATGAATGGTGGGGGAAATAAAATAGAGATAAACTCAATCTAGCTGGTATTGCCACTGAGGCAGCACTATTCTCTCACACTCGTTCTCTTGAACTCCGGGAGCAATCTAACTCCATCACAAAGCTGCACAGACTGAATTTGAAGTGATTGCTTGGACTCAAACTTAGGCTTTTCTCTCAGTTTTGCCACACAGCTCTAAATCAATATTACCAATAAGAGAACACACGTTCTATTTCATACTGCACGGCGTGTCCCGGAACGTTCTGAAGTACGAACCGAAGACGGAAACAAAGAGGACACTTCAAATGAAAACAGCTGGTAGGAGGGACCAGGTTTTTGTTGGAATGACAGAAAATCGGTGTCATCCTCAATTACTAAATGAATGAAATGGCAGAAGACTTTTCCATCCGTACAAACCACACGGCAAAGATAATTGCCTCGTCTAATTCCTTTCTGACACACGGAAATCACATTATGAAGGTCACACCACCGAGAAACACGCTTTGCCGAAGGAAGTGCTCCGACGTCCTCGAAGCCGCGTCACGGAGACGCACAAGTACCTCTTTGGAAAACGAAAAGGTCAGAGCTCAGGTTGAAGGATAATAATTATCGGTGCAGCTGAGTCACACAGATAGCAAGCAGAGAACAGCAGAGTGCACTGATTGCAAAGAGCTGCTGGCTTTATTGGTGAATTAATAGATATCTTAGCAGGTTAGAGAGGAAGCCCACTGCGGCTACGTCTGTGCTGCTCTCAGGCAGGGCTAAGTGTGTGTACTGGATGTGTGTGTGTGTGTGTGTGTGTGTGTGTGTGTGTGCGTGCTCAGGACTCACCGACAAGCCGGATGACATTGAGGGTGGTATTGGTGAGAATCGGTGCATTGGTCTTATTAAGGTTGTAGTCTGACTTTTTCTTGCTTCTTATGGTCTCTCGGGACGCACTGATGATGCGTGTGCAGGGTGTGGGGGGGTGAGAGAGAGAGAGAGAGAGAGAGAGTCGGGCAGAGTCATGAGAAGAAAAGAGACTCAGTCATATATGTTAACATCACTAATCCTCAGAAATGATCGGCCAGGTTCAAAAACCTCAGAGCCGGTCCGAGTCTTCTAATTGATCAATCAGAAGCCATTACACAATGCAGGAGACACAGAGGGACCCACGACGGTGGAGTTTGTGAACCGGTGATCCTGGAGCTGCAGACAACCTGACACTGCTCATCGATCCATATTAGCCAGCAATCATTACACGGGCCTTCTAATTTCCGGATGTGACCGTGCGACCTATTCAACAATGAACCATTAGTGATTCCTGCTTGTAAGAATGTGGAATTAGCATTTTAGTGGCTATCGGTTAATACACATGAGGAACAGGAAATCGAATGCGGCGAGAGTTTAAGCATGAATATCAGGCCTGTCAGATCCGTGCAATAACGGGACTGAGAACTGACCATAAACATTAAGACACCATTCATAAATCATTGTGAATTACATGACAGGGAACTATTATTGTAACAGTGCTTCTGTAATGAGGAGCTACTGAATAAGTAATGGTAGTTAGTATTTTAGTTTCCTGTGCAAATCGGGTGTCGGCTCTCAGATATGCACAAACACACGTACGCACACAGGTTCTTCAGTCCATCGCATACACATGCAGACAAAAACATTATGAACTGCACATGGAGGGTTATGAAATACAAAACATGAATAATTACAGCTGTAACATGTTAAGACGGTAATTGTTTGCATGAATTATATCACCTTTAGAAATCAACACACACTAATAAAAAATAAAAAAAATAATACAAAACGCTGCGTTCAAAACTCATTTAAATGAGCTGAATGCTTTACACACGGTGCAGAGAAGCACGATTGCCTCTGCTTTTGGTAAGCAGCGATTCATCTTTCAAAAGTCGCCAATCACGTAGGCGGAGGTGGGAAGGAAGAGAATTTTTCACGGGAAGACAAAAACGCTTTATGCAAGCTTTCTGCCTACTTAGCAGGGTGAGGCAGAGGGGAGCGGAAATGATCATTGCTAAATGCATAAAAGTGGCGGAATGCACGACTTCCCATCCTTTTAGTACCGTGTTAAAAAAAGTTCATTGTATAAAGTTATTTTGCATCGGTGATTAACATGAGTCACTCCTTCTTTTTGTGTACATTCACTGACTTTCATACGTTTAAAGTAGCCAGGAGCAGATCTGATGGACCACCGTAACGTCACACGTCGTACCCCGAGCCGTGTGTCTTCGGAGTGGCGTAAAACAGTTTGACTTGGAACTGACCTCTTGATGGGGGCGTCGCCCGTCTGCTCGTCAACATAGTCCTGCTTGAGCTCCTCAGGGACATCGCTGTCACTGTCGTAATCTTGGTACACACTCTTCTCCAGCTCGTCTGACTCGTACTTGAATTAGGGAAGAGAAAGAGCAGATGGACGTCAATGGAAAATGGCCAGTGCAAAGAAGAAATGCCGTACGGATGAACTGAGTGGAAGGGATAAAAAAAGTCAAACACCGTTGTAACATGCTGTGAAACTTTGCTGACACATCACCGGTTGTTAAAGAGGAGGAAGAGTTGAGGAAGCGTGAACGAAATGATGCCATGCGAAATCGTGTCATCAAAAAAAAGGCTGTAAAACCAAAACCATACAGCTGTAATTAAATGATCAACTTAAATTATCCCCATCTTTTAGTCCTAATGGGTGCATAACCATAAAATGACTGGCTTGAGAAGGAAAGGCAGAAAATTAATTCACCTCACCGAGGAGAGTCTGACTAAAGCTCCCCTGAAATAAGACAAAATTGTCTTTGTCCTTTACTGCAAGCTGAAGCAACACATCAGCCATTTCGAAAGGATTACAAGCTTAAGAGTGAGCGAAGCTAGGGCGTCTGTAAGCCCGACATGTTGGATATTGCTTTTGATGTTGAGCCTGTTAGGAAAAAAAAAAATATATATATATATATATATATATATATATATATATATATATATATATATATATATATATATATATATATATACATATATATATATATATATATATATATATACACACACACACATATATAAAAAGTGGGTGTCAGGGCACCTGTGTACTTTCTTCTCCCATCCTTGAAGAGGAAAACTGTTTTGTTTAACAAATAAGCCTTGAAGGAACAACCCAAGTGATTTCTGACTTTATGCTCGTCAAAGGAGGAGCACTTATGTATAACGTCCACAGTACTAATATTCTCTGGATCACTGTATTCATGCATTCAATATCTGGTTAAAGCCAATAGAAGCCTTGACAGACATTAGGTGTGTTTTCTTCTCTTTGTCTTGTGGTGTCACATCAATCTGTGATCAGAGCAGAGAAGTGACAGTTGTAATGCACAATGCATATGTTATTATTATTATTACAGCAGTAGTGCTGCTTACCAAGACCATAAGACCGGCAGAGTGTTTGAGCTCCAGTTTCCTGCCGAGACGATTTCTAGTAAGCTCCAATAAGGATTTGTCAGCTACAGAGAGGCAATGCTGCGGTGTGTGTGTGTGTGTGTGTGAGAGATGGCAAAGAAAACCTTCCTCAAGGAACAGGAGGGTCTTGACGTAAGACTAGCTGGTAACAGTACTTTTCAAATGCATGCACGAGGAATGCGCCGATCCAACTTTGTTCTGTCTCGACAGCGATTCCTGAGCTTTGGGTACCGATCCGATACCAGTGTTTCATTCATAAGCTGTATCCCTCACTGTGTGGATGTGACTGGGATCCACCTTTTATGTGTAAGGCAACATCAGGCCTGACCTAAACATTGCTTTCCTAACTCTGTAAAACAAAATGCAAGAAATAAATACATAGATATATTTATTGAAATGTTATTTATTGTTAGAATAATCAATCGTGCAACAGCAACTTGGTCAACATTTTTCAAAATGAACAGGAACTGCAATTCAAGTGTAAACCTTTTTAATGCAGCAACAATTGGTCAAAACTTAAAGATGTTAAAATGAATTAAATAAATAAATGTAATGTATGGAGTTGTATTGTCACCGATATTTGCAGAATTAGCAGTGAAACATTTTTATTTTAAATGGTAAAGTGCTGCCTATTTATATTTAACACAAAACAGAGTAGAAATACGTTTCTAAGAAATAAAAAGGTTTCTAATATATACTAAACACTACACAATAGTACTAAACGTTGCTAAGAAAAATGTGTTCAATCTTGTTCGTTGCGGCCCAAAACAATCACAGAACAGGACTACATTATTACATGCAGCTCTAACATGAAGTTTATTTTTTGCTTTGCCAATGAATCTACCCAAGGAGTTAATTAGCTGTTTAACAGCTGATATGACATGTCAGACCATGTGTCAAAGTGTTATAACAATCATGCACGTTCTGTGCCGCTACACCATTAACAGAGGTGTGTTATGGCCCTGGTGAGGACAACAACTCGATGACCCACAGTGATTATGTCCCGATTAATCAACTTGGATCTTCATTACCGTGTTTGGTGATGCCCCTCAACAGGTAGCCTTGTTAACTAGACTAATGGACAGCAATAAACCAGAACAACTGTGTTTCATGTATAACTACGAATGCTTTTGCAGCCTTTTGACTGACTGGGCAACATGCTTAACACAACCAATTACACTTACCCCGTTCGATGCCAGCACATCCTCCGTCTCCTCATCTTTGTTCTCAGCATGCAGCTCGAAGGGGTTTCCCTCCTGAAGGTACTGCTGGAACAGAGAGAGCTCGTCCTGAGCCGTGCTGGTCGAGGACGCGGCCCGTTTGCTCGGGGAAACGGACGGAGAGCGACACTGGCCCATGAACTTAAACTCCTGGATTTGGAGAAGACGGAGACAGAGACAGACAACAAATGGATTTCATGTTTGGTAGCGTAGATGAACTCTAATCTTTTAAGACTTGAGCATTTCAGAACTTGCCCAGTTTCAAAATCATGTTATCATACAAAGTCTGTTAAAATACTCCACAACGTTAGCCGAACAGTAATGTGTATACACACACTATTCTCAAGGCATTGGTTTTATTATAGGGATTCTTTGGCATGTGTGTTTGTTGCAAAACGTGCCCAAGCAAGACAGACATGACGGGGAAAACAAGATGCATGAAATTTAAATAAACTAATTTGAATTAACTCCATTTATCTTTGGGACAGCTCTTTCTTTCCATTTGTCATTTCTGTTTCTTTCTTCTTCTGTGAAGTGAGCTGAACATGTTGTAAGCACAAGGATCTTTTATGAGAGTTGGTTCTATAGAATATGTCCGTGAGATACTGGATATCGATACGTGATCAACATTAAGCTCTGATACTCGAGGGTTTATTTTATAACTGTGTGGGAACCCGGAACTACAGCCATTTTATCTTCATCTGTGTTATATAACATGCAGTGAACTTTACTCCTCCTATGGGGGGCTGACACACTTGCACACACATACACCATTGAGCAGGATCCCGTGTGTTTCATATCATTGTGCAAATTTCACAGCAGGGGGTGCGTGCGATGAGAGACAGCGTAGGATGGATGAATGCTACCGTGCTTCCCTTTCTCTCCTCAGTGACGGGATTCTTACTCACATGGAGCTGGGCGATGTTGAAGTTAGACTTCACCGGGCAAAGTTCCCACGTCTCATTTTCCAGAAACATCCTCAGCTCTTCCAGTCGTGCCCTGAGGGGATGAGAAAAAGTTACGCGAATAGAGTAAGACACGAAGAAGAAGAAGTGGAAAGGAAGTCAACATGTGTCCATCGCTGACCAGCAGTGAATTCAGGTCCGTTTACAATCCGAGAGTCCAGAATAAGTGTGCCGACATCAAAAAGCCTGCAAAGGTCACTGATACACAGTGAAAAGGAAGGTGTGTGTGTGTGTGTGTGTGTGTCATGTTTCCATGTTAACTGTCGGAGCTCGAGACAGCCACCCTGATGGTCGGTCAATATCAGGTCTCGCTGTGTGAAATGTCAGAGCAGTGGAACACTGCAGTGTTACTTAAAGGTGTTTGAAGTGTGAGAAGTGACAGAATAAGGAACGGTGGCATGAGACAGGGAAGCCTTGTGGCACAGAAATAAAGAAGGGATATCAAATGCATTTAAAGTCAGTGCGCATGCTGGCATCTTATCCTGCAGTTATATTCCTCTACTGGAATTAAAAAGGACATTAAAGCTTTGAAGACATTTCAATCAATCGGAGAAAATGAGTTGGGGAAAATACAAGCAGGCATCACCAACGGCGCAGCTCTTAGATGTTACTTATCATGTCTGAACCCTGACAATGTCATTCTGTCCTCTGCACCCGTAGGCCAACAACACACCCACCCCGATGACGGAGTGTGTTACTGCAGGCCGCTGGCAGACCAATACAGGCAGCAGCCAGTCAAAGTTCACCGATGGGTAATCTCTTTGGGAATGACACCCGGCTGGAAAATTAATCAAACCTAATGTAAAGATGATGCACGCTGGAAGCCTGCCGGCCACCAGTGCAGATGTGCGAGTACGTGTGCTGGTGGACACATTAGAGGCGTTGATAATATGCCATCACAATGCTGTCTGGTGTTCGCCTCCTCATCTTCTTCTCTCTCTCCCTGGAACCTCTAACAATCTCTTTTTCACTTACGATTCACACAGCATCCCATCATGCCTCCGTGTCTACCTCCGTTGACAATTTGTGTCAAAGGAGTGAAGCTTTTTTTTTTTTTTTTAGCATTCTGATATTCAAGAATCTTTTCGGTGTATCTTGATGGCTAATCATAACACTGATCAATGCAAATCACATCCGATGATGTGTCGCTGTCTGCTTGAAAGCATACATATTCATGTGGTCGGCAGGGGGTTACATAATCAGGAGGTAAATATGCTGCCAGGTCAGTGAGCGTTACCGTGTAATTACACATCTACTCCGAAGACGGTTGCTCTGGGAATAGAGCACGGTTCTGATTGGGTGTAAAAGTTTCTGTCAAGCGACCTGCTGTCAACCATCGTCTCACGAAAATATTAGAAGGTACGTCCAATTTTTACGCAATCCAGGTGACGATCCAGATGCAACAAAAGACAGCTTACCTGTGATAGTTTTTAAAGTAGTTGACACTCTGGCGCTTGATAGACTCCTGCAGGACCTCTGACTTGCTGCCGCAGAACTCCTCGCCCACCTGCATCAACCTGAAAGAGAAGGTTAAAGGATGAGGAAACGCATAACGACAGACCAAAACGAAGGGCAACGAGAGAAGACAAAGGGATTTCTCACTGGTGCAGTTATCTGATGGAGCATGTAGTGAGATTACCCAGCGTAAGGAGAGTAGTAGTAGACTCTTTGATGGCTTCCGATTGATATTTACTTTATTTGTGGCGCACATGCCTACAATGATGCAACCACCATCAGTTAGGGCTACCGTGATAAAGGTCATGATTTGATCTACACGAGTAAATCAATAAAGTAGTAATTTTAAGGGTTTATTGCACAAACTATATACATTTCACTCTGTATCTTGATAATATGTGCTTCTGCATAAACCATCCTTAAATGTTGTGTGGGTTTCCTTTGCAGCGAAAAAATGTAAAAGTGCTTTTCTAAATGATCAAAAACAGCCCTTTAGCCTGAAAGCCTCTGCAGGAAGACCACTGTGTGTGTGTGTGTGTGTGTGTGTGTGTGTGTGTGTGTGTGTGTGTGTGTGTGTGTGTGTGTGCGTGCGTGCGTGTGTGTGTGTGTGAGAGTGTGTGTGTGTGTGTGTGTTTGACTGACAGCTGAGCCAGCGGGGGCACACAGACACGATGTAAACAGACTCGCTCTGGTAACTGTAAACTGCCAGTCAAGGGACACACAATGTTTTGTGAGCAGTGGTATTGAAGAAAAAGGACGACACAAGTGTCTGGATCTAAAGTAAGCCATCTAAATTATTCTATTTTGACATTTTAAGGTAGCTGAATACATTATCTCATCTACAGTGTGTACACAGATACCAACAGTCATGCAAACAGTGGCTCCATTAGATCAACAAACACTAAATGTAAATTTCCTTTTTGGGGCTTTTGATTTGGGTCACAGGTCCTCAAATTCAGAGAACAATTCAATAGGATGTCACAGATAAATACACAACATTTCAGGTGGACTTGAAAACATTAACAATAATATCCTGGATTCTCTTCCCTCCACCCACAGACTTGTTCCAGTCGAGTACAGGCTTCACTCCACACAGAGCAGCAACGAGCTGAGCAACGCGCAGGTCGACCAAAGGGTGTGTACGCTTCCTATTTGTTGTCCATAGAAGTGCAAAACACACTGGAGTACACTATCATAACCAGAGTTAGTGTAATTATTAAAGCGTGTTATAATTTCAACAAAGTCAATGAACATTTTCTTATTGGACAAAGGATTTTGTGTTTGTTCGCATAATCTCATTCAGTCAGTGAGCAAGTGACTGAGGAAAAAAAGAAGAAAGAGAGAGAGAGAGAGACTGCTTGTGAAAGTATATCGACCTGAGAAAAAGATTTTAAAAGACCAGACAGGGACAGCAATGGCAAGATGATGAAGACCAATTAGAGGAAACGAGGGTGAGCTGGCTGCTCTGGTCTTGCGGCGTACCTGCTGATGACATCAAGCACCACTATGAAATCGTCGTACTTGAAGTTCGACATGTCAGTCCCCAGGATGTAGGCCTTCGCTTTCAACTGGACGTCCTGAGGACAGAAATGAGAGGCACACGGTGATTTGGACAACAACAACAAAAAATCGGAGAAAATAAATGAAACACAAAGCTAGGCGCGGACTTGTGGGAAGAGACACGGCAGCTTGTGGAACGGCATGAAGAGTCATGCTTAGAGAGAGAGAGAGAGCACTATTCGTTCCAACCTGCCAGATCCGTGTCAGTCCGTGCTCCAGCTTCTTCTTCACGTAGCTGCGGTCCACCACCGACTCATCAGACTCTGCTGCCGCGCCACCATCTAGAGGTATTCAAAGACAGAACAAAGGCCGACTAGCAACTGATAACCAGACTGAGGAAATTCAGTTTGCATTTATCTGTTGTTCGACGGTGTCATTTGAGCATGACTCAAAGAATTTCATTTACTCATTTCAACGGACATCTGCACAATGATTGGATGAGCAGACTGGATCAGAATCCGAACAAAAGTCCAAAAGGACTATTCTTATAGCCAATGAAGAAGCAAATGAAAAACATCCCTTTAATAATGATGACATATGATTCCTCAGATGCATTCTAATATTATAATAAAGGAGAAATATCACGTAGCTGATTTTCAGATCTGAAATGTGTGAGTCCTTCATTGTTAGTTTGGCCATGTAAACAGTCTGTAAGGCTGAATACTGAGACTTTGTTTTGTCCAGAAGTGGATGTCAGCCAGCATTTGACAGGAGTGTAGGTAGGTCACAGAGTCCGTCAAGAGAGCAAAGACTGACAATATGACAAAACCGGATGACACTTACATAAGGTGCCGAGGAGCCCGAAAATTAAACCAACATCTCCAGAGAACGGGGTTCCTCCTCCATCAGCTCACTGTCCTCTACTTTGTGTTGTTTTCTCACCGATCAGATAGAATACCATGTGGAGCAGCAGACACGACAATGTCATAGTAGCTGCAATACTTTCCCCTGGCTGGAAATTGCTTCAATCAGACTGAAGCTGCTTGCTCGCTCCGTTTGAAGTGGACCTGTAGGAAAGCCAGCAGCAGTGAGCCTGTGAGCTCTCAACCCCACCTTAAAAAACAAAAAAATGTGAGACTCATCCTGGTGACGGGTCTATGATTATGTAGTTTGTCTTCTCTTTTGTTACTGGGCTTAATATAAGTCTCTTTTAAAATGAATAAATGCCACAACGTACACGTTGAACATATACGTTTTAAAGTCTGCTATGCAGCTACGGGGCTACGCTCCTCTTTTTGGATTTATATATAAATATGCTGGAAGCCTCCAACTCAATCGTTCATGAACAACATTCAGTGCAGCGCAGTATATAATAAACACAAATAACAAGTCCAAAAGCATATTCACAACAGTTTCTCAGCCTAGAGAGAAAGGAATAACTCTGCTCATGGCCCGACAGCCAAAACCTCAGGACCAAGTGTGCGCACATCCAGGCAGAGACACTCCGGCGCAGGACAAAAAGTACCAAACTGCAGAGCACAAACGAGGTCTGCACACTGTTAGGCTACACATTAACAGTGTATTTCTCTTTTTGATCTGTGAGACCTTCATCAAGCCTTTAAACAAGAACCAAAGTAAAAGATTTAAAATGCTGCAGCATCTGTTTTAAAATATATTGTTCTCTTCTGGTTGAAAGCATTCTCTTAAAATACTGGACAAGAGTGTTTATTTACAGTCAAACGAAACAATCCACACACTGAATCCATCTCCATGTGCTCCAATCACAGGCAGGCGATCAGACTATTGATGAGAAAGACATTCAAGAGGACAGAATTTAAGAGCCGTTCAAGAGCACTGAAGAAAACATAAAAGTGTCACCGCCTAAATACGTGTGGATCTCGTTTTGTTTGAGATCAAACACACACACACACACACACACACCATGGAACCAGACGATGGTTAGACACATTAGTCAGGCATGAATCACGGGGAGTGTTTTTCTTATTCTGAAGCAGTGAGATGGTTGAAAGACCTAAAGCCTAAAACATAAACACATAATTTAGCTCGGCTTGACTCAAAGATCTCCGAGCTGCAGTCAAAACAGAGCAACTGTGGAGTCAACCCGCGAAGTGAGGTGTTTGTCTTCTGAGCGAGTCCATAAATAGCTCTCTTGCCATTTAGCCTGTTTATATAACAGATAAACTAAACACTTATTTCCCTTTTTAGGGCAAAGAATGTTACTTAATAGTAAAATGTCATCTCGAATGTAACCTATCCAATCCATTAAAAGAGAGTCCAAACATAAGCGTTCTTACACCCACACAGTGTGTATATCTAATTGTGTGAATATAGTAACGGAGAGCAAGAGAAAGGGCAGGAAGAGTTGAAGAAAGCCTTCTCAACTGGATGTCGTAAGTTAAAGAAAAGAAAAAAACGATCAAAAAGGATCTCAAGAGGTTAAAAGGTTTGAAAAACCAAAAGACAGAAGTGGGGATCAGTGAGCCTGGATTAATCAGAGCTCCTCAGAAACCTCAAAGCTCAAAGAAACCTCACGGGTAATGTAGGCACCAGGTTTTAATGAGGAAGACTGTGTGGAATAAAAGAGACGGCATCTCTGGTTCTGCGACTAATTGCAAATAGTTTGACTGATGCTGCAATATGCGATATGATTTGCGGTATTCGAGGGAATGATCTTTGTTGTAATTGAAATACATATGCTTATAAACTGTCCATTGTGAGTCTGACAAAGCTAGAGGTGCAATGGTAAATGTGTTGAGTGCTCTTGTCCTACAGCATGCAGCCTAGTTCGCCTCACACGGTTTTCTCACTGTGTTGTTCCGTTTCATCAGTCTGTTGTATACCACCACTTTACCCACAGGACCCGTGTTAATCGCACTCTGAGGCATACAAATAGCAGCAAGAGAGGCTCTGCCCGCCGGTATTATAGATTCTGACAGAAGGCTCAATACACCAAAGAGGAGAAGAATCCTCCAGAGAGGTTCTCATGTCAAATTCTATTGCTATAACTCGGCACAGTGGGGTTCCCTTAATATACGTCATTAATGGGTCCATGCCTCCCATTGTCCACTGCAATAATGTTAAGACGCTTAGCCGAGCATTAAGTTCAAACAATATTTTGTATTTAAGTTTTTAAAAAATCTAAGAAGTGTTTTTATAATAAAGTGTATGCCTTGTACAGCAATCCTCATCTATCTCTGGTCATTTATCTCACTGAATTTAGAATTTAAACTGGTTTTCAAACACTGTCCTTATAACAATAACATTGGTTTGAGTTAATTAAGGACAGAACTAGTTTAAACAATTGCATCACTCCCAAAAAAAGCCAAAAGAACAAAGGGGCTTGGGAGAAACTGTGATAAGTCAACTTGACATCTCTGGATTTCATTTAATGAGCACAAGTGAGAAACATGTTTAAAATGCTAAAACACAGAATACTATTGGGAAGCATTGGCCTGTCGCACTGCACCATATGTTCAAGGGATTACATTCCAGCACACTTTAAACCCGATACATTTATGATTGATTTATTCAGTGTTGATTTGGTGCAGTGTTTTTTTAATTCACATGCACAACGTAACGTGTCGAAAGGCTTGGTTACAATGGTGTAACTTCAGAACTGAAGATTCATTTGAAGGGCTTGCAAATAAATCCAATTACTTTACACACATGATCTATAAGTACATCTGTAAATATAGAAAATAATTAGATTAGAGCCAAGTCAGATTTTTATTACAATATGTACTGGTGGAGGTCAGTGAAACAGAACGTAATTCACATAACACGCTCTCTAGTTTAGTTTATACGCATGTTACTACTGATTAATAATGAGGCGTGAAGGCCAACTCCCACCCCGACTGCTGAAAACTGATTTATTTTCTTTATCGTAGCAGAGCAGACAGCCGCCATACATTTCAAAATATATGGCCATGCTCTGTATGAACATGTAACAGATGAACAAACTGGCCATTTATATTTTCTTTCACACACACACACACACACACACACACACACAGAGCCCCCCCCCCCCCCCAACCCCTGTTTTAATCTATTCTGTCAGGTCGGGATACGACCCTGGCCCATATTCCTTGCTGAAATAACCTTTCCTTTCATCAAGTGGCAAAATTAATTACTGAAACATTACACTGACCTGCTCGATATGTCAGGTGGCCAAAGGCTTAAATTCAATGCAATACTCTTTTTGCGTTCTCAATGAGGTGAGAGGTGTGTGTGTGTATGTGTGTGTGTGTGTGTGTGGAGTGATCTTCAGTGGGCCTGACGGTTAAGACTTTGATGGCCTCTTGTGTGAGATGGAGGTCCCTGCCTGCGGCGGTCATACTCAACAAATGAAACAAAAAGCCTGCACAGTTAATCATTAGTCTGATGGACCCTGCACACACATTAGAGCTGAGGGAGGAAGGTAAAAAGCCGGGACAAAAGCAGGGTCAGGGACACCTTTACACAGAGGTGACAGCCAATCAAATAGCGAGATGATAGATGGACCTCGTGAAAGGTAATCAATGCACATCTGACTAAGTCTTTGGCAGGGTGAATGATGAAACAGTGGTGAGGTGGATAAAACAGAGCTATAAACCAAATCCAGTACAGTTTACTTTTCTTACACCGGTAAGAAATTGAACTTCTTGTGGCGCTTACTGCTAAACCACAGAGTGTGTATTGCCTCGACGACTGAGCTTCTCGCGGCTTGTGTTTTCACATCTGGCTGACTGAAGGCAGGAAGGACAGAGGCTGAGACACAAGTCAGACATTTCTTGTTGATCCAGACGTAAGCTTTGGGTTTGGACAGATGTGGTGTTCAGTCGTGTTGCTGTTCTTTAATGGGCCGTAACTTGAGTGCAGCTTTACGGAGTTTCCAGTGGAGAGTCAGTGTACTTTATACTGTCATCGGCACAAAGTGTACAAAAAAAAAAAGAATGAGTTACTTGCTTTTTCTTTTCTAAAATGACAAAGTTTTGGGATCTGAATGATATCGGAAGGTCAAGAATGTCACTGGGGACGACATAAAAAAAAATTAAACGAAATGTGGAAAAAGTCTTTCGTTGCATCTGTAAACGGTACCTTCGTGAACTGAAACAGCTAAACATGAAGGTCCTGTTTGCATTAGCTTAAAACCAGAGCACACTCAAAGTCACGCATGACACATTTCCATCAGCAAAATATGCATCACTCATGCTTCATCACCTGTGCAAATATTTATCCTTGAAACCCATAAGGCTGGGTCACATTCACTTCACAATGTAAATCCAACAATGTGTACATATCATTTATATTCAAGTAATTAGGACAGATTGTCAAACCGATTTATATTTGATAACGCTACAAAATGAATACATACAAACACCCAGAGAGATACTGCACATCTGTATAACTACAACATCTCTTTGTATTAATGGAGAAAGGAGGACGATGACCTCGACACTGAAAGGGAGCTTAGTAATTGTATTTGGGGGCGACCGTGGCTTACTGGGTAGAGAGGGTTGTCCACCAACCGAAAGGTCACCGGTTCGATCCTCGGCTGCACCGTGTCCTGTGTCGAAGTGTCCCTGAGCAAGACACTGTACCCCTAACTGCTCCCCGCGTGCCTGTCATTGGCAGCCCACTGCTCCCCATATCGGGGATGGGTCAAATGCAGAGAATAATTTCCCCACTGTGGGACTAATAAAGGAATGTTTCTTTCTTTCTAAATGCTGAAAAATATTTTGCCTCTTCAGCACCCGAACCACTACACTGCACACGTTCATTACTCTGTTCATGTGCCAATCATTGCTTTCTGTGAGCTAAAACGCTGATGAACCGCGTCAGTGTACTTTATACTGTCATCGGCACAAAATGTACAAAAAAATAAATAAAATAAAAAATTAATGAGTTACTTGCTTGATTTCCCACAGCAACGAAAGAGTGGCACTCCTGGGCCAAGTCTTTGTAAACTGAATCTGTGTCAGCAGAATGTAGGCTTTGTGTTTATGAAAATCTAGAGAGAAAACAGCTGACAAAGAGCGATTTAAAAATAAAAAAATGTAATATTGCCTCGTAAGTTTACATCCACGTCTGTCCAAAATATCATCAATTCATCATTTTATCCTATCAGACATTTGTGTGACATTGTCATACACCAGTCATCTCTGTCGGTCTCCGCCAACCTCTGTTGTGTTAATACTTTAATTCAATAAATCTAAGATTGTTACTGCAAATCTGGTGTGCGTCTTCCCTCCTTTGTTGCGGCCCATGAGCCGGGCGTAACAAATTAGGACCCAGATCAGTTCAACCTTCAGTCCAAGTGGACGTTTGTGTACAATTTGAAGAAAGTCCCTCATTCATGAGAATAGAACGGTCAGACAAACCCGAAACTACAATGCCTCTGGCCACGGCATTCGCAGCAAAGAGACATGAAAAGCAAAGAGAGTTTGAGGCGCCAAATATCAGTTTTTTGCAAGACAGAAGGTTTCCAAGTGAGAAGTAGTTATTGTATCTGGTATTTGGAAGGTCAGAACAAATAGAGTAGTGTTGCAGAATATAAAGTGATTCTGAAAGATTACAAAGCTCATCGGGATAAACGGGTACAGTCTCTTACCTGTCGTGGGCGTGGTCTCGTGCTTGTCCTGCTCCTCGTGCCACTGCATGGTGCGGTGGTAGCTGAGCATCACCTCCCACAATGCCTTGCACAGATCTGTCAGGCAGGGAATGTAGCTGTCCACGGTGATATGCTGCCAACAGAGAAGTGATGACAACAAGTTCACTGGTGCTCTTTTACAGTGTTGTCTGAGCAACCTAGCAGAAAAAAAATATGAAACACACTCTTCTGGACAACTTTAACATAATTACAAGATTCAGAAAGAGACTCAAACCAAAAAAATAGGCCTGTTAAATCTAATGTAAGCCTTTTTATACTCATCATTCAAGGACACTGTGTTGGGAAATATCCATTTTATGCGTCACCAGAAACGCTTTCAACTTATGTAAGAGCTAATTAATGTAAGGACTGATTATAATAATTATGTTTTGCACATTTGGTTATACAATGACAACTTGACTTCAAAAGTATATACTGTATATAAAAGCAATACATCAGATATGATATAATGTCCATATGCCCAAAGCCTGAAGTGAGTTTCCAGACTGCCTGGAAAGATGTGTGTGTTAAAAGTGCAGCATGGCCCAATAGTAGCCACTGACACAGTTCCGGGCTCTACTGAACAACTCGCCTATAGAGTTCTGTCAACACGTCCAGAGACAAATGAATCACTGTCGGCTCGAACAGCGCTGACAACAGCAGCAACACTTTACTTTGTTCAAGCGGTCGCAGACCTCCGCTTCCTTTCACAAAAGCACTGTCAATACAAACAACGGAAAACTCACACTCTGATGATCGCTGTAATAAAAAGACCCCGACTGTGTACTCACTAACGTGAGTAAAGCCCCACTCCTTCTGGCTTTTGTCTCTGAGTGACAAACCACCACTTGCCAGGTTCAGTGAGATACTTTCACCACTGCAAGACATCAGCAAGAAGTCAAGTAATGACAGCGCTGTTGCCCAAGGCGTCGTTAGAGACGGTGTCGAAATGCTGTGAATTTATAGACAATTTCTCAGGAACACACTGAAGTTTAACAGGTGGGCAAACACTTGCAGCTCTACAAGTTAAAAGTGTGAAAAATGAAATAGTCAACATTATTAAAATAAAGAAGTGTGTGATGTACTAGAATTCATTAAAGCACATAATATTAGAGGTGAGGTGATGCTTTCATTAACATCAGACTGTTAGCTATCCACTCTGAATAGTATATTAAAACAAAGCACCCTGCAAACCCTCCAATGATGACTATCATTTATGCACTTACCAGTGTAATAAATCCTCATTTGAATTTGTTTGCTACAGTGAACATTAAATCACTCTTTTCTTCCTCATCTCCAAATTATCATTTCAACACCAAAACAACAAACCTCATCACCTGCGTGACCACAGCAAACTGTTCACACTGGTGAATAGTACACTTAACCAATCACACAATTAGGGCAACTTGGAATTAAGATTTTTTTTTTTCTTTTTTCTTTTTTGAAGAAAAGCAGTCTATGGCACCCGTTGCAACCGCAGGATGTTCAGCTAGGTGTGTCCGAAAAAATAAAAATAAAAGCTTGTGTCTGTAAAGAAATGCGCTATGTCACTGCACATTGTGTCACGTAAATCTACTGTATCTAGACTGTTGTCTAGTTCTAGTTCCTGTTGAGTACAGGGTGCATGATGCAGGTGCAACTGTCAATAAGGCTGACAGGTCCGACATAGGAAGACAGAATTGTGGTCGTGAAAAATGAACCCTGAAGATACAATATCCATCACAACACTGAACTGCTGCACAATAACACCGAAACAAACTTGATTTTCTGCAATATCAATCGTTCTAGAATATAACAGTATTCTGGTTAAACTATTTCTGTGTGTCCACTAACAAACACATCCATTATATCGTAATAATACATGTATTACTAATGTATAGTTTCTACTATGGGTACTATACTAGAGATGTTATTTCCCTGTACAGTCAAGGAAAATAGTTGATCACCGGTGCTGAAGAGACCTGAAGTAAACAAATACAGAAAGAAATATAGCTTCAGTTACAAACCGCCTCCAGCGCCACAGGTCAGAGAGGTAAGCTAATGAACCAGCTTGGACAAAACAAGGCTGACATTCGACATGCCATGTTCTCCACCAGTCAACCACATCACAGCGGCATGTTGGCGGGCAACTGAGGTGAGGGGGTTGTGTGTTGTGTGTGGGTGAGGAATCTTCAGTGGGTTTGATGAGAAGAAGTACACTTGCACAGCACTGCTGTATTGTTCAGTGTGCAATGTGTAATGTGTGTGTGTGTGTGTGTGTGTGTGTGTGTGTGTGTGTGTGTGTGTGTGTGTGCATACAAAAGCCTGCAACAAACATAAGAGCTTCTGCATGTCACACCTGCAGAAAGATTACACAGAAAAAACAAATTATAAAAAAAAAATTTTCTCGTCAACCTTGCTGGACGCGGCCTTCTCATCAAGAACAATGATGAGAATTCGGAGGAGGCAGGATATATTTTCAGCCATTTGGCTTTCTGAAGACAGTAACTCATTATGCACACAGCATATGCCAAGCGGTGTCACGGAGCTTCTCAACAGAAAGCGCTGAGTGCTTTTTACTCCATTGTGTGTGTGTGTGTGTGTGTGTGTGTGTGTGTGTGTGTGTGTGTGTGTGTGTGTGTAGGTGTGTAGGTGTGTAGGTGTGTAGGTGTGTGTGTGTGTGTTGGAGGAGTGCGCATGAAAGAAATGCCACACATTTTACAAAAAGAGATGTGCAAAGCGAGGGCAGGTAACCCTGATTTAGCTGATTTACTTTCTTTGGGAGAAGACAGTCACACCCCGCCTCATTTCAAAAAAAGAATGGATAAACAGATTAACCTGCAAGAGATTAGAAAAACAAGCATAGGCAGCAATCTGTAAACCTGCTTTTCTCACACAATTTGGTGCACAACACATCTCGGCGGTTACGTGCAGTGTGAGGCGATTCCTCATATCTACTCAGAAAAGTCTCTTGAAATGACATTTTAAACACAAATCATATCATTACTGATTTATTCGACAGGACACAAAAATCATTGTCGTCGTTAAGGAGAAGTTTCAGATGTTTTGGATTCCGAATCGCATGAAATCAGTCTATAAGTGAATAAAGTCCTCAGTAAGTCAATGTGACATACAATTATCATCTACATCAGCGGTTCCCAAACTTTTTAGACCGCGCACCCCCTTCTACATCCCGACCGGGTTCGAGCACCCCCCCCCCTTAATAAAAAAAACAATAAAAACAACAGAGCCCATTTACAGCCGCATAAAAATCTGACCAATGAGAGAGCAGTTTGCTCGCGCGTGGCGTTTGTTTACAAGATTTAGTCCGCTGTTAAATGTTGCAGTGTGAACACAAACCGAACAAAGGGGAAACTGCAACATTGTATCATATTAATCCCTGAATCAGAACAAAGCAAACAAACTAAAGGTGTGAAAACGCCCTGAAACACTGCAACAAAGTTTCAATAACTTTCAGTGACACAAGGCGTCACTTTTAAAGAGCAATACGGATGCGAGCACACACGCACAGACTTTACAATTAATGAGCGACTAATGTAGCCAGGATGTCTTCGGACAAAGCATCGATGCGGCGCGACACAGTGTTGTTGGACACCGGGATCATGTCCAACTTTTTTGCTTCTTTCTCCCCAATCATACATTCCACCATCTCTCTGGCAGCTGGCAAGCACACGTCTTCGGCGATTGTGTGCGGTAGCCCCTTTCTCGCTATTCTGTAACTGACCAGATATGAAGCCCGTAGTGCATCATTTATAGACCCAACACATGAATGAGACTCCAGTTGTTTTGGGCTGTTTTGTAACTCCTCCAATTTCGATATAAACAATGTAAGGGGCTTTTGACTTGCACTGGCATGCTTGGTGTTCAGGTGGCGACGTAAATAAGAGCTTCAGACTGTTAGCCAGAACCTCACTGCACACCACACACTGTGGCTTTGGGGAATCTGCGATGCCAATCCAAGTGAAGCCCAGACACAGATACTTTTAATCATATTTCCTCTTTTTTTCCCAGTCTGATGCTCACTCTCGTTTCCTCTTCTTTCACCTTGACTCCTCGATGGGCCGATGTGCTCCCGATTTGTCTGTGCTATCCCTTCCTCCTTTTCGGTCTCCTCCGTCTCATCTTCCTCTGACTCTGGCTCGATTTCTTCTCCCGGTCTCTCCCCAACGCACCTCTCCGTTCCCCTCGTCTCCGATTCCTCTCTCTCTCTCTGTCCCTCTCCTCTTTTATGACCGATAGCTTCAGATGTCCCACCTGACAGTTTCCCCGATTTCAGCCAGTTTAGCATATTTAAATTCATGTTGCTGAATGCATGAAGTTCGCTGTTAGCTGACGCTAGCTGCACAAGCTAGGCTCGCTAGTGTGTACACTGGCGGCAGGCGGCAAGTCTGCCGGAAGGAGCTCAAGTGCATTTATTAAATTGTACGTTTTTAATTCTAAATCTTACAAAGGGGATTTTTTTTTAAATATTTAATATTATTACACCATCAGACGCCATTACACTTTTCCTCTCGCGCACCCCCTAGAGGCAGCTCGCGCACCCCCAGGGGTGCGCGCACCACACTTTGGGAATCCCTGATCTACATGAAAGACGAAAAAGTGATTTCTTATGTATCATGTAAATATTAAACCCTGTGGCTCACCCTTAAAGAGTAAAAAAAGAGTTTACTACTTTACTTGAGTTGTTACATACTGATGCTATCGCTAATGATGTTTTTGATAATTAAATTAATAGATACGTGCTCCTATTTACCTTCCATGAGATTTTGGAAAGGGCCATATTTATGATCATCTGCTCCCCTGTTTCATGTTGTGCTTTTAAGTGCTTCATCACAACAAACTTGCCATGCGCAACAACATCAAGGTTCATTGCACATGACGACTTTTTCAAAGGCATTGATGAGTCTCCCTGGAATTCAGAGAGTTATTGCTGTTCAAACAGCAGATTCCACCCCCGAAAACACACAAGAACGATTCAGGCAACTAAAGAGAAAGAACTAACGAGAATCAAAAATCAAACAAATCATTCCTCCTCTGGGGAAAGAGTAAAAAATAATCCTCATGATAAATCAGCTGCCGTCTATCGCTACTGTGACAAACTATTCACCACAAACAAGACCAGTTTCCCTCCATACGAGCTGGGGTGATATGATGGCAGTGGATTTGTGTCACTGTGTAATGATGCTATCAGCAGCCGTGATTAACGTAGGGTAATAGCTCTGCTTAACATGAAAAAGGCAACAGTGGCAGCATCCACTCCACAGCCTCGCAAAACGGTCCACACTTCAGATCCGTGACCGCACCGACGGGTCAGCCAATACCAAAATAATGGGACACTGCACCGGTTGAGAGTGGGATGGATCACTGTGGGTTACTGAGCCTTTGTTTGATATTATTGGGGCGACATTGTGGCTTTCTGAGAAACAATACTAAAAGGCTAAAGTCACACGAGCAGCTTCTAGAGGCTGCGATGTCCATTGCAGCCTATGATAGGACAGAATGATAGGGAATGAGGCCAATAATGATGAGATGTGGATGTAAAATTAATAAGACCCTTTCACAATCACAACCGACCTTTTCCGAGTGTTCCCGTTTCCCTTGAATTTTAAGTTGCATAACTAAGAAGGCAGGTTCAGGAGGTCTAATGTGGCTCCAACAGTTTTCTTAACCTTTATTTATCAGGGGGGACAGCAGCTGAATCCACAAACACACAGAGTCCACAACATTAACACGTTCTCCATACTGTGCAGCTCCACTGGAGCAGGTGACCGTCCAATGCCTTGCTCAACAGCAAACCATTGCCATTTGTTGAAAGCGTGGAAAGATTAGTTTATTTCCCCCAAACACATTCTCTGCTGATTTGAAAGAGAATCTTACTAGCGAGAGAGTCTTTGGAAACTTCCATAAAGTCCCAAACAACTGAGAAGGACTCTTGAAAACCACCTCAGTCTAGTGTGTGTGTGTGTGTGTGTGTGTGTGTATGAGCACCACATCAGCTACATAGACACTTATTTCACATGGGTTCTTCAGTTAGCTCTCCTTTTGACCGTTTAAAGGCAGGTACAGTAAAATAATCGACCGTAAGAAGTGAAAGTAAGCAAAACATTTGCGCTCCCCATAAAATTCACTGCACACCAGAGGTGAGCGTTGTGTTGTCCAATCAATGGGTGATCTGATCGTGAGGCGGGGCGGCGGGAGGAGGAGCTAAGTCACAGGGCGCCAGTGAAATGGCAGAATGGATGACTTGTTTGTGTCTGGGTTTTACCCGGATGCCAATATAATAATCATCTCAGCGTCTGATGGAGCTTTAACATATTCAAAACCTTTAAGAGAGACGGCCAACTGGGTTGTAATTAAGGATTTAAATTCACTCGTCAGTGCTGATTGACAGGGCTCAGCGGGCGGACATGCTGCTTCACCAGGAATGTCTCTAAATGCACAATAGGATGCAGATTCTAGAGATTATTTTGTATTAACATCTTAGTTCTGATAGTAACTTAGTTCAAATTGCCTTAATATTCATTGACGATCATCCCTTATAACGTCACTATACGATCCGATCAGCAATCAGCGCAATACTACAGCAGACAGGCTTCAAATGTGGCCAGCGACACAGCTGGACTGTCTGTGGGTGTTCACATGCCTCTTCATTTGAGTGTGCGCCTGTGTGTGGATGTGTTGGCCCATCAATCACGATCACACAGCCCAGGGTGCAACGGCACGTCCCATCAATCTTAAGAGTGTTTGTACAGTAGAATGTGTGTGTGTGTGTGGGGGGGGGTATGAGTGGGATCATCCAGGCAACACGGTGCGCTGACAGGTTATCTGACACAAGTAAACACGAGCATGTGTCCGTAACTTCTGAACAGTTGCATGCACACGATATTTGAGAGGATCCATGACGCAGATGTGCAGTAAGCCGAATGACAGTCGAAGGTTCTTCATTTGACATTTAAAGAGTTAAACTGAATATAAAACATCACAAAAGTGTATGAAAGTATGAAAGAAGTCCAGTCATTTTCATACTGAAAAATAATTGAGGTCATGCGAGGCCGATTATCCTGTTTTGTGAAAAGAAAATACAAAATCTGAATCATTCAATTTCTCTGAAATTGTGTTTTATCTTATCTTTTGAAATTCATTCAAGATAATGGTTGAAAAACAAGCGTGATTTACAGATAAAGCTTTACTGTATTTACATTGTTTCACCTTAACTAAATCTCAAGTTTTGTCTGAGGGGGATTTCTCCCTGATGATATTACATTAAAGTGTCTTTAATAAAAGCGTATATATTAAGAGCTGTCATGGTGACACGATTTTCTTATGACAAGTCATTTTCCACCTTATTTACAACACCAGTACAATATAAATATGCACTTAAAGTTACGGTCATAAGCAAATTGTATTGTTGATACCGGTATAAGAATCCTGTAGTACAGTGAATCAGTGTATTCATAGCCACTCTGGTGAAAGGAAAGAGTGGAGCCGAGTACATCATGTATCACAGCAGCCGCTGGTGAAACTAACAAGCCAAACGACCTTGCGAGAAAGCTTTCGCCCCTCAACTCTGAGAGAGAACTCATTATATGCATCAGCAGCACTTCATTACATCCACAGTCTTCTGTTTGGGAATCCCACGCACAGTATGCTACCGGTGAACAGCCTGGTCCTGGCCGTCAACGTCAAGAAAGGGGAAACATATTTTCCCATAAATCCCAATGAACATTCGCACTCTATTTTTGACATATTTTCACGGTGACACAAAACATGTGCTGAAAGCCAGTTTTGAAGTGACCGAGAAACTGATAACCCTCCATTCGGCTCCGACGCCGAAAACATCCCACCAGCCAGCTTGAATGCAGGCCCCCCATTGACCTCCTCTGCATCTCAAGCAGATCCAACGAACAGAAAACTGAAACTAGATTCATAAAATATATATATTATGAATTAAACATTGCTTCGTCCATGCCGCTTACCAACTGGGGAAGGAACCTCGGCATAAAGAGAAAAAAGAAGCGGTGAGAGGCGGAGAGGTAGCGCAAAGGAAAGCGGTAAAGGGCAGGGCGTTGTCGATAAGAGCACAGCTGGCAATGCCCAGCAGAGTAAAAGCTGTGCAGTCAGACAGCAAGGCCACACAGGGAGCTACACAGTCACGGAGGATCGATCACAACCGACACATCGGGAGAGACTGTCAAGAAACAAATTGTACCCTCCGATGACGCAGGGATAACCTTTAGCTACACATCCATCTACATCGCCACACGGTACTGTAGGTCACACCGTAACACCACTCCCTAAGAGAAAGAAAAACTCACTCTCAGCAGAGCTAATGATGGACTGACTGAAGCCACGGCTTACTGGCCATGCAAATGATTTATTTTGATGTGGAGGGAAAGAAAAAGACAGTGAGGGAACTGAGGCCGGTGGGCCGGTATGGAGAGCCCCGTCAGAGTGCTGCTGCTGCAGTGCATTGGTTCTGTATGGAGAGATTAATCGTCTCATAGTGAGGGGCTGCGATATACGTAGATACGTTTCTTTCCTTTCTATGAATCGCTTTCTCCTCTACGCCTCCATTTCACTCTACTGTGGAGAATCTGTAGAGTCCCTTGTCATGAAATCAGGCTTTCTTCGAGGCTTTGGCAGGAAACCAGGGGCATAATATGAGCAGCACAGTGTGAGAGTGTTTCATATGAACTTTCATCACAGCACTCTGTAGGTGTTGTTTTCTGTTCCATTGTAAGTTTTCACTTAACAGAGTAAAAAAAAAAAGTGGTTTCACTGTCATCAAACAAAGAGAACTGAAAATGCAATAGTATGCAGACAGAATGGGTGGAATAAATTGGCTTCCCACACACACACACACATCTCCTTACCGTGCACAGGTCCTTGTACTGCATCTTCTGGAACTTGGTATCGGCGTTGCCGGCGCACAGCTCCACATATCCCAGCACCACTTGGAACACGGTGTTGTGGATGGCCTGGGTGAAGTGCATGTGGAGCTGGTCCATAGCAGTCTGCAGAGAGAGAACCAATACACCGTTATGAAAACCACTCTGTTCAACATGTCACTGTCATGTGCCAGTGTGGATCTGTGGAAAGGCAAACAGCACGGACATTGCAAATCAAACTTCTTGGAGACTCGCGCTGTATACTCTGTATTTTGTTAGCACAATACAGCATTGAGGGAAACTGTGCTGAATATCTAACGGGATTAAAACAGATAAGTGCTCGAAACACTGCTGCAAGTAAATCCTTTAACGGGAGCTATTTAGTGTGCGGATCTATGCGTTTTAATCCTTAAAAATGTCACTGATTACTCTTACACTGTTTTTTAAATGAAGCATATGAAACATCGTTAAAAAAATATTGACTCTCACCCCAACCAGCCTCTTCCTTTTCTACTTTAGCTTTCCTCCTTAAAGCTGCATTAATTGACATTTAGGCCTCGTGGGGGCAGCTAAAGCTTAGAGAAGTAAAGACACGAAACTCTGGTATTTTTTTTTTTCACAACCACCACTAGATAGAGCGTCGGTAGCACTGCCGCCATTTTGGACAGTGGCCAGAGGATCTTATTTTAGGTAAGTCAACTCCCCAGTACAAACACTTAAATAGCCTTCAGAGTAATTTACCTCAGCATAATGAACATGAACACAAAGTTGAGATTGCCCTAAAAATCACGACAGCGCTTAAGTCCAATGCTCGCTTTATGGTTCTCTGGGAAGCGGGGAAAACGCTTAATAAATAGCGAAGTAAGTAGTTGGCATATTTATAACATTCTATTCTTCAAGACAGATTTCGGTAGATAAATGAAATATATGACAGTTTTACTTTTCTACGTTTTACTGGCGTCCTTTAATATACTTCAGTCCAAGAGGCGTAGCGTTGCCGTGGAACGACCAATTAGCTTTCACTTTTCATCAATGTGAGTTCTTTGGGGGCAGGGCAGCAAGCTGCAATCACAACACTGACACATTATCACCTCATGGAGTTGATATGGCTAATATGTTAGCACGCTGTGGCTTATTTACCACAAGAATGAAGGACAGGTACGTAACAAAGACTATTTTCTCCCCAGGCCATCCATTTCACATAACATGTTATAATTTGAGAACTTGTTAATAAAACCAAATAATAATAAAATATACTTTTTAGCAAGTAAACATGAAAATAATGCTCTTCACCATGATTTAACCAGTAACACCTTCTAAGTACAATCTTTCACTTCATCTGGCTAAAAATAACACCATTAAAAACTGCTGGCTGTGCAAAGCATGGACTGTAGACAAGAAAAAAAGGGAGTCAGCGAGCAACTCATATTGTAATCATCTTCAGACACAATTATCAACCAACTGCAAAAGTAAACTCATTCATCTGCCGCTACTTATACTAGACAAGCATATGTTTCATTCAGACAAATGCTGGGAAAGCACAGTGTCAGGTTCATTAGGCTATGGCTATTAGGTAATGAGAGCTAAAGCCTGAGAGACCAGTGAACAGAAAATTAATTTATCCAACTAAAACCTTTCAGATTAAAAGTGCGAGTGTGTGTGTGTGTGTGTGTGCTTTATCAACGCAAGACTGCAGTAATAGCTCAGATTGAGGGAAAGATCATAGCTGTAGCTCAAGAGAAACACAGATGAAGAGAGAGCGAGACGAACCGATTCAGAGCGAGCAAAAGAAAGAAACAGGAGAACAACAACAAGCCTTTAGGAGCAACGGCAAGAGGCAGCCAGGAACATTACACGAGTGATAAAAAGACAATATCTGTCATTTAAGCTTATTGTCCTTTATATTTCTTCACAGGCATTTTTAATAGAAACTACAATATCTTGCTTATTGTTGTTCTTAATATAAATGTTTTATAGCTTAAAATTAGCTGCAAAAAATGTCACTTACAAACATGTGACTGTATCATCACAGACGGTTTTTATGTTTCGAGAGCTTATTTTATTTTATCCAAGGACTATTTTGAAGAACTCTTTTTGTGGGTGTGAGCTGATTGACAGCAAGCGGAGAATAACGTAATCACAAAGGATGACATGCACGCCCGTGGCCTAAAATATTCTCTACTCCAACGACAAAACCCTGAAAACACTCCACTGAGGCCAGAAGGACCAATAACAAAGAGAAACTTAAATAACCCAAATTACATTCTCATGTTTTATACAATGGTTTAAGCAGCCTGTCTTATACTCTTCTAATCTAAATGGTGGAAACAGGTCGAGGAAGTAAGGAAATAACATTGCCTATACATCATCTCATCCAGTCATATTGAGCCCCTCCCCCCTCCGTGCCCCTGTAGACGAGTCAAACCACTGACCTGTGTCTTGCCCAGCAGCGTGTAGGCCAGTTGGACCTTGGTGTAGTGCGAAACATCAAAGTGCTTGCAAGTCTTCGACAGGGCGACGTCAAGCTGCTCCTGGAGCCAGAAATAGATGGATGACAAAGGGAAAGAAAAGAGAGGGATTATCAACGATAAGACCAGGGATTTATGTACAGCTACCACACAAGGCCAAGGGTAATTGGGTGTGGATGTATACATGTCAGTGTGTGCGTGTTCGTCTTTGACAAAGAGCTAATAAGAGAGGTGAGAAAGTAAGTCAAGGTTAGCAGGAAGTTTGGATGTACAGGGATGCGTAACAACCCTGACCCAGAAGCCGACCTCAAAGCATATAGCGCTGACAAATGCTATAAGTGATCGAACGCATTGCGTCACAAACGCATCTTCTCACGCTTCACGAGCTGTACTTGAACATGGAATTTCAACGCTGCTCTGTGATGGGTCATTTGATGATTAAATGTGGAGTTTGAAAATGTTTTGGGGTTCCTGCCATTGCAGTTTTCTACAATTGTGTCAGCATGTGAAGTAGGAAAACAAGCCACCAAATGATTTTGATTGATTGTCAACTTGATGTGATGCAACAAAAAATGATAGCGGATAATACATTGTCTGCATTTCTACTGTGTCTGATCATGCATAGAGAGGAGTCCCTTTCTCTATTCATTGAACAACTGGCTTCTCTCGGCTGACTGGGCGGTTGCTCTTCTACGGAGGTCCTGGAGACGGTTAGCGTGCTACGGACGATTGGTATGTGCCTGTGCTGCTATTGCATTTTTGCCAATGTGTTCCGCCTCTTTTGCTCTTCAACCAACCGGACTGTTCAACCAAAGAATGCTCGGAAATGATTGGTACTCGGACAACAAACGGAAACAGGTCCTGCATATGAATACAGAGATTACACACTAGGCTGACCAGCAACCATTGACAACTTTGTTCTGTAAAGCATACACACAGTATATGGTGTATATTAAGTATATTAAGTATGTATAGAGTGTATATGGTGTTTCTGGCTCTTAGCATTCTTAAGATGAAGGTGTTGAACACTAAAATCCTACTCTTGATGTGTGTTTACCTT
The DNA here is from genome assembly GCF_949748355.1 of Melanostigma gelatinosum. NCBI lineage: Eukaryota > Metazoa > Chordata > Actinopteri > Perciformes > Zoarcidae > Melanostigma > Melanostigma gelatinosum. The sequence goes on along the minus strand of NC_136650.1, from coordinate 14,604,151 downwards.
TTTGATTTTAGAGGATTTCGCATTGCTTATTCACAAACTTATGCTGACAGGATGTGCGCGGTTGTGTGTGTGTGTGTGTGTGTGTGTACATGCACGCGTGTTTCTTGTGTACAGACGAAACCGTAAGTAATTGATCTACTCAAGCGCAGCAGCAGCGGTGCAGAGAAAATTGCTTTGCATATCATTTTTCGCGACACAGCCAGAGATGAAACTGATATAATTAATTGTGCTCGCATACAGACATTAATGACGTTCTGAATGTGTCAATATTTGGCAGAACCAGAACGGCAAACTATCAGAATGTCAAAATGAAGTATAAATGGCTTCTTTCAGATGAGGGCTTGTGGAAAAGTACAAGGTTAGAGCCCATCTTACTCACTGCTAAAAGTCTCTTCACCGATATCGCTCTCAAATAACGTAATTAGAGATAAAGCAGGAAGGCACATACCTCTATTTGCTCCAGAGTGTCTTGTAGTTTGGAATTCAGTTCGCTGTGAAGGGGAAAAGGGAGATTATTGAGAGTTAGCAACTCTATTCTGAAAAAGAATACAGAGTCAAATAACTAGTAACTTCTTTCTATAAATGTTTCAATTAATTCATTCTTAAGATATTAATGGTTTTAGTCTAATTCCTAAATTAATGGAAAATACCCAATCAAAGTTACTGGACTATCTGCAAATTTAAAAAAGGTCTTCGCCTCATCCTGGGAAATGCCTTTAACTCATAAGCTGCAAAGTAGCAACCGAAATTGCGACTACATTGCCCGTTCCTGGGACATCAATTCAATTCCCCCGTGACCCCCCCCCCCCCCCGTGCCCGTTCATAATCATGCTCTGTTCCTCCGTTTCCCTGCCTCCGTCTCTGCTGTGCTCGGGGTCTTTTTCAGGTCAGCCTGCGCTTACGTTGTGCCTTGTGAGGCCGCGGTCGCCCAAGGGAGAGAGTGTCCTCAACAAATTGCTAATTAGGCGTCTCAGCTTCAATTGGGCGTCGAGTGAGGGGAGTGAGAAGGGGGGGGGGGGGGGGGGGGGGCAGAGAAACACAGGAGACTGCACAGTGAGTCCCACAGGTCGTTTGCAGGTAACAAAATAGGCATACGCCATTTCAAGACGTGATGCACTGTTAGCCTGTTTTTATTTATCTGCCTGTGCGTGTGAGAGAGAGAGAGACATTGTAGCGGTATGATAGACAGGACACACACCTACTGAACAGTTAACAAATGTTTAAACAAAGTAAAGAGAAACTAATATATGGCCAGTGAGTGAGTGCTACTCACAATCTCTATTCCTACCTCACGGTAGCTAAATCCAATGAGTTGGTATGCACTACACACAGCGTGATAAGATGAGACATTCTCAGCTACAAGCTCAGTGATTGCCAGTATTCGTATTCCACTAGGACACCACAATGGGAAGCAATTACTAAAAAAAAACAATAAAAAAAACACGCAAAGTAAGTAAGTTGGCTCAACTACATAGGGTTGAGTGGATCAATGTCAGGTCCTGGCTACTGAAGAAAGGCGTCTGAATGTCCATATGTGAGGCCCAGGAGAGTGATAAAGGCTTTCAGCCCTGGCAGCCACACTGAGGAGATACAGCAGAGGAGCAGAGTCCAACAGGACGAATGCCCTGTTCATCACAGAACTTTTATACTCCCACGCTGCAGTGTGGTAACAAAAGCTGAACTACAAACTGAACAGTATTGGAAGAGCATATGAGAGAAAAGGAAACCGGTGCTCAGGGGGCTAACGCACCTGATGCTATAGGTTCGCATTCTAGCCAGCTCGGAGACAGTCACCATCACAGAACGGCAGACTAAAACACTCACATTAAAGGAGATGAAGGTGGTTGGTTTGCCTTATATTCCACCAAGCATCCAATGATCCACATGTGTGGCATTGAGAACTCTGGTTGGTTTCCCAATCCCATTTTAGACTTTGCTAACAGGGGTATCCGTGATGTGAAGACCAGCTGTTCATTACAATTAATATGTTATATTGTTTGTTGAATCCACATAGAAACAGAAATGTAAAAGCAACAATGTGTGGTTCTACGGGGAGTTAAGTTCTGTCACTATTTCTTGGCTGGGCCAAGAGGAAGTCACTGACTTGGCCTGACATTTGTTGGGAATAAAAACAGATAAGACTGGGTGTAAATTGTGAGCTTAGAGGTGCTGCAAGTTTTGAACTTAAGACAAAGCCAGGCTAGCTGTTTTCCCCTGTTTCAAGTCTTTATGCTAAGCTAAGCTAGTTGTCTCCTGATTCTAGCTTTATGTTGACTTTACAAACACGAGGGCGGTATCAATATCCTCATAACAGAGAAGCAGATAAGAGTATTTCTCAATTTTGTCTTTAGGAACTCGCTGAGCTTTTGAAGAACACAAGAGGTCAACCCAGGTGACAATATTAGCAGTCCTCCTGTTTTTCTTTCTATCCCATGAATAGATTGCCAAATTACACTGTCCAGTGAGTGCACATGTGTGCGCAGATGAAGCTCCTCCCCGCACACTGGCATCCTTCCATGATCAGAAAGAATGTATAAATAACAGATGAGGAGTGAAAGCTAATTAACAATCTGTTCCCTGCAGGGACCATGAGGATTGAAATAGTTATGTGGAAATAAAAAAAAGTGTTTTTTATAAACCCTGCTTCTCGCTGGCAATAGGTGCCCACGGGGCCATGAGGCAAGCCCCTACACGGGGACTGCTGACATGCCACAATTTGGCAAAATGTAGACTCCTGTGCTTCAAAAGGTTCTGCATGATGCTCAGATTTTGTGAGGATGCTTTGCTGCAGTCAAAGCGTCTGCTAAATGACTGCAATGTAATGTCAGCCGCTGCTACAAGGCAGGCGGAGAGGCAACACGGTGGCAGGGGAAGAGCTTCAAAGAGTGAAACATGGCGGGGAAGGCACATCGTCAACCATAATTACGCAGATGAGAACGCAGATGAGGGTTAGGGGGAAGTTAAAAGAGTTGAGCAGACAAAAAAGATTTAGGAAGGAATTTCTAGAAAGAGCACGAGACGAATTGATTACACCAGACCAGAAGAATGTGCAGCGATTGATTTCTTTAAGTGCAAGGTGTAGCTTTGGCCCTTTGTCCAGTTCTGGCTTATGGGCTCCGAGGTCACATGGGACACTACACGAATAGTTGACGACCCGACGCCGACTCATGAGAAACGACTTCATATCTATTCGGTTCCATTGTACCTTTTGTTTGTTAGACTTCTGTACAGTGGAGTGGGCTTCACGTGACAGTAGTCGGTTTTGTGCTTCATCCCGACTCCACTTTTAAATACATGCTATCCCAATTTAATAATAATAAACTGTGATTCGTATGTTTGTTATACTGACTATTAAGTCCAGTAGCTTACAAGACCATCCAATTAATCCAAACATTTTGAAAGCAGATAACGTCGGACCACAAATCTTAAATAAGAAAAAGTGGCGTTGGCAAATAGAAAATCAAAAAATTGACAGATTAAAAAAGGCTTAAATGCTGTGGTCCAGCTGCATTTGTATGTGTGAAACCAAACCTGTCAGAGTGGAAAGAAAACCAGAAACAACATGTCGCACAGACCAAAGTAACAAACCAAACTTTGAAAGTGTCTTATCCGGCTGTTGAACTTTATCATGTTCAATAAAGCGCTGCAAGTAAACACAAATCAAAGTGACACACAACTACCGCTCGTACACATGGAGAACTTATTAAAAATGCTGCACTGACACACAATCGCGCAGCCTCCAAAAGGAAATGCACTACAACCACGAAGAGGAGGCCAGCCGGCCGTGGCTCTGAATAACTCTGTGCTCGCACCGACGTGTTGGGCAGCCGGCGCAGATTAAACGCAGCGGCGCTTCGCATACATTTAGAACACCTGAACAAACCGCCCGGCTCAATTCTAAGATGGCAATTAGCTGAAGTGGAGTTCTGGAGGAGCATCACTGAGAATGACCCTTAGACTATTTGTATGACATCTGGTAATATAACTGGTTCTAAGCCAGCATAACATTTGATCTCTAGTGATGTTTTAGACGGAGACGGAGCATGAGGCTGTGTAAATGCCGTCTTGGGTAAACCGTATTGACTTTTTAAAAGGGACGGGGACAAAAGAAGGGCAGGTACGTAACAAAGCATACAGCGGCGCATGGAAGAGCACAAGCTACAAGGTTAAATTACAGTGCAGCAGACCGGACACCAGCTCCTTCGGGACGGACGACGCTGCAGTCAGGGGCTCTGGCAATGTTGGGCAGAGAGTTTAAGTAACAATGTGCATGCTAATGCTAAGCCTGAACCGATGTGTGATCAATGCACCAATGTTAAAAAAGCTGCTGCATCCAGGAAGCAGTATTGGCATATTGCAACGGTGAAGAGGGCAATCAAATTTATATTCATCTGCGACAAACACGTTTGATTTCACTTCCAGACCGCGTGTGAATATAAAGACACTAAAGAAATGAAAGTGCTTCTTGTTATTGGATTGTCACAGCCAGGTGAAGTGGTCAAATGATGCGGTGGGTGCAGATGCTCAGTTGTGTTTCAAAAGGTCCGTCTGTATCTGTGAGTTTACACGGAGCTCGTGTTGACACGGAGCTCACCGTTGTGTGACGCCAGCGCTCTTTTCTGGAAATAGACTTGACACTCTGCGGTGCAGGGCAAAATAGCCAAAATGACAGCAGCAACACCGAGTGTTTGTGTTTCGCTGTGCATGTGTTGGGAGCAGCTGAAGACGTCCATTCCCACACATGTCTTCACAAAATACTGTGTCAGATTCTGTACGCGGTGTCGTAGGAAGAGGGAAGAAAGCCACGTTTGCATAGGTGCACATACACACAGAATCTGGAGGAGACCCTTTACTTTGACATCACAGTCTTATCTTACATAGGGGGGAGGGAGGGAGAGAGAGCGCGAGAGAGAGCGAGAGAGAGAGAGAGAGAGAGAGAGCGCGAGAGAGACAAGAGGATTTATGTGGTGTTTGGGCACTATCAAAACAAATGATTCAAGTAAAAAGTCCATGCCCGCTCTCATTTGGATACAGCTAAATCTCACTCTATCAATGTGCTCATGCTGTACCTGATGCAGCTGTAGTGTTTGAAGGTGCTGGCAGCCTTTTGACATTCCAGACAGAGCTGGATTGCACCTGGATAGTCCTCCTCCTGCAGGAACAGAGAATCGAGGTAATTAAATGTATGGAGAAGAGGAGTAAACTCTGGATCATTCTGTATTACGACAGTGATACGTGTGACTTCTTTTTGATCTTCTTAAAAACGGCTGTTACAGCAGACACACAGTGGATAGGAGCCAGTGGTAGTCAAATCCCTCCCCTGTGTACAGCTGACCTTCACAATAGATACGCATTTGAGGGAGCGTCTCGTGTTTGTGTGGGTTTGGCTTTCAATGCACAATCCCTACTGATGTTTGACCTTTCAAGTCAACTATAAACATATCTCTGCATGTGTGTGTGTGTGTGTGTGTGTGTGTGTGGCTGTGTGTGTGTGTGTGTGTAAAGGATTACAATACCTCAAGCATCTCGCTGAGTCTTACATCTGTTCTTTGCTGTGAGAAGAAGAAAGGCAAAAGGAAGACATGAATACAGCATCAAATAACTTAATTATTAAGGTTGATTACCGTTAAAAAGCTGGCCTCCCTTTACACATGGCTGGATTTTTAACTAAATATGTTGTAGTCAGTTGTGTGTGTAAACTGTACCAGTGTCTTGATGGTCCTCAGAGACTTGAGCAGGCCTGTCAGCAGCTGTCGCCTCCTCTGATTGGACAATAGACCCAAGCTGGCTTCTGTGAACCCCTCCTTCGCCATGCTCAGTTGCCTTTACACGAGAAGTCACAGCACAGGGAGAACATAGCATCAACACGCATACATACTACTGTGCTGAACAAGCATCTAAAAGTCCAACACAGAGTGATGAGCTTTAATGACACACTAATGGAGCTCAGTACGCTGGGAATGATCTGGAACTACAATGTACACACTCAAACATATATGGTCTTTGTGTTCTTACTGTAGTCATATTTGTACTTATTGAAGAGGTGGTTCCACCAGCTGCCTATTTTACCAAAAAATGGTATATTTGGACAAATCCCTCGTATGAACGGCTTCAGGTTATTACATTTCAAGCTCAGCAAAATGTGCAACTGAGCATTCTGAATTAATCATGAATACAAATTTACAAAAATAACAGAGTGCCATGTATAGCAGGATGTTTGCGATTGCTACTTGGACCATTTTAACAGACGGAGGATGTATGAGGGGAAGGAACGTTATCCCGGTTGTGAGGGAAGGCACTTAATATGCAGATGCAGTTTGAATGGGCTGTTTCAGCAGCCATTTCATTTCGTGATTAGTATGTAGTGAAACAGCATTACCTCCTTGCATTAGTGCAAATGACTGCTGCCAGCTGCAGGTTGGTTTGTAACGCAGTCACTCGCTCCAGTTCCTGCGAACAAGGAGGGAATTAGTGGTAAAAATGACAGTACGCAAGACAAAGCAGCACACCGTTATCTGGAAACCCTGGAACATTACAAAGTTATTGTGTTAGATCCCAAGGAATTATCACAAAAACTGCTGAAATATCCATCTAGTGCTTAGAAACAGCCCCATCGCCTTAATACAATGCTGAGGGCTCAAATCTATAGGACACAAAGATATCGTTAGATTGGCTCACACACACACACATTTGTGATGTGTGATGGGATGCATCTACATTGAGATGCATCCCGCTGGGAGCATTTTGTGAAGATAGATATTGTAGATGATGTCATTATGGTAAAGCCTCATCGGTGCCTCAGGGTAAAACACAGATAATCAGGGAAAAAGCTCCCTTTCTTCAGAGCTTTGACATTTAGAAAAGGATCAATGGGCTCTCTGATCTGAGAGTTCAGTTATTATGTTGTATGTTCCACGATAGTGACCTCTGCCGAGAACCGCACCACGAATTACATAGCAGTTGTATTGAAGTCTTTTCTCTTCCTCTCTTGGTTTTTTATTCTCTTGATCTGCCAGATGACAAGCCTGAGGTGGCTTCATGCTTGTGTTTTATCTTAATGTGTAAGGCCCTATCACCCCACCGCAAAAAAAAAAAAAAAAAGGTCTCGTGTTCACAAAAATGTTCTCTTAACACTGTCATCCATGAAACAACCTTTTTACCCACAGAATACAGTCTGGGGAAATTAATTTTCCACAGTAATAAAAACAACAACAGCACTACAGTGGCAATTCAGCTGTGGGTACGGGATCAATGATCCCATTCAAACCAATCTGCCCTCATCATCTCCAGTGTTAAAACTACAACAAGCCCTCAGAACTGTTTTACAAGGGTTGATTCAACAGCCCAGGTTCTCTCGGAGGGGCCGCGCACCATGCGACTGGTATGCTCTTCGGCTCGGGGCCCAAGAAATTAGGCCTGTTAGACAACATCCAATTCAAAGAATTGGCTTCACGAAAGCTAAAACTTTATTGGCAGCGATAAACAAACAGAGCGTGAATTACTTTACATTACGGCTAGATCTTCTATCATTGTGATATTGTAAACTATGAATTTGTAAAAGGAACATTTCAACATTTTGAGACTATTAAAACAAGAAGGTACCACATCATTTTTGTCCTCAGTAAACGCTCTTGCTCTCTAAGCAGTGGGAGCTGGCTTGGCCCGGAATGACTCGCCGGGTCAAGCAAACGAATAATTTAGAGAGTGATTCAAATACGGGGAGTTTTAGCACCCCCACCACTGGAACTCTAAAACTATGTCTAGACTTAGCAAAAGTTTGAAATTGACAAAAGCCGGACTCGTAAAAAAAATAAATAAAAACCACAGAGGATCAAGCTGTGCAGGCATCATTCTCACAGCAGAATCTGTTGTTGCCTTACACATAGAAGAATGATCCCAGTCACTTCCACACGGTGAGGAGTACGGCTGGTATCGGATTGGGGCATCAGGTATCGACCGATACCCAAAGCCCAGGAATGGTTGTCAGGTCCGCAGAAGTCGGATTGGTCCATCCCTAACCAGCGCCATGGCATGCATAGAAGGATAAGATTTCCTCTCACCATTTATGCATTGTGGTCTCCGTTTCCTTCGTTTTTACACCCATGCAGATGAGTGAAAATGTCTCATTTTCACTCATCCGCTATTGCATTTACATATTACTCCCATCTATTTGTTTGCATCCTTTTGATTATTTTCTCGTTAATGAATTTCTGTCACAGTCTTGGAGCCGGGCTGTGACAGTGCATAGTGCCAGGTGGTTTTAATTCAGTCAATAATAGTCCGTTTAGTTACAATATAAGTCAAATCTCTTAAAATCATAAGCCTTTTATTTCCTGTGTCCAACAGAAACTATTGTTTCGCTTCACCAGACCAACACACAGTGGGTCTTCACTCTCTACCCCTTGTTATGAAGCCCATTATCAACACACAGTACCGTACACACAGCAGTTGTGTAAGCCCTTCGTCAATGATGTAATGAAGAAACACTCATGCGTTCAGTTATGTGCACAAACCCACACAGGAAGAGTCCGAAGCAGCTTGAATACAAACGCTCAGCTTCAAACAGAATCACACGCACTGATCATGCTGAGTGCTCACTATGTAGCCGGAGGCTCCAATTTGCTGTGTACCACTGCTCTGAGCCATCTGCCACCTGACACCTCTGCAACAGGAAACACAGCAACTGTGCACAGAGGTGGACACTGACAATTGTTCAGTCACTTTCTAGGAGATAAAAAAGGTTTAAAGAGCTGGTGAACTGTACACATACAGGGAACTACACAATCAGACTCCTACAATGTCCACAAACAGGCACTGGTGTGGGGGAGTGTAGGTCAAAGAGGAGGAGATGTTTCGTCATAAGGGAGATTTTTTTATTCTTTATTCATAAGAGGTCCTCCCTGCGACCCTCAAGCACATTGGCTATGCACTGGCTCCCTGTTACCCACCCCGCCTATGTATTCTAATGATGCTGCTGCTGCTGTTTGGGACTCACAGCATTTAGTTGCATATAGTCACCTAAAGGGTGTGAGACCCCTACACATATTAACCAGCCTGTTTCCTGTCAATTTCTAGCCTCCCCAATGAAGCGGCCTTCAGACCCCCCATGTAATGGTCAGGTATGACCGCCAAATTACGGATCTCTTTCGGCAACTGGGGAACAGAAACACAGGCAGGAACTGTGGAAAATAAGTGTTTTCAGTGGAAAATAATTGAATACCGTTCCAAGCCCCCTTTACAATTGAGTTGAATGACCTTGTCAGGGCTACTTGGTGCAAATTCATTACAACCTGGAGCCCAGGAAGGCAATCTTTCTTTCCTGGCACGTGTCACGGTCATGCAGTTGGCCACTCAATTGTAACCCATCTCTTTTCATCCGGAGAGATAAGAGAGGGCTATTATTTCAAACTGACACACTCCATGTTTTTATTGATCCTGCAATTTAAACCGGATCTCGCTTTGAACTCATGGACAATAATGTTGTTACACACGGTGACTTCAGAACACCACATTCAACATGTAGAGGCACAATAATGAAAGAAAAGAGGAGCTAAATGTGGGCTCCAGAAGAACATACACTACCAATTAGTAATCAATCAATGATAGAGGCTCTGGCCTCCATGTAACCATCCAGGAAGCCGGATCGCACTGTTGACCCTTTAGGAGTGCTTGTGAAGCCACAGTGATCAGTGACAGAACGGTTACTCACTACATAGCTGTGACTCGCATAATTTTTTAAGGCGCTAAGGCATGGCTGTACGTGTTTGCACAGTTTGTGTGTTACGCACAAGCAACTGGGGAGAAGTGGCATTGTGCCCCGTGGCTGTGTTTCTGCAGCAGAGTGTTTCTGTGTACATGTTTGATGAAATATCACAAGAGGAGAGAAGACGCCTTGGGAATGAAAAACAAGGTGGAGAAACCGACGAAGCCTCGGATAGAAGAAGGTACACAGAGCAGTGAGAGCCTCAGAGACTGCAGGGCGAAGCACATTTGCCAGGCATTAAACTACATGAACACTAGTTTAGTAGTAGTAAAACTCCGTCGTCCTTCTCATTGTGACATTGATGCAGAAACTGAAGTCCCCTCTGAACTCCACAGGGCGTCTATAGGCCGAGTGAATGAGGGGCGGAGGTGGGTGAATGGAAATGCCCCCGATACCCCCCGCACCGTCTGCTAATAAGCCCGGCTGTCATTTTGACTCTGCAAAGTCACAGAAATAATGATCAATTTGCTATTCATAGACTGACCTTCAGAAGGCTCCGCAATGATGGTAATTTCACCGCAATTTCACGACGTACCAAAGTTGTTAAAGCGGTCAGTCGTCTGCTGGGATCAAAGCTTCACTGACTAACCACACATTTGACGTACCAAACTTCAATAACGGTGCATCCGATGGGACTTCTGAAGTTTGATTGCTGAATCAGATGAATCAAAAGACCAATTTCTTCAATCTATCCACAAACACATTTAGGCACACACAATTTTGCCAATCAACATATGAACAAACCATTTGAAATAATTGAACTGAATTGACGTGCTCTAGCCCAGCCTGAACTCAAACCGTCCTCCTGCTCCGCATGGACTTGGACTGGGTGCTCGCTTCTGTGTCATCAAACGCATCGATGGAGATCGCTCCAGAGGCAATGGTCATTCGTTTTTGCCTCGGACAGAGGACTTCTCATGGCCGCTTTAATTTTGCACTGAAGGCTGAAGCTCTGCTGCCACAATGGAGACTGGAATTACCAGACTCTGTGAACAAGGGATTTCCCGAACCTGCAAGCATTTAACTGAGGGAATCCTGCAGCATGCCCTCCTTTCTGCACTGAAACTAGTCAACAACCCTTAGTGGACACAGACATGCAGTCCGTCAAAATTGTATTTTCAATCAAAATTCAATGACTGGTTCAGGCGACCTCTGCTCTCAACATACTTCCACATTCCGTTCTCACAATTTATATTCATTTCTTGCAGCGTTCATTTTAATTTACAGAGACACACATCCGGCCGCTGAGGAAGAGCATTCAAGTGCAATCCAAAGTGACAGAAACGAGAAAACCTCTCGGATTTTGAAAAATCTCAAGCCCCAAAATCAAAAGGTAAACATAACGGATACGTTTTGTAATTACTTTTATAATATGAGAAAAGACAAAGGGTTGCTATATGTGGTCGTCTGTTGACACTGGAAGCTTACCTTGACATAAGCAGGTTGTTTCTCCAGAATAAGATCGGCGACCTTTTTAGAAACCTACAGAGAAAGAGAGGGGGGGGGGGGGCATTGGAACATAAAAAAAAAGATTTAAGACATTTAGATGTTCATCTCAAATGTCAACCCACAAAAACAGTTTGGCCACTGCAATCTGGAATACCAATCACTGATGTCTGCATCTACAGCTCTATATAGCCAGAGCCGTTTAAAAGAGCATCTCGCTTTCTCAGTTTTATTCCATTCAATGTCTTTCTCAACAGCTCCTACTTCTTCCAATGTAGTCTCTGTTCTCTTCGTCTGCATTGTAGTTGTTTTACTGTTCTCTCCTCTCCTTTGTTTTACCAACTTGACTCGCATCAGGGGGTGAAATGGTAATTATCTAAAGAACACGTTCCTTGCTCATGGCATCAAGTATGACCCCCTGCTGCGAGTGTTGTCTGCCACTGCTTTTAGTGGAGAAGTAAGAAAAGCTGAAGAACACGGAGGGTTAATGGATATTGAATGAATCGCTGAAGTACCATACAAACAGGGTCTTACAGATCGGAGTGTAAACAGTCCCATAATGCAAGTCAATGGTGTCATTGGACTCTCCCTGCCTGGTAAATAGCGCATCTCCATGCACCCACTTTATAGCGCAGGCTTTCTAGTCTCGTAACCCCAAGCTGAATTAACCCTAATTACACCATTATGACATCATCAGGGTTTTACTTTTTTAATTTTGGTGTGTAAAACAGGATCCCCAGAGTATCTAAAGAACATTAGCTCCTCATGTGTGAGGGCTAAGTTCTAGACCTCATGTATCAATTACAAGAAAAACAATTAATTTAAATGTCAAAGTCAAGAGTGAATGATGCTCAAATGTTTCATATCTTGCTACAAAGTTAGAGGTGAATGTGCTGCTCATTACAGAGACAAAAGGACGCTCATCCAGTAGTTCCACAGTTGATTCTGTGTCCGTCTTGTGTCTTTCAACATCCCAATGCATGAATGAGAGAAAAACAGATTCAGTGCTATTCAGAAGATGTGTTAGACATTGCAAATGGTGAAGAAACAAAAAAAACAACATGGAATTGTGTTGAAGAATCCCAAGACACACCCTCAACCATCCAAAATGAGGCCATAACGCCACCTATTGGCAACCCACTGACTTTAACACTAAACTTTTTAAAAACGAGTTAAAGAGTCTGAACACATAATGAGTAATCAAACCCTCCTACCTGGGCTACAAGGCCACAGCCATCAGATCTCAGCCCGCCCTCACAAACACAAATGGAAGCTAATTATGCATCTACCTAGAGATGCAGCTATGTGTACTGACGTTAACTGTAAGGATGTGGTGCATAGGAGAGATCTCTGCTTCATGTACAATGATATAGTAAGTGCTCTGTATAAAGACAGCAAGCCCTACTACAAGCATCATAATAAGACCCATAACATCAAACCTGGCTGGAACGAGTATGTCGCTGAGTATCGTGCTGAAGCCTGTGAAGCCTTCAAATCATGGGCTCTAGCTGGTAGACCCAGACAAGGACCAGTGCTTGAGTACAAGAAGCTCACCAATGCAAGATATAAGTATGCCATTCGCTTCATTTGCAAGAATGATCAAGCCATGAGGGCTGACTCCATGGCCAAGAAGCTGCTAAGCAACAACGTAGTTGATTTTTGGAAAGAAGTGAGAGCTCTTAACTGTAAAACATCTTTACCATGCACTATAGATGGAATTTCAGGAACAGACAACATTGCTGAGTTATGGCGACAGCATTATAGCACCTTATTTAACTGCATCAAAAGTGATTTGTACAGCGTGGACAGTTCTGAGAGTAATGAGTCAATGGCAATTACATCATATGAGGTGCACCAAGCTGTCAACAAACTGTCTGAAGGCAAAGCAAGTGGCTTAGACCATATTACTGCTGAACACCTTAAATATGCTTGTCCGAGGTTAGCTCCTCTCCTCGCTATTTGTTTTACTGGCTTCATGATTCACGGCTTGTTACCAGACTCAATGCTGTCTGTTCTCTTAGTGCCAGTCATTCAAAACAAAGCTGGTAAAGTATGTAGCCTAGAGAATTACAGGCCCATTGCTTTGGCCAGCGTCCTGTCAAAAGTCCTAGAAAGAATTCTGCTGGACAGAATACAGGACTTCATCACCGCCACAGATAACCAGTTCGGCTTCAAAGCCAAACATGGCACTGACTTGTGTATATATGCCTTAAAGGAAATTGTAAACAAATACAGAGGTCAAAACTCATCACTTCTTATGTGTTTTATTGATGCCTCCAAAGCTTTTGATCGTGTTAATCATCGTAAATTATTTTTTAAACTGAGCCAAAGAGGTGTCCCCACATACATAGTGAGAATTCTGGCTTACTGGTATGCGCACCAGAGTATGCAAGTAAAATGGGGTAAAAGTGTGTCAGCCCCATTTGGGGTTTGCAATGGTGTCAGACAAGTTCTGTTTAATCTGTATATTGATGATCTGTCCAAGCAACTGAAAGCCTGTAATACTGGTGCATGATTGGAAATACTCTGGTTAATCACATCATGTATGCAGATGATCTGGTGATCTTTAGTCCTTCTAGCGCTGGTCTTCAGCAGCTCCTCACTATATGTATTGTGTACGGTGTGGAACATGACATCAAATACAACGCCAGTAAGAGTGCTATTCTGATCTGTCGAACTAAAGAGGACAAATGTCTAAACTTCCCTGACTTCAAATTGTCTGACAATAATCTTGGTGTCTGTAGTGAAGTAAAATATCTTGGTCATTTTTTAACAGAACACATGTCTGATGATAACGACATTTCCAGGCAATGTCGTATGATGTATGCACAAGCAAACAGTCTCTCACGTTAGTCTGGTCTGTGTACAGATGGCGTGAAGATGTCTCTGTTCAGAGCATATTGTACTCCACTCTACTGCACACTTGTGGTCAAACTACAGAACAAAGAGTTTACAGAGACTTCAAGTAGCGTACAATGACGCCATGAGAATACTTTTAAAGAGACCGAGATGGAGTAGTGCTCGTGAAATGTTTGTGGCTGCACGAGTCAACACTTTCCAAACAGTTTTAAGAAATTTCATGTACAAATTCATCTGTCGACTGAATGACTCTGTAAATGTGATCATACTTGTTTTAACCAACATAAGGTTTAGCACCACACGCTACCAGTCCCAGCTGTGGCGACATTGGTACTCTTTGTAAGGCATTGCTAGGCCTATGTACTTTTATTGTTTGTGTCTGTCTTTTTATGTATCTGTCTGTATGGACCCCGAGTCTGAAAAAAAGTCTATCTATCTATCTATGCAGTGACCGGGTTGCAAAGCCAGCACAGTGCATGTAATATTTAGCAGTAGTAAATATCGTCCAAAACTAGTGCCTGGCAATGAACAACCATGAACTCAAGACACACAGTAGGACAATGAATGCATTTTTTCTCATTAGGGAGAAAAGAAGTGACAGGCCGAGACGGATGCCTCATACAAACTGAACTGTGCAGCTCACGCACATCATCTATTAGAACGAAAAAGCTAACGAACACAAGCGTTGATAACAGAGATTGAACATGTTTGGACAATTTGCTCATTAGCAGGAAGGCTGCGGTGTACAGATATACATAAGCCTTATAATAGAGGTGTCTGAATAGTTTGCTTCTCCTTGCAAGTGTTTGCCGAGATGTATGAGGCAATTAGAGCTACATTAGCTCGCACTAACTAATTAGGGTTGGTGGCAGTGAAAAGTGTGGAGCAGCTAAGTAATAGTGAAGGTCAGTCCTCCAGATTAGGAGAGGTGAGGACTGAAACAGAGTAAGTCAACAGATTGATCATCTTGTCGACAGTGCTATAAGCTCACTGAGAAGGACACTAGACTCTATTGCTCCTTTAAAAAATAAGTTGATAAAACAAAGGAGATTCGCTCCATGGTATAACCCTGAAACCCGCAAATTAAAGCAAACATCGCGAAAACTTGAAAGAACATGGCGTTCCACTAACTTGGAAGAATCTCGGTTACTCTGGCGAGACAGTCTAAAGTAATGCCAGAGCAGCTTATTACTCATCGTTAATAGAGAAAAATAAGAACAACCCCAGGTTCCTCTTCAGCACTGTAGCCAGGCTGACAGAGAGTCACAGCTCTGTTGTGCCGAGTATCCCTATAGACCTCAGTAGCAATGACTTCATGAACTTCTTCAATGATAAGATTATAATTATTAGAGAGAACATTAATAATCTCCTGCCCTCGACCGATCTTTCCACAAATAGAGTAACCTTAGAAACAGCTGTAAACCCTGATATATGTTTAGATGGCTTTACTCCCATTGACCTTGACAAACTGACTTCAACAATTTTTACGTCTAAACCGTCCACCTGTCTCTTAGACCCTATACCGACTAGGCTGCTTAAAGAAGTGCTACCATTAATTAGCACAACTTTATGAGATATCATCAACCTGTCTTTAGTAACAGGTCATGTACCACAGTCCTTTAAAGTAGCTGTGACTAAACCTCTTCTTAAGAAGCCCACTCTGGATCCAGAGGTGTTGGCCAATTATAGACCGATCTCTAACCTTCCCTTCCTCTCTAAGATCCTTGAGAAAGCAGTTGCAAATCAGTTGTGTGACTTTCTGTGTAACAATAGTTTATTTGAGGATTTTCAGTCAGGATTTAGAAAGCATCATAGCACAGAGACAGCGCTGGTAAAAATAACTAATGACCTTCTCATCGCATCAGACAAAGGACTCGTCTCTGTTCTTGTCCTGTTAGACATTAGTGCTGCGTTCGACACTATAGACCACTACATCCTGTTGCAGAGACTGGAACATTATATTGGCATCAAAGGAACCGCACTGAACTGGTTTGGATCCTATTTATCAGATCGATCTCAGTTTGTTTGTGTAAATGATGAAGCCTCGATGAAGACCAACGTCAGTTATGGAGTTCCACAAGGTTCTGTGCTTGGACCAATCTTGTTCACCTTATATATGCTTCCTTTAGGCAATATTATCAGAAAACACTCTATAACCTTTCATTGTTATGCAGATGATACTCAATTATATATATCGATCAAACCAGACGAAACCAACCAGCTCGCTAAACTGCAAGCGTGTCTTAAGGACATAAAAACCTGGATGACCTGCAACTTCCTGATGTTAAACTCAGACAAAACTGAAGTTATTCTACTAGGCCCAGAACACCTCCGAAATCAGTTATCTAGTGATATAGTTTCTGTAGATGGCACTGCGCTGGCATCCAGCAGCACCGTCAAGAATCTTGGAGTTACCTTTGATCAGGATTTGTCTTTCAACTCTCAGATAAAACTTATTTCTAGGACTGCCTTTTTTCACCTACGTAATATTTCAAAAATCAGGCACATCCTATCTCAAAGCGATGCAGAGAAATTAGTTCATGCATTTGTTACCGCTAGACTAGATTACTGCAATTCCTTATTTTCAGGCTGCTCTAATAAGTCTCTTAAATCTCTCCAGCTGATCCAGAATGCTGCAGCTCGTGTACTACAAGAACTAAGAGGAGAGATCATATTACTCCTGTATTAGCTTCTCTGCACTGGCTCCCTGTAAAATCTAGAATAGAATTTAAAATCCTTTTACTTACCTACAAAGCCCGAATTGGTCAGGCTCCATCATATCTTAAAGAGCTTATAGTACCATACTGCCCTACAAGAGAGCTGCGATCCAGTGATTCAGGGTTACTTGTGGTTCCTAGAGTCTTAAAAAGTAGGACGGGAACCAGAGCCTTCAGTTATCAAGCTCCTCTTCTGTGGAACCAGCTTCCCGTTTCAGTCCGGGGGGCAGACACACTCACCACATTTAAGAGTAGGCTTAAGACTTTCCTCTTTGATAGTGCTTATAGTTAGGGCTGCCTCTGGCTTGCCTTGGACCGGCCCATGGACAAACTGGTATCGGCAAAAACTACAGGGGGACTTCCTACACTGAGCACCTCTCTCCTCCTCTTCTTCACCTCCATCTGTATGCATTGATGTCCCATTAATGCTCATTACTAACTTTACTTCTTCCCCGGAGTATTTGTACTTTCTCGCCTCACAGGATGACCGCAGTTTTATCTGGACACTGGTTCTTCAACCAGCCATGGCCCTGCTGACACCTACTACGATCTTCATGATTAACATTATTAATCCTATCACCGATACCATTAATGCACAGTACTGATTTTGTCTCTTCCCCGGAGTCCTTGTGCTTCCTCTCCTCACAGGTTTCCATGGAGCATGGTTTCATCTGGACCCTGGTCCTTCCTCCTACCATGGCCCTGCTGACTCAACTGCTAATATCACTTTTATTATTACTCACATTACTATTTCATACTACCAATACCATTAATGCACATTATTGACCTGCTTCTTCACCAGAGTCTCTGTGCTTTCTCGCCTCACAGGTTCCTGTGTATCTGGGTTTACCTGGACCAGGTGTTGCCTCCTGTCGTGGTTGTGTCATACATTGACTGTGCTGTAATTACATTGAATGTGTTGTAATTCACTATCCTGTTCTACACATGACATCATTGCACTTCTGTCCATCCTGGGAGAGGGATCCCTCCTCTATTGCCCTCCCACAGGTTTCTTCCTCTTTCCTCCCCGTTAAAGGGGTTTTTGGGGAGTTTTTCCTGTTCTGATGTGAGGGTTCCGGGACAAGAGGATGTCAAATGTGTACATATTGTAAAGCCCTCTGAGGCAAATTTGTAATTTGTGATTTTGGGCTATACAAAAATAAATTGAATTGAACAGGGAGGGTTACCACTGAGGCTGTCGCCATGAAGGCATTCCCCCTGCGGTGACAATCATTGGCTCATCACTGTATTATTGCGCCATTATAAAGTAAATTGTTGCTTTATGAAAATTCAATACTTTTTTTATCATTGGAAGGCAGAACACTAAAGAGCAACGAGGCGGAGTGTTGTTGTTCAGCACTTTTCTGGACCGAGACTTTTATCAAATGTGCCGAAGTCTCGCTGCACGAAAAGGCAATTCGCCCCGAGACGAGCCTCTGCCAGGCATGTTTTAAAGATGCCAATTAAGCTTGGTGGCTGTGGCAGAACAACAGGGCAGTGGTTCTCTTCTCCGATAGCACAGGAAGTATCTTCTACCCCCACAGCAGAAAAAGTAAAGAGAAGGGATAGTTATGTGTCAACACACCAGTTTATAGACAGCTCCTCACAGCAGGAGTGAAGAAAAGGTGGCAAACAGAGGAAAGTGCATCCTGTACACATGGTACAGTACACACACACACCTGTATCATCTGCCAGGAGGAAAGCAGCCTCATCGTGAGAATCTGAAAGCACTATTATCACTTCTTCAGAGGGCTTTGCTCTATTTCACACTCCGACGACTACGAGCCTCTGTAGGTGTGTGTGTGTGTGTGTGTCCAGTAAGAATGCACACGTATATATTGCTCAGCTATAGAGACGGTCTTTCCATCAGTGGCAGCAGGACAAAGGAATGCGTTCGTTGAATCGGCCCACGTACAATCATCCACATGAACGACTTCACAATACAATAAACGTGCGCGCAGGATTCTTTTGCAGTATTTGTCAAATTAATTCAGATTTTTTCTCAAATGTGAAAAATTTAAATTCAGCAGCCCCTCTGAGCCGTGCTCTACTAGAATATTTCAAACTCATTTATTTGAATGTGATTCAAGCCTCATGAACCATGACAAACGTATTTAACCAAGAAAAGAGTGTCACATCCTGGACTGTGTCAATGCCATCAGAGACTGGACGGCAGAAAACTGCCTGCAACTCAACGACTCTAAGACGGAGGTCCTAGTTATTGCTCCAGAGGAGTTTGTCCCCATGATCAGGCAGATTATTAGTCCACTCTCCTCTGCTGCCCATTGCAACCTGCGCAATCTTGGGATTTTCTTTGATCGATCCATGTCGTTTGACCCTCATGTTAAGCAGCTGTCCAGGTCATGTTTCTTCCATCTAAGAAATATCAGTAAACTGAGATCAACACCTGAATTAGAAATGATCATACACACATTTATCTCTTCACGCATTGACTACTGCAACTCACTTTTCACATCACTCAGTGTATCTGCTCTTAACCGTCTGCAGGTCATCCAAAATGCTGCCGCCAGATTACTCACCAGGACAAACCGACGGTCTCACATCACCCCCGTACTCCGATCTCTCCACTGGCTCCCTGTAGCATCTAGGATACACTTTAAAATTCTCACCATCACTTACAGAGCACTTCACGGTCAGGCTCCGGCTTATGTAGCTGATCTACTTCGCCCCTATTCACCCGCCCGCACTCTCAGGTCAAACGCTCTAGGTCTCCACGCACACGATTTAAGAGCCGTGGTGACCGAGCCTTTGAGGCAGTGGCTCCGAGGCTCTGGAATGCTCTGCCTGCAACTCTGCGCCTCGCAGATACTGTGAATACTTTTAAAAGCCAGCTCAAAACCCACCTGTTTCGGCTGGCATTTGTGTAAAAGTAAACCCATGTCCTAGACCTGCTCTTAAAATATGTTTTACATTTTTATTTTATTTTTCTCTGTGTAGATAATTTATTGACCCTTGGGTCACATTGTGTTTTTATGCTTTTAAATGTCTGCTCTGTTAAGCACTTTGTGATACCACTGTCTGTGAAAAGCGCTATATAAATAAAATTCATTCATTCATTCGTTTGTGTTTACCAGGTTGGGTACATGTACATGGCATGAGGGTCCATGTTTACAGACACTAAATACACATCCGCTGTGTTTAGCAGGGATTGGAATGATAGTCACGGTGTTTGCTGAAATGATTAACTGCAGAACAGAAGAAAGCCATTATTCCTCATGGAAACAGGTGCAATCTCCACCTCCTGGTAATTATTATGGAAATGTCTGACTGATTGATGGGATAGTGAACAAAGTGGAAAAACACAAATACGGAATATTTTTGTACATTTGTATTTCGTTTGCTTTGGGGGGTTTGGGGGCTATAATATAAGATATTTTACAAAAGCCTCGGGGCATTGAGGTAGACAAACAGGTAGAGGGTTTGCGTATTTAGGCTCGCCGAGAAACATAGATGTGGATTTTTCTGCCTGACCGCACACTGGACCAATTACCGTGGCTAGTCCAATGAGGCGCCTGGAGGGCTCACTGCCAGAGAGAGAGTGAGAGACAGAGAGGGTATGTGTGACAGTACGTTTGTGTACTCCTGGACTTTGCTAACTTGTAGATCTCACCATTCCACGGGCAACAAAGTCTGCAGCAGCGTCTCAAGTTGACAGATGGCTCTGTGGGAAACTGCCAAAAGTGTCAAAGGAGGGGGACGTGGGGAAGGAGCAGCGTGTATGAGAAAGGGAGAAAAGAGGAAGTGGAGGGAATAGATGTGGCAAAGTAGCACAAAAAAAAAAAAAAAAGGTTTATAGAGCTGAGGGAGCGATGGAGACAGGTGTGCGAAAGTACAGAAGCTTGTCAGGAAGAAGGATAAGTGGCAGGAAGGAGGATAAGTGGGCTCAATCTGCACTGGACTGTGACGATTGAGGATGCAGATGGGAAAAGAACTGCTCGACCACGTGTTTTTATATATAGAATCTGTTGACCGGCCAGCTCTCCAGTCCGACACTGCGAGTACCTGACTGACCTCAGAGTGACGGCCACTATGTAAAGGGTCCTGCTGTGTAGGATTGACTGAAGGATTGAGTTCTTGTTCTTTTGGAACCAATAGTGACACAAGGGGGTGGAGCTGAGGACAGAGACACAGAGAGAGAGAGACACACACACACACACACACACACACACACACACACACACACACACACACACACACACACAGAGAGAGCGAAAGAGAGACAGAGAGAGGAAGAGGGAGATACTTACTGCTGCCTGTTGTCTCTTCAGCTTGTCCCTGTACTCCTCCAGCTCCTGCAGGTTCAACTCAGGTGGTAGTTTCTATGATCACACACACACACAGAGATTCAAATATACAACATTTTAGTTTGTTTACATTATATCCTCAAACACAGGTGAACCCTTTTGCAGACACATCCACAAAAACACTGTAAGCTAATTGTACTTAACACTACACAGCTGCACGCTGCTTCCAATTGTCTACTGTTCAGTGTAGTAAAGGCGTGTGTCAGACAGATAAATATCCAAGATAAAAGAATGTGAGAAAAGAAAGGCTGTTTTTAAAAGATCTGCTGAAGAGAAAAAAGCAGGTGAACAGAGAGGTGAAACAGGGCATCATCCAGGCTAAACCCCAGTGATTCCTCTCTGCCTAACAAACTAATAAGGTTGTACACCCGCTTCGAGCGGTCTGACAACATGGAGGCGCACAAAGCTGGCCTTCTGTCATCTACCACACACTTCCCCTCAGTAAACAGGATGTGCTAAAGCGGCTTAAAGCAAACCGTTTCCAACAAGACTGCTGGACCTGATGGCATCTGTTGCAGGACTCTGGAGCACCGCGTCGAGCAGCTCGGCGGGGTCCTCCAGCAGCTCCGAGAACACCAGGGACCAAGAGGAGGTCCTGCTGCCATGGAAATCCTCAACAATCATCCACGCCCTCAAAAGAGGACATGGCTCGCTCCCTCTTAAACTCTCTCCAGTTTGGTTGCCGAACTAGAATGTGGGATGATCCTTAACTGTTCCTGGCTCCTATTTGTCGGCGTTTCCTCTACATTTAACACCATGCAGCCTGTCATCCTCAGGTCACTCAGTACAAGCTAGACCAAGCCTGTCTTCTATGTCGACCATGTCCTACTTTCATTACCTTTTAAACGCAACACTATCAGTAGAACACAGTCCTAAACACTTCTTTTGATTGTAATTGTCTGTCTTTGTCTGTTTTTACTCGTGTCCCAAATCAAATTGCCTTTGAGGATTAATAAAGTTGCATTCAATTGAATTGAAAGCAGAACTATGGAAGTATCCTGTTAGCTCTTCCTCCATTAAAAAAAAAAAATACACTTTGCCAGATCATAAGTAAGATTAGCCAAGAAGGTGGAGGGCGTTATTTAGTAAACAGTAAACAAACTCTGCTCAGAGAAGAAGATATTACAAACCCATGGCCCAGAGGATGATAGGTAATTACTTTCCCCTTGACTGAGAGTCTCATTTTAGATGGTGTAGCAATACCAAGATAAATCTAATGAGATTTCACACCCTTCCTCTATTGAGCGGATGCAATCCATCAATCCAGATGTCAACGGTGCGTACGCAGCTCCGCTGAAGTGGAAGAAACGGCAGCTCAGGTGAGAAAGAGCTTAGACTCTGGCGAGGTTCAAGGCGCAGGAAACCGTACCGTAACCGTATATGTTCATATCAGAAAATGCGATCTTGCCTTTATCAGAAATGCTGAGAAGTGACGGGTTTGATGGGATTATTTTTTTTAATGGAGGGGGTGTGGGAAGTTGGGAGTCTCTTGTCACCATTTTACAAGCGAGTGTTGCTAATTCAGTCACTCATTCAGAGAAGACTATCTGACCTCCAGCTCGTGCTGCACCATGTCGAAGGAGTCGGTAGAGAAGTAGACCTCCTCGATGCTCTCGATCATCTCCTGCTCCGCCTGCGGGTCGATGGGCTGCTCCCTCAGCTCCCGCAACTCCTCCTGGACGAGTGCGAGACACAGTGAGAGAGAGAACGAGTGGAGTTAAAAGATGTAAGCACTTGAAAAGAAAAAGGTTCCACCAACACTGGGACACAAACAGAAGAGGGTCCAATACAGAGAATTACATCATTTCCTAAGTAATGAAAAAAATCAAAGAAAGAAATGGGGTAATGCAGAGAGCAAAAAAAATAGGAAAGATGCCGAGGGACAGAAGAATAAAGGGAATGGAGATAGTACAGAGGAGTTTAAGGACACGAGCAAGGGTGAGGACACTATGAAGGGAGGACAGAATAAAAATGAGGTAGAGAGCAAGGAGAAGGAAAGTAAAGTAGAAAAAATGTTTCATTTGGAAGCAGATTGCAGCTTGTTTCGTTGGCTAGCTGTCACGGGGGGATGGCGGAGAGCCTTGAGAGGAAGAGCCGAGAAGAAAGGAATGACCGGAAAAAAAGACAACAGGGATTCCCCCCTCAGAGAAACATCAGAGCCGTATCAATTAGCAGGCGGTGCGTCCGTCGAGGCTTTTAGATGAAGCGTTCTGAGCTCTTATTCCCAAATGAGCCGAGATATAGTCACGGGTCGATAACCAAAGCGTGGGATGCCGAACCAAATTCTCAGAGTGGAATTTTTGCTCGTTATTCTGGACGTCACGAGAAGCCTCCTCCGGTAACGGATTGATGCCAAAATTCTGAAAGCGTGCGGTCCTGCTCGGCTGAATAACGTACAGGAGGTTGCATTATGATAGTATGATGAATGTTATCATGTCGTTCTGTAAAATGTAGTTTTTGGGTGGCGAAACTTGAGGTTTGATAACATTAGATATTTACACAGCTAACAGTAACAGCCATATTTAAATAAGTTAGCTTATCGGGCGTTAGTTGCCAGATCTCGGAGAGACAGAGAAATCTCCATCAAAGATCTGCACACATCAGCTGTGTGCGCTCCCGTGTTAGAAGAAGAAGAAGAAGAAGAAGAAGAAGAAGAAGAAGAAGAAGAAGAAGAAGAAGAAGAAGAAGAAGAAGAAGAAGAAGAAGAAGAAGAAGAAGAAGAAGAAGAAGAAGAAGAAGAAGAAGAAGAAGAAGAAGAAGAAGAAGAAGAAGAAGAAGAAGAAGAAGAAGAAGAAGAAGAAGAAGAAGAAGAAGAAGAAGAAGAAGAAGAAGAAGAAGAAGAAGAAGAAGAAGAAGAAGAAGAAGAAGAAGAAGAAGAAGAAGAAGAGAGCAAAGGCCCCCGGGGGGAAATGTGTGGGTGAGCATGCGAGATTGGAAAGGGGCGGTAGAGAGGTAGGGGATCACACTCCTGCCATCAAAAGGGTGGGTGGCAAATCAGCTCAAATGAGAAGGGAAGGGGGGGGGGAGGGAGGGGGGGGGGTGAGGTGGATGACTCATTGGTGGCGAAAAGTTCCAGCAAAAAGAAAAAGAGAGAGAGAAATGAGCGAAACACCAAAACAATGATGTGAAGACACTCCTACACGATGAGAGCAATTCACCTCCCCCGTCTTCCTCCCTCGCCCCCCCCCCCATCTCCCATCTGCAGTGACGTTCGGAGCTCTAAACATCTGTAAGTGAACGACTCCTTGAGAGGCTACCTCAGGTTAAATAATCCCTTTCTCTCCCTGCAGCTGCGTCAGCACAAAACAAAACCAGATGCCCAACATCAGCCGCCGTGAGGCTTTGATCAAATTTCAGTTTGAAGGATGAGGGAGGGAAAACAACCCACCCTTTAGCCCCCCCACAATCACAAATTAATGAAATTCTCCTCTCGTTGCAGAAATTAGAAATATATTTGCATCCAAAGTGTGGGATGTTTAACAAGCATCATCAAAGAGGACCTTTGGGTGGAGGGCTGATAACTGAATGAGGAGAATCAATTGCAGAACAAAAAGGTGCTCTATTGATAACACCGAAAATGTAATAAACAAAAAAGGAGGTTCAGGAGAGAAATCCCGTGAGGAGAGGAGGCGGCGAGGAGGAGGGCCAATTACTTCCACCATGGAATCGTTCATTAGATGAACAAATCAAAACATCCTCACTGTGATCAGAATATTGATGTATATCCACATCTGCTCCGACAAAAAGGGTTTAACACGTTCGTCTTCTGGGCCACCAGGACACAATCAATACACCAGCATTCAGGCTGCAACACTGCTGTCAGTATGTAATCATATGTTCCCTAAACGGTAACTCTCCACAGTCTATCACTGCGTCAAAAGCAAAGGGCTCCCTGTATCTGTAATGTCCTGCAGGTCTTGTGTTGGATGAGTGAACGGGCGTATAAAACAGTATCTCAGAAACTAAGTGTGAAATGTCAAAGTTCCCCTCTAAAGAAAGCCCGTGTACACTAACGACCTCCTCCCAGCTGCGTACTGCACATCGGAGGCACTCAGCCAATCACATTCACCCTAAAATTCTAGGAAGCACTACAACATTGAGCAGGCGATGCTCGCGGCCTGTGTAAATTAATGCTTTTTTTGTGTGAACAGAGAATCCTCATGAGGTAACACAGTGATGGGTGAGCTGGTGATGACCCCTGCTGGTGGGAAATGGTAACTGCATGTACCCAGCGCACTAAACAGCAGGTTATAAAGGAAGTGAAGCCTCAACAAAGTCAAATAAAACATTCTCAGCATCATACAGATAGAATGTACCAGCTTGTTGCAGTGCTTCACTAAACCTGTGTGATGATTCTATTTAGGGCTGCAACAAACCGTTTTTAGCTCTACTTATATCTGTGAAATAATCACATCAGAGAGGCCATTTCTGTGGCTGCCTCAATATATCAGTTGGGATATATTGGATTTCCTGCGCCTCAGTTTATTACTAGAAGTAAGTATTTTATACCTAGAAAGTCTTGTAGCCACACAATATAGGATTGTAAAGAAGAGGTTAAGAGATATAGCGCAGCCCAAAACCAGCCAAGTAAATCATTACAAGTGATTCGCAGAAAGACAACAGCTTTGAACAAAAAGGTTTGGGATGAGAAATAAAAGGTTTGTTTGTTTTCGTGTGAACCCGCAGAGCAGCTTATACCATTTCAGGAACCAAGAGAAATCGACAAAATGTAAGAAAAAAAAACATCAACGTGATCAAAAAATAGCTTGGAGCCATTTAAATGATGTATATTATTTTATTATAGACATTAGCTTTTGTTTTTCACACAACCGTTATTAAATGTAGGCTCTTGGCTAATTGCCCAGATGGACACGTACATTTACGTACATTACGTCAAGTGTGCTTGTAAATCGGTGCTTTTTGATATACGCGCTACATGAATGCAGTCCGTTTGCCTTCACACACACACACACACACACAAATCTACAACTTCAGGCTAACTGGTATCTTTATATTTACCCTGCGTATCATTCATACTCCATCAACCAGTCCAACAAGTCATGTCTAAATATTGACTTGACAGCATCAATTCTTAATTCCCCCACCTGCAAGCCAGATGTTGCTGTCAGCTCATGGAGGATGATGAATGATGTGAATCGCGGCTAAAATGGTTGGAAACACACGGCTGGTACCAGGCAGTCAATATCAGCTTAAGTAATGAAGATACACGCATGCAGCCAGGCACCTTGGTCTCACTCTGCTGAACAGAGCAGTGGGTTAAGTTACGCTACGCAGTGTTCCCCCGCAGTGACCGTAACATATTGAGAGGAGTATTCACCTTTAATCACAGAGGACGGTAGGTTTCGGTGGACACAAAGCCGGCATGGGCTCCCATTTCATTTTCCTGAAAGCTGAAAGGCCCCGCGGCAAAAGTAAATAAAGTCAGTGCGTCGTATCATCAAATAATGGGACCCGTGTATTGGCTGAGCACACAATAAGCAGGTGTTTGCAGTACACACAGGAGACTTAATTCATCTGTAATATATAGAGGCAGGCTGAAGTGCATATAATCCCAATTTTTCTGTCTGCTTAGACTACGGTGTCTCATGTCACATAAGTCAAACGAAGCGTGTACAATAACACCAAAAAAGTCATTCTTGCGGGCCAGGATGCTAACACAGGTGAATATTTCAGGCCTACAACCAGTGTTTGATGTCCGCATTAACTGTTAGTAATCCCAAAGCCATGCATCCAATGACAAGAGACTACGGTAATCTTTCCTGACACATTCCCCTCTGTGTCCATGCTCTCATTACACCTCGAGAATAAAATGGCCGCTTATCTTATCTTGACCTGCGTCTTTGGGTGGTTTTCTGCAACAACAGGTTTGCAACGACAGACTTGTATGTAGTCTAAAAAAAATGTGAGCACTTCTCTCAGCTTCATCTTTCTCAACTCTCATAGATGAATTGACAGAAAAGCACACTTCCTTTTAATCTTATCTGTTGCTGTGTTCTTTTTTCAACCGAGGCAGAAAATACTCAGAAAGTTACATTCACATTAAAGCCAAACTAGAACAACAATCAAAAACAATGTCCACCTGTTAAATGCCCCAGTCTTTCAAAAGGAGAGAGATTAAACGTGTGTCTGATATCACCCTGCACTGTGAATAATTGGAGTTGCCTTCCAGACTGTACGCAGCCACGTTGGAAGGTTAGAAAGCAAAGTCAGAACAGAGCCAGCAGCTAGCAGCGCATCGAGGCGTCAGTGAGAAAGTGACTATACGTTATAGAGAGCCTCTATAATGTATGTACGCTTCGCTCGGCCTGCTCTTAGCAAATTGAATTTGTACAAGTGGGTAATGACAAATAGTTCCTGTGACTAAGCATGACTGATTGCATTTTAAAACGCTGCCATGCAAAAAAAAGAAATATATATATATATATATATATATATATAACAGACTCCTGGTGTCCTTAAGTGACAGAAATGGGAGCAATCAGTCTCTTTGCATGGAAAACAGTAGGTGGTATTTAACCGATTTACAGGAAGCAATTCAAAGTATATTAATACAGTGCATTGTGAACAACGGTATGTCTGACTCACAAATTATACAATAACTCCAATTCAAATATAAAACCATTTAATCTGGTTGTATCAGTACTGTCGATGTAACTGCTTCTGAGTTTGACTGGACTTGGCTTCTATTAATAATATGCAGTGTTTTGAAAGGTATGACATAACAGCAGCCTTGTTTCAGTCGTCAACAATTACAGGACGCTTTAAGCTACTCAGATCTTACCACACAGTGAAAATAGTTAAACATAGGACAGGTAGAGCTACCTATTTACTACTTGAACACGTCATTGAGAGAAATGATGACTTCATTAGGATATGCAGCACAAATGCTTCAGCCTCGACATGCAGTTTACCTTGCTCGGGATGCTCGGCATCCTCAGGTTCTCCACAGGACTGAGGTCTGCCATGCTTTCCTGGGGGCTTTTCAGGCCCTGTCAAAATAAGAGTCACTGTTAAAGACTTCAGAAGCCCCCCAAAAAAGTCAAGTAACCTAAACGGGTTTACACAGTTGGAACATGTCCCCGTTGTGTCAAACTGGAACAAGTGGAACTAACGCACAGATTTGTGATAGCGATATGCTCTGTTGTGCAGTGGTGAACCAATGAGTGCAACATTACTGCAGTGCAAGATGAGAACTTCCCTACCCGCCCAGTTTGCACTGTTGTTGTGCTTGTCTGAATGGTTAACTCTTACAACTGGGCCGCGGGTATTCCTGTCACTACACCTTACTTCTCTTAATGTGGGTGAAACAGCTCGTAGCTGTGCTGTCGTTGAATAAGCTGTTGTTACTCGGTCTGAATGTGCCCTTTAATGAGCCACACGATGAGCTGTCAAATTCGCTAGCTAGCATGCTAGCTACCTGCAGCTGTCAAAGACAACGGTTTTTGGAGCGCCGCTTTGCTCACCTGCCGGGCCATGAGAGACTTGATCTTCTGCATTGTGAATGCACAATTTGTTGACAAATAAATCAACAAAGTTGCAGTTTTTGTTTTGTTGTTAACGATGCGCCTCCATCACGACGAGAGGGAAGCCATAGTTGACCGTCACGTGACCGGTACGGCAGGAACGATAACAACCCTAAAGCATGCTGGGAAAAGTAGTTTAATTCGAGGGAGGCGTGCTAGTGACCGCTGACAGAATCTCACCAGTGTAAAAAATGAAAATATTTGGATTAAATTGAAAGAATATGGTGTTCTGAATAAAAAATAATGAAAATGATATACAAAAGTATTGAAAATCATTAATAACATGATACATGTATTGCTGTCTCACACCACTGGATGGTAGTCATTTAACATCACAGAATAGAATATTAGACAGGTTTATTTTGCCTCCCTGAAAAACGTACTCTACTCCTTTGTTCTCTCAGTTACCTGTAGGTGTCAGGTGAGACATTTTGACATGTCATGGAAGGAAAAACACAGGTGTAAAACGAATGATGGCTGTGGGTCCTGCAGTGCATGCTGATGCCCCTTTCACACTGCCATGGCTTGACACTTGAACAGAACGGATTGTTTATGCTATGTCATGTGTTAGGACAATGTTGTGTCAAGATGTCGACTTTGAAAAAGGCCTATAATTGTTCCACAGGTTGTACTGAAATTACCTTGACTGATCTTATTACACAGCTAACATATCATTTTCTATTTCCCCAGCCAACAGTGGAATGTAACTGACTTAATTTAGCCCATTTCTATGCTTAAGTAGACCACAATGTCGAATTTTGTAAGTCATGATGCAATTAAACTTCCCAAGAGTTTAAAGTGGATCCAATTTGATTGTCCTGCACCTGCTACAACATTAAAATGCTGCTGACATGTGAGTGCATCAATCATAATCATCCTATGTTATTATATCCTGTAATATTACATGGGGCATTGTTCTACATAATCAGTATTTATACTTTTTTGAATGCAGTACTTTTGATGGACTTTATAGCTTATTTTAACCAAGTTAGGGATATGAGTATACCGTACTTGAGCACATAAGTATCACAACTGACTGTAGCTTTCGGTATTTGTATAACAAATACGATATTTAGTTGCTGACAAATACTGTTATTAAATACATATAATTTGGTCTCAAACTGGTTACGATTACCAATACATAATATCATATCATGTCATGTTATCCATGACCCAATGCCACAGCTCTATCTCTGCTAAGTAATTCGACTTGGCTCTGTCTCGTGAAAAGTAATGACAAAAATGGTGCATGCAAACCCATTCAGCCTGTTTTGTAAATGGCCCCTTGGTGTTATTGCAAGCAGCACTTTGTTAAAAGCAGGAAGCATGCAGCAGACAGCAGGCACCGTGAGTTCTAGTTCCTGGTTAATGAAGCCTCAGGCTATTTCCCAGTCAAATGAAGGTGAGGTCTCTCTCCTTAGGTGAATTTACTCCACTGTTGTTTGTTCGACAGTCATCCACAGTGAGGCGCCTCCCTTAAAGCATACACTGAGACGGAACAGATGGTAACCCCTACCCGGAGATGCCACCACAAAGACACTGCACACTCAGTTGGTCAGTTCATCAGCTAGAGCTTGATTCAATAAAGTGCTTGTTGTTCTGCAGGGGAGCATCATGAGAAGCATGCTTATGAACCTCATACTGAGTGCTGCAGCAGTTTATGACTCAGTCCGAAGTTCAGGTTTATTATCCAGTGAACAAGCATACTAACGTTGTGCAATAATTTGTCTTGGTGACACATATTGTCAATATTCTAAAGTAATAATTTCTCCATATTTTCGTTTATTTAGTTTCACCTAATAATATTCTTTGGAAACAAACCACCTAAGGGCCAAATCAATTCAAATGTTCCTATTTTAAAAGTTTTAAAAGTTTCAATGCCAGATCTTCTAGCTTGTGAATTTGGATATTTTTGTGCTAAAGCATTGGATACAAATTTGAACGGAAGCACTCAGTACATGAGTGACAACATAATATTTTGGGGAAAAGCTGAAAAGCAGACTGCTGCCTTTGAGTGGTACATTAAAGGTGGGAAAATAACAGAAGAGTGAGTGAATAAATTCTGACCTCTATTTTCTCAACAAATACTTTTGTGTCTGGTCTGTGTCTATTTCCTCATCATTCTTCTCCCTCTCTTTTACATACACACAAGCAGACAAGCAAGCCCACACATTCTTATATACTCGTGACAAGGTGTCAGCAGGAGCAGGTGGAGGGCACTCTGCCACACACTGAACCATCCGTCTGTTGCTGCCTGTCTCCATATCGCGCCAGGTACACAGCATACCAATGCAACTTGGCGGACAGCAACGAGCACTCTGCAGCAATTTGAGAGAACAAATACAACTCAAACACTTAGAGAAGAGAGATCACTGCCAAGACATTAGACAAAGACCGACTGTGAAGCAGCAGAACAACTGACATATTCGCTGGCTTCAGCTATTTGTTAGTTTTCTCAGGATCTGTGATTGAAAAAGTGTTCATTTCAAGCCATTACTGCAATTGCCATTCTATGAAAAAGACATATAAAGAAGTGCAAACATAAATGCAGAAATGGAGTATGCATATTTGAAAATGGCCGACAATAGTAAACAGTTATATATTTAATAAAGTACAAAACAAGCATGTGAATGCAAACTGTACAATAATTTAAGAATCGTTCATCCTTTTCCTTGTTTCAGCATTTCATTACATCCATGTTGAGTTGACAAAAATGCTACATTTGTGGAAACAGGGTTAAGTGTTTCAATGGGAATAAATAGATTGGAGAAAAACATAGAAATAGAATAAAGAATCTGGCGTGTAATCCATGTACAATATTTACAATTAACCTAAATATATTTCATACAAGAGAACGCATTCATCATAACACTTATCACAAAACAGACTCTCATTGGCGGGAATAGGAAATTAGAAATATATTATTGAGATGGCAAATAAAACCTTAGTGTTTAAAATGAAACATGATTTGACCAGTTGTGGTACCTTAAATGTACCTCATAAGATCATGCTTTAAGACTTACTTGCTTGGTTTAGTATGACCTAAAGTTTTGAATGAAAAAAGCAAAACTGTTTCAACTTGTGTTGTACTTTCACATAAAAAAAAACTTTAAAAAAAACATTTAAGCCATACATGCACTTTCATCTCACAATAATGTCAGCAAAAGTCATTTAACATCCGTCCCAAACTGTGGACAAGCCTCCGTCATCTCTTGTGCAAAAAATGGCCCACCAAAGCTAGAGTGTCAGCCTTTGATAACAGAGAATAAAGCTACTCTTCAAGTGAAATGACTGTAAGTTCCATCTCAACTCTCCAGCTTACTCCAGCAAACTGTGACTGGGGGTTTCAGGAACATGCCTGATCACATCGTAGATGGTGGTGTGCATATCCTGAACTGACTCGAGGTGAGCCAGAGATCTGCATGATGCCTGCAGGACAGTTGCACGGGCTCATTTTAAAAACTACACACAACTTTCCAACAATAGACAAAGGCTTACAATCTTGCCACGTTATTACTGAATCCATATTGATGTACAACATGTTAAATACCTGTGCTGATTCCATTTTCCCAGGTATGGAGACAAACTCGTAGATGCCAAAGTCTTCTGTTGCATCTTCATGGCCTGTTAATACACAGGCTTCAATGTCAGACCAGTGCATTAGTCTATTACGAGTCAAACTTTAATTTAACATGACAAATCATACAGTGCAATAATGACACCATGAAACTGCTTTCTGGTTGGAATCAATGAGACACCCTGACCTTGTTTACTTTCCTGCTTAAACTCCTCCTATCTCAAACCAGTTTTTTGGGAATGACTTTCAGTTTAATGGAAAACCGAGGCCTTGTTCATCCCTACAACCGCCTCAAAATATGATGTAATATAAATATACACGTATTTAAATATGATGGCATGAGGCATGCTCTACAATCGAAGTATCCAGCAGGTAGCTCACCTGAACGATGTGGTCGTTTCTGCTCTGAAAGTGGCCTGTCAAAAACAGGCAAATAAAGTTGTTAGTCAAAGCATACACAATGTACATAAAAAATGCAATTGTGCATATCTGTATTGATTTCACATTCAAGCTTACCTGTTGTAAATGCTCATCAGAACTGTTGATGACGGATAGAAAGAGACAGTGGGAAATAATTATTCACAAACACAGAAGTTACACGTTTTTAAATATTACCTTGCCTTATTCAAATGCAGTAGCTACTTTGCCATGGTTACCTTCGGCTTGACTGACATTTGCAAGTTATTTACATTTATGGCTAACCTCAACGTGTAAGAAATCAGTCTAGCAAGCAGTTAGCGTTGTCTCACTCATCTCATCATTCAGATTTCGAACATGGAACATTTTAAACATGTTGCAGGACTCACTGCTTAGAAAACCACCTCTGTACGCAGCAGAAATTGACATTACCTCTCTTAGGATGGCAGGTTCTCCTGAGGAAGAACAGCAACATACAGCCGATGCCGAACAAAGAGCAGACGGTAATGGCTGCCAGAGGAGTTACAGGGCTGCCATCTTGGCTGTGCTTTTCTTTCCCTGCAAACAAATACAGGACGGACACTGACATTAATGCTCATTGTTAGCCAAGCTGGCTCTAGGGATGGCGATGGCTTCCCATTGGTCCACCACTTTGGTCTGGGCATCAATAACTCAACTACTATTAGTTAGTTGGATTTACATAAAATCTTGTTCATGGTTCCCAGAGGATGACTCTTAATGGCTTCACTTACTAACGCACAAGCGCACAGTCACACTAAACACGTGGTTAAAGTCTTGAAATCAAACAAAATCTTCTGCTTAGGTTTAGTTAACGAAACCACTTAGTTAGGTTTAAGAGAAACATCATGGTTGGGCTTTAAAAAATGACTGAAAGTAAAATATAAACAACGAAACATAAGTATGGAAAACACGTCACAAACACACCAAGCTAAACTTTCGGAGACAAACACTCTCATGGTTGAAAGTCCTGTTTGTTTCCACCTCGCCTCCCTCATGGAGCATTTTTTTTAGCTCAAAGCAACACTGCCTCATACAGCCGCTAGCGCAGCTCATCTTATTAAAAGGTTAGTCATTAGAGGCTTCTTTGGTAATGTTTTTCTGTCACTAAAAAATTGTTGCTGTCACGACATCCGTTGACTCACTAAACAACAGCATTTTAAATCATAGCCGGTATCAACAGCAGCCATTAGTGAGCCTTTCTCAATATCACCAAGACAACATTTCAATGTCGCATTCGGCACACAGAAACTCCACATGCTATAAAACTTAGTCAACAAATACGACAGCTGTTATCCACTGTTTGCTTTCCCAGCAACTGAGCTTTAATACAGGCTGCAAACGCAGGAACCTGGCAACAAAGATAAAACGACAGGTTCATAATAGCCATGTATATTTCATGTTATATCCCATAACCTGGTTTCACTTTGTCACAGTGGACACACTGTTAAAGTATTTTATCCACCCACATGTTCCCATAGCTGGCCGTGGTGTTTGTCATTGTCAAGATATATATCTCACAGCTCATAAACCTCTTCTGCTTTTGGCATGACACAGTGTTTACAGAGTCTTTATCTCAAAGGATTCCCAAAATCTCCCCACGCTCTGCTCTTTCCTGCCATGTTCCACCCTCTACCCACCTGTTCCTAAGCTGGCCACCACCAGAGTGAACTGGGCCTCGTTCTGCTTCTGCGTGACGTTGTTGAAGGCGCGGCAAAGGTACTCTTCTGCCTGGGCCAGTCTATAGGAGCGCACCTCCAGCCGTGGGCCCTCAGTGATGACCTGGGTGGCGTTGTGGCTCTTAGAGATCCAGACGTAGCTGTTGGGTGGGTTGGAGTCAGCCAGGCAGTCAAAGAAGACCAGCTCTCCAGGGTTGATGGTGAACACTTCTCCTGTCCGCAGGCCCTGGTCTGAGTTCACCTCCAGGTTGTAGGGGCCATCTGCAGGGGCAAGAGTGGGTCAGGGAAACATGACTGTTTGCTGCTGATGTGGTGCGTATGATACAGAATGGTTACTTTTCTATGGTAAACAGGGTCATAAGTTCGATCCTCAGTTCTTGAGGGGAAAAGAAAGAGCAGCGCTTGCCCTCGAACACAAACATGTAACCAAGAAAACAGCTTCAGTGGATGAGAAAACATGAACACAACTTTGCTTATTAATCCATAAATATATCTTGCTACAAATCAATAAGTCGGTATGTGATATGATAAAATGAAATCTTGTGAAAAGTTTCATTTCATTTTGGGTTTATGCATTTGTGGGACATATAAATGGAAACAAATAATGTTCTACGGTATAATTACAACCAAAATAGATTGATCTTCTTTTGTTTCTTAATGGTGCCAACGTCAGTGTATTTCTGTTATAATTCTGTTAAGATAGACTTAAGATAGACCAGTTTTAATGTTTTTTACTTGTGTAAGACTGGAAATATGACTTTGAGAAAATCAAAAGTCTTTGTCAGTCGTACACCAACATTACTAAAAACTCTGTAAAAGAAACTGAAAACGGTAAAATTGAAATCTACTTTCTGACACGGACATGCTCTGCCTCTGCAAACTGATTATTTTCACACAAATGTTCCACGTCCTTTACGTCCCATCAATACAGAAACATTAGTTTTGTGAAAATGAAAACACATTCAAATGATTCCACAGAGGGATTATATGTTCTGGGTACCACTTCAAAGAAACCGCCCAGTGTATCAGTTTATCTACCTGCTTTATGGCAGGGCAGAGGAGCTCTGTGAGATAAGTCTGCTCCCATGCAAATACCCATAACAGTCACATGTTTCCAGTTGTCAGAAAGTAGTCTGATCTCACTGTCATTTACATATATCCTACTACAGTGCAAAGACAGAGAAAAACAACAATAGATGCTTAGTATTGGTATTACAGGAGCTTTACATCCTACAATCAAATGTTTTTGAAAAATAATTCTATAAAATAATTGAAAATGAACTCCACTGAACCATGTAATGTTAATGAATCTGGTTCCAGTGTGTGTCAAATAAAAAATACTTATAGGTGCAATAAATCACACCTATTGACTTATTTGTCTGCATAGTCTGATCCCAGTCCCTGTGATACTGGCCGGGTATTAAGGACTTCATTTTTGCTGTAAACTATCATTGCTGGCAGCTACTTTCACAGTAAAATAAAAGTGATCAAAGTCTTGATGAGTTTCAGAAGCTGCTGGCTTTGAGACGTCAACGTTTATCTCCTTTATTGTGAAAAAAAAGAAAATGAACCCAATTGCAATTCTCTGGGGACTAGTTGGGAACTACATTTTCAGTTTCAGGTGGTCTTGGTGCCGGGACAGACAAGTAGAAGGAAAAGGAGAATACGGATGGATACTCACAATAGACGTTGAGTTCCCCGGCCCTGCTGTGTCGCTCCTGGCTGACAGCGTTGCTAGCCAAACAGTGGTAAGTTCCCTTGTCCTCTTTCCTCACAGGACTGATTAACAATGTAGAGTTGTCTTGGGAGAAGAGGTATCTGTCGCTGAGACCTAGTGCGACGTTGTCCCGTAGCCACTGGAACACCACTCTTGTTCCCCTTTCCACAGAACAAGTCCAGGTTACGTTGGCCTTGTCCTCAACAACCGCATATGATGGGCTCTTCTCAATGACTGGAGTGGACACAGGGACTAAGGAATAGACAAAGAAGTTAGGCCTGAGTCCATAGATGACATCCAACTGATGACATGTGATAGGCAGACACTCACCGTCCACTGTTACGTGCACAGTTCTCTCCTCCTTGATAACCAGCCCTGTCCCGTTATGAAAAGCTATGTTGAGGTTCAGGTGGTATTCCCCCTCATCGTCCTGGTTCACTTTCCGGATTAGCAAAGACACATTGGGTTCTCTAAAGAGGAGGTGGTTGCGGTACATCATGTCAGTGATTGTGGTCTCTTTGGTAAACGTCACCAACGTGGTTCTGATGCCGCTCGGCCTGGTGTGGGACCAAGTCCCCTGGATCTCAACATCATCCAGCGGGAAGCGAGTCTCAACGGACAGAAGCACCGACTTCCCTTCAATACCATGATGGATCGATGAAGGGACGTGGATGAACTCAGAGCTGACGTCTGAGTCGGTGAAGTTGGCAGGGAAAAGGAGAGGAGGAGGAGGGAAACAAAGATAGTTATTGCATAATTAGGTCATTTTAGTGATGAACACGCAAGGTGCTACAGAGTGTCTGCTAGTTAGCCTTCTGAGCGTGTTTCTGTTCCCATAGGTTTCTCTCTGTATTTCAAAATAAATATGGGTTTGGAGATCAAGAAGCCACATCATTCATTTGGAGTTTAAAATGTAGTTCACCCTTCTTTTGGCTCTGTTTTAGTCTCCACCAACTTCTGAGGGAGAGTCCGACTCTTTAGCTGCTGAATGCTCCACTATGTACACCAGTGAAAACAGCTGCCATGAGAGCGGTAAGAGTGAATCAAAACCAGGAAGTAAACCAAAACAATGAGCTGAAAGATGCTAAAACGCTCCGTAGAGAGAGAGAGTGAAAGAGTGTGTTTGTCACTACGAGAGACAAGATAAAATAAGATAAGATAATCCTTTATTAGTCCCGCAGTAGGCACAGTGTATTTATATTGCACAGATTGTTAGTGTTGGGTCTACTCTCCCTCACACACCGGGGGTGAATCAACCGGTGGCTGAAGGAGCTGCACAGAGCTGCCAGGGCGTCCCGCATGGGGTGGGAGGTGTTGTCCATCAGGGATGATAGCTGAGCCATCATCCTCCTGTCTCCCACCACCTCCACCGTATCCAGTGGACGAGTTTGTTAAGGCTCTTCCTGTCGGCTGTCGAGATGCTGCTGCCCCGGCAGACCACTCCATAAAAGATGGCTAATGGCACCACAGAGTCGAAGAAGGTCCTGAAGATGCTCCCTGCACTCCAAAAGACCTCAGTCTCCTCAGCAGATAGCTGCTCTGACCCTTTTTGTAAAGTGCATGTGTGTGGTCAGTCCAGTCCAGTTTGTTGTTCAAGTGAACACCCAGGTACTTATAAGATCTCACAATCTCAATGTCCATTTCCTGGATGTTCACTGGTACCGGAGGAGAGTGTTTACCCCGGCGGACGTCCACCACCAGCTCTTTGGTTATTTTATTATGGCTGTCACAATATCAGATTTTCACGACATGATTATTGTGGCCAAAATAATTTATGATAAAGATATTATCGCAATATTGATTAAAAGATTTGAAAAATAATTATTATGTTATCAGTGAAATTCATCTTTAACTTTGTTTATTGTGTTTATTTGCGTTTTTTGTCTCTTTGTTGGCAAATTAATTACACTCAAAATATGAGTGAAGGGAGGTGGAGAGAGTCTGTAAAAAATATATACAACTGTATGAAATTATTAAAAAAGAGCTGGACTATTTACACATTATTATCGTATGTGTATTATTGACCTAATATCAATGCCAGTATATCTTGATGGCCCTAATACATACTGTATGCTAATATACTGGTGTCGTCAGGTACACCACCTCACAAACAAAAACAAGAGACTGATAAAATGTCACCCCTTTGTACATGTTGTATGAGAGCAATCCTAACACATAAAAATCCAGTCAATCTGGATTTAAACATATTGCACATGAAAATGTTGTTGGCCAAATTAAGAAATATTAGTCTTTTTTTAAAGACCATATGCCATAGGCCTATCGTGAATTACAGTATATCAATGCTGAAAAACATTGATAACATTGTGCTGTTGATTACATGGAGTGATGGGGAGAATATGAAAGCAAAACAGGGCTATTTTCGAACCCCTTTCACTTGTGTCTGACTAATCTCATAATCTATATCCTCGTCTTCAAATTGTCCAGGTCCTGAAACTGCAATGAGTTAATATTGACCCAGCTCACCACAGATTGTCATTGTTGCTGAACAAACACTCGGGCTGTCTGAAGTAACTAACTAGATAACCGTTGATCTATTGCACCAGGCTGTCTGTTCTGGCTATAGTTGCCAGGGCAGTAATGTGTCGAAACAACTTGGAACAAAAACACCAAGAATAGGAAGAGTTATGTCTGTTTTTCAGGAGCTGTTGTTCTTTCAACTGGAAGTTTCACCTGTCATATTAAAAACCTTACTCAGTACAGAAATTATCCTGTCTCTAACTTTCCATACATTACATTCCAAGGATCAGTAACATCAGATCAGAGCTACGACGTCAGGGTTTCATTTGACAGAATTGTTTTGATAACTTCAAGCTTCACTTTTTGACAGATTGAAGATACAAAGTGAGCAACTGAGTTTGGATGCCAGGTTGAGATAAGCGGCAGGATGTGAGTAGGCAGTTACTGTGAAGCAAACTCACTAAAAACCTCTCACTTTTCTCTAACTTGTGTCCCTTTGTCTCACTTCTGGCTGTCTATCCTGTCTTTCTCAGTTTGCAGCATTAAAGGACTTGGGGGAGGTGGATAATATTCATGAGAGACTGTTCATTTGCCATATGATTTCTCATCATTTAGGTGTGTTACATCTCCTGCCATAAAATCTTGAATGAAACTAGGGGAAAACTCGTTTCCCTCCCATCTCTACCTTCTACCCTCTAATCTCTTTTTGTCTTTGTCACCCACCCCTCTTCCCTCCCCTCTGACCCGTCCACACTTCCTCCCTGGAGACGTCCAGCTGGTGTCAGCCAGGTCCCTGGTGACTGCTGCCCATCATGCTCATCACAATAGATTCACTGTGTCACGTTCTAAATAATGCAGACGCCCCATCGACATGTTCCACTCTTACAGGCCTGCAGGCCAGTTAATGTTTGTGTGTGTGTGTGTGTGTGTGTGTGTGTGTGTGTGTGTGTGTGTGTGTGTGTGTGTGTGTGTTTGTGTAGTCAGTGGCAGGAGTGTGCCTGTGTTTACACCAGCTGAGATCTCGCGAAAAGGCAGAATGAAGAGGAGTGTGCCGAACCCGCTCCTTCGCTGTTGTCCCCAAACAACACGGATATTGTTGTGGTGATACAAGAGATTGCAGTGACAATGGCTGAGAGGATATCTTCATTTAGTCGACACACACACACACACACACACATATTCAAACAACTATTGTGTGGAGACCCACAAGCACCTGCCTCTTATCACCCTCACACACATATCCGAGTTGTTTGGATACTAAATAAAGTCTCCCGGTGCGTGTCAGAACGCCATCAATCGCCTGTATAGGGCTCCTCAAGGAGGGCTGATGATACAAGCATCAAAGTGAGTCCATGTTTCAGGGACTTTATTTGTTAGAGTCATCGGGTCATGTGGGGAATGCTGGTACATGTTTGTTATCACTGAGTCACAGACCTGTGGCATCGGTCACTTCTTCTTTCCACTAACACCCTCCTTATGTCTTCACTTACAGCAGACAACCAAAGAAAAGCTAATTCTGTCAAGTCACACAGTGATGATTATGGAGAGGACATGCAAAACAAGCCAAAATAGACTCTAGGAAAGCGTTCTAGGAAACTTTGACATTGACAAAGGCTAAAAAAGATAGAGGTATACTTGAGTGTTTTTGCCAAAATGTTACAATATTAGGGTGCCAAGTTAAAATATACGATTGTCCTTGAATTTGCTTCACCACTTTTACATTTTGCAACCCAGTTTCAATACAGCTTCTCTGTCCTGAACCCTCTAAATACAAAAGGATTTCACAAGTTACCACTTTGTCACTGCGCACCACTGAAAACTTCCTCAACTCACCCTCAGCTTTACCCTGCCAACCACGCAAACACAGCAACCCAAGTAACTGCTATAGCTGCACCAACGCAACGCGGACAACTCAAGCAAAACATGCCTCCACGGCAACTGAACGCTCACCTGTTAGGGTGAAGAGAACACAGCAGACATAAAGCGCTGTTCTTCCTCTGGCCTCCATGGCATTCTCTAGGGTTTTGTGGGACTTCTGACAGGCAGGCAGGCAGGGAGTGAGGGATGTAGGAAGGAGGAGAAGAGTGGATTAGAAAGAGATGGTGGAGGAGGAGGAGGAGGAGGAGGAAGAGGAGGAGAGAAATGTGACTGGTTGTGGTCATAACATTTGCCAGGGAAATAAGAGGAGCTAGCTTTAGCCTGCATGCAGCCAGGCCCCTCCCATGAGACACCAGGAGGAAGAAGAGGTCCACCTGGCAGAGAGGCAGCACAGCATGGTCCTCTCTCTGTCTCTCACACACACACACACACACACACACACACAGCTGCCCTAAGGCTGAGGGTTTCTCTCCGTCAACTGTAAAAGGATAGTTGAGTCTTTACATTGTAATACACCAGCTGTTTGCTGCTTTAGTCCCTGAGGCTGTGAAACAAAGAAAAAGCAGGCAGACAGAGAGATTTTAACCGCTCCCGTCACCCCGTTTGGTTACGTTACAGAGCCTTCGGTGAACACAACGGTCAACAATCAGCTCTTCTGTCGGCAATGATTTTGTAGTCTGGAAACTGGAGGACAGAAAGACAGAGAGAAAAGTTTCTGAGCAACGACGTACCAACACACGTGTCACTGACTTTTCAAATGCCTTGAAGATACAGACGAGATGTTGACGGAATGTTTTTATTGTTGTTCAGCCCTCTGGGACATTGTGCAGACAACATCTACAACGGAAAACTGCAGGGAAAGCTGTTGTTAATTCTTGTCTCGTAAGTGGTTTGCATTGCTGCTGAACAAAGACTTATTTATGTCACTATGTGAGTTTCACTCCAGTCATATGTATAAAATACTTCAAATCATATTCCTCAGAAAAACTGGGTTTTTTTTTTAATCATTTCCTGTTCATTGCCCGCAGTAGTGAAATCGAAGCCAGTCAACGGTTTGTCTCAATGTGCAGGAGACAAACACAAACAGACACAGAACAGTCACACGTTAAACACTGAAACACACACCCTTAAGACCTTGTTTACTGCCGTTTCTTTCCTACATGGCCATCCTCTGAAAGGATGTGGGGAAACTTGGGACTGAACTGCACATTGAATGAATTACGCCATTGTAGGTTTTGTAAATGAGTGCCTGGTTTGGTGATGGCACCATTAAATACACTGATTGTTATCTTTGCTGTCAAGCACTCCATTGGAAGTCCATCTGCTGAGAAACCTGATGAAACTGAGGTTGTGTCACATCAATACGATATTTGTTAGAGAGAGCACATGATTTGGGAATTTTAATAAGGATTCATCTATTAATGTAATGGGAAACAAATTTTGAATGAATGCAGTCCAAATGATCTCAGTCTATAAAGTTTAAATGTGTTCTAGCAGTGAGAAAAGAGTCATTGTATTCTCTTGGACCTTCACTTTATGAAGCAGCGGCTCTCAGAACCTGCAAGTTTACTTTCCACCTTTAGATGGAGTCAATGCATCATCTATCAGACAAAACCTGCCGAAGGATTTTTGAAATGAGGCGTGTTCAGCAGGATATAACATGTTTAGGGGTTAGTTTGTGTGTGTTAATTGTGACGATTTGTATTGAAGGGTTAGACTTATTTACTTGTGCTTACTCTGGCATTGCATGGCTCTGTGGCAGTGGTTCGCAACCTTTTTAGACTTGTGACCCTATAAGTCAAAGCAATGTCTATTCACAGGATGCATATGAGTTACTGGAGCGATAGCTTCTCAGAATTGTTCTCAGTCGTAAGACGCCTGAAGACAATTAAAACAATTAAACACACTAAAGTTTTGTAAAACGTGAGAAAAATGATCTCAATTTGTAAACATGACAGATGATTTACTTTGTACTTCTCTGTCACACACAGTACGATTATGCTGTTGACAACATTTTGTTGCTGTCAAGTGAAAACGAAGCATCTCTAAAACATTTGGTGATTTTGAATTTTTCAGAAAGGTTGTTTATTTTTATTCAAAGGGAACAAAATGTTGGCATAACACTGGGGTATTTTGAGAAAGACAAACAGAGCTTGCTAATAGGTCAGGATGATGTGACTTGTACTGTGGTGAGTGATGAGTTACAAAAGTTGATCCAGCCTCGAGCTGAGACATATTTAACAGGGTCAAGATGAAATGTCCTAGCCAAAATGTCTGCCCAGGCTCTTCCTCTGAGTACATTATCATGAATGAAACAATCAACGTGATCTATCTGACATATTTTATCCATCTGATCTGGCCTGTGTTATGTTAGAGGCCTTTTTGGACCGCTTTAAGACCAGGACACAGCAGCTGAGTGACACACACACACACACACACACACACACACACACACACACACACACACAACCTCATATGGGGCCCTCTTGCTGTGTTAAAACATGTCACGTTTTCCATTTGCAGCCTCCCAGCCCATGTCTGTGACTGTTGCCACACTTCACCACAACTACCCCTCTGTGTCGATTGCCTCCCGCCGCCTCTCACTCCTCCACCTCGTCACCTCCATCGTGTCATCTTGTTGTTCTTATTCTTGTAGCACCACATCATTTTCCTACTGATGATTTATTCCAAACCCAAACCCCTCCTCACTCTTTTTCATGTGGCCTGTGCTCCTCTTGATCATCATGATCTTCTTTTCTCTCCTCCGCAACATCTGTATATATCTCTTCTCCTCGACTTCAATCTTCTTCTTCTTCTTCTTCTCCCTCTCTTTGGGATCGTTCCTCTTCTCCTCTTTCATTCCTCCTCTCCTCTAGCAGCCTTGGCCTCCAGCTGCAGATACTCAGAGCAGACACAGCACACCAGCCCACATCAAGGCCACACAATTGGCACACGTGTGTGCATGTGCATGTGCGTGTGTGTGTGTGTGTGTGTCTGGAGTAGTCGTTACAGTGGGGCCACATAGGGTGTCAGCGGCCTACT
Source organism: Melanostigma gelatinosum (assembly GCF_949748355.1). NCBI lineage: Eukaryota > Metazoa > Chordata > Actinopteri > Perciformes > Zoarcidae > Melanostigma > Melanostigma gelatinosum. The sequence continues at coordinate 14,560,691 of NC_136650.1, read as the reverse complement.
GTGATATACTTTGGGCCGCCATACATATTTCTGTCCACTGAAATGTGGATTTAAATATAACTGTGTCGTTATGTTTAAAGGGCCCTGTATCTCGTCAGTGAGGTCGTTGAAGTGCAAGATGAACACATCTGTGCCAGTCACCTACATGTAACACCAGTTCAAGTTATGGGAAAGAATATTTCGCAGCAAAAGCAAGCAGTCACACTCTCACACACGCAATCCATGACTGTGCGACCAAAAAGAGAAGCGGGCACGTACAGTTGTGCCTTTATGGGTTGTCGATAAGAGGATGTCACGCCTTGAATGACAACTTGAAATGCTATATCGGCTTCATATGAGGAAATGTTTGCCTACAGCTGAAAGAGAACAAGAGACAGAGAGAGTGGGGTTAAGTGGAGCAGTGAGGCAGCAAAGAAAAGGGGCGGGGATGTCTGCAAGGCCTGTGAGTGATTTGATTGGATGACAGGGTTTCATTCACAGGCAAAGATTTATAACAGTGGGAAACAGAAAGTTGGACACACACGCTGCACTGTCTGTGTGCGTGCATGTGTGTGGGTGGATGCAGGCGCATGTTTTCCCCTCATGCTCGCATGTGAACAGCACTTTTTTTTTTTTTTTACTGCTGCACCGTTGAACCCTTCTATCTCTCTCTGGATCTGACTGTTGTTGCACTGTTGTAGCACCTTGACTTCACGAACCGAGGGTTTGCACCAGGGCAGCACAGGTTGAGTCAACGTGAACCTTTCAAAGAGGTCTCGCCATTCTCCACCCTGAACGTTCAACATCAGTCAAAACACATTGTGTGTGCATATGTGTCCCAAAGCAAACATGTAAATATGCTTCTACAAGCTACATAAGTTTGTCTTCCTTCAAGTAATGCTTTGTATGTGTGTGTGTGTGTGTGTGTGTTGGGGGGAGGGGGAGAGACTGTGTGTCTGGTGGCAAGAGCCTCACCCCTTTAATGCATTCCACTATCTCGCGCCCACGCACTCGCCATGTGACCCGCAGTCAATGACAGGAAATAAGCCGGTGTCAAATCCTGCTGCCTGCAACCCAGATCCTCTTCTGCTTCCAGTCAAAGACTCTGTGTGCTCAAAACCTAACACACCCACAGCAGCACAGAGCTCAATGTAAATCTATAGGAAGATAGCCGCATTCTTCCCCAGGCTGTGTGCACTTTGGTTCCCCTACCGCCATTGCTTCATCTCGGTTGAGTCATTTGTTTCTTAATTCGAATGACATAGCGTGAATATGACTGAGCACATACTTCATTTAAATTCCCCGCTTAAATAACTCATAGTAACATAAAGTTTGCATTCGCTGCAGCACATGTGGCATGGTAGGCCTATCTGTCAACGGCAGGTGTAGCGCTGATAAAAACTTTTCTCAACAGTTGTGTTGACATAGTTGACACCCATATATGCACACACATATTATCTTGTTTCCTGTTCTCCAGTCTAGAGTTCCTTAGAGAGATTAAAAATCAAAGATTCATACTGTGAATGGGTGCTTTTCTGAGACGTATGTCATTTTTTGGTGGGGGAAAGAAAAACATACACTAGACTTAAAGTATGCAAAGTGTCGACTCCAGATATGAGTAAGTTAAATGTCTCTGCAGTGCAAAGTGTATATTTACTAAAGAAATGAAAGTTCACAGTTGTTCCATCGCAGTAATGACTTTTTAATTAATTCCCTTGCAGCGTTTAGTCCAACACTCACACACACGCGTCCATGAAGAATCGGTGTTTACATCGTACACGGCACAAACCAAACTGGTGTGTGTTTTTTTCACGGGTGGGTGCACGTGCATGCATACAGAGTCGAGTGGACACAGCCACCTCTATGTTCTCTCCAGCAGTAAACCGTTGGCTGTTAAGACAGACCACAATCCCCGGCTGAAAGGCAGTACTCCCTTTGCTCAGGTCTGTGCAGGTCGTCTTAGCTTCACACAGTCGTGAAGTGCAGAATAAGGGAAAACAACACGACGCTACCAATCACAGGTAAAAGGTATATAGGTGTATATGTGAACCTTATTTCACTGGCGTAGTAACAGCCTCGAGTAACCTGAGAGGAAAAGGTGGCATTCTGCGACATAATATCAGACAAAAGCAGCAAGTATACTTTTACTTTCCTGAAAGCACAGTTTTGTATTTTGGTAGTGAGGTAATAATAATAATGTTCATAACTGTATTTATAAAGCAACTTTGAAATCGGAGTTTACAAAGTGCTTTGACAAAGCAGCAAAAGGAAAGCAAGGTAGGAGTCAAAACACCCAGCCTTCAACACACACACACACACACACACACACACACACACCTTTGGCTCTAACAGAGACCACCTCATTGGCCTCTTTCCTATCATGGAAGGTGCCAACGTTTTCGGTCACTCCCACACACTGGTGGCTGCTCATGTGTATACCAGTGTACCAGAAAAAAAGCATTTAACATCACGCAGCATCCTGCATCCCTGCTACGATGTCCAACACCGGGTGGTCTCTCGCTCCCTCCCCAGAGGTGTCACGGTAAAATATTCCCCGCAGGTGCAAAGTAGAAGTATGAGATTACATCGTAGATTACAAATTTGAAGGAATTTCAGTGTGATACCCGTAACCACCCACAGTGGTGATGCAATCAGCAAGAGGAGTGAAGTAAAACTAGCCGAGGTAACCCGTTGGTTGGTTTTCTAGTTCTTCATATTATGCTGAACCAAAAAGCAGCAATGTGTCCACTTTAACAGAAGCCTGACAATCATAAGTGAGTTGTAAAGAAGTTTAGTCACTGCCTGAATTTGCAGGTACAAAAGTGTGGCAAGAGGAAAAGTCTCAAAATTCATACAGCAAAGTGCCCAGTGCACACAAGTAGTCCCTTATCCAGTGACTAAATAAGAGAATAATTGCTTAGCAACAGTACAGCCTCAAGAATAACCACTGAGTTGTATCAACACCTCCAAAAGGCTGAGCAAAAACGAATAATTATAAGCCTTACCCCATTGGCATTTACTCCAAAGCTATTTTGTGTTGTTCGGCATTTCTACTATTTTGTCCACCCCTGTATGCATGAACACAAACACTGGAATGTAAAGTATGTGTTGACTTGTGCGAAGACCATAAACAACGACAGAAAGAGACCCTCTAATTGAAAGCGATGTGGAAAACAACCATCATGTTACCAGTAATTTGATCCCACCTGTCTCCAAGGAGAGGTACGAATACAAGGGAACGGGACAGTAACACAGCCCTATACTCCCACAGCATGCAAATACATGTATCTGTGACCACTCAACTGATTACAGACAAGATGCCATAATTGTTCCCAGGTGGAACAATAACAATTCTTCACAATGCATGAGCCGCAGATGCCAGCGAAACACCAGCGGTGCCTTTAAAGGTCCAATTAAAGTCCTCTCCCTGCGGAAAGATAAACCGACTTTGATTTCTTTACGACAGATGCTATAAAACAATGCACGATGAAACAGGTCCTGATTGTTTAGTGTATTGTCCTTTTTGCAAAAATGCCAGTGAACGATGACCATTATGTCACTCCAAATATGGCCTGTCAACAACAGGTTGCATGGAGCACATGTGTTGCATTCTGTCCGTCCACTTTAAGTTATAGACACAATAACCCTTAGCAGAAATATAAATGATCGTTTGCGTCGTTAAATGTTTTTTTTTGCCACAAGTGGCACCTTACAAAAGCCAGTCAAAGTCCGTTCCAACCTTCCTTTGTTGATTAGAATCAGATACGACGGATATGTTTACATCCTTAAAAAAGTTGAATTGGTGATAAGATAACTCACCCCACAGGGATTGTGATTGCACTTGACCTTGACACTGATTCTGCATTTTTACAAATTCCTAATTGGTCACTCACTGCGTACCACTGTTTGATGTCTTTCATCTCCACCATAAAGTTGCTGAGTTCACTTGATCCACATCCCCTGAGCGACTAACCGCAAACACAGCAAACCCCCCCCCCCCCCCCCCCCCCCCCCATCTTCCGCTTCTCTAACTATTACCGTCGAGGCTTGAAATAATCCTTCCGGTCAACCCTTTAATCGCCAATCCATCGCTTTAAAAAAGAAGACAAAAGAAATCTGTCAAATATTATTCATTTGCTCCCAGCTTGTTTGTTTTTTTCTCCTGCGTCTGCAGTTAATTTTCTGCGGAATGTGAGAAGCAGCTGTCACTTCTGCACATGAATGGAGCCAGCTTAGTGGCCCAGAGGCATCGGAGTGGATCAACGACGGAGGAGGGACAGCTGGGCCCGAGGGGACAATGGCACTCTCAGTTAATCATTAATACTCTTAATGAACAGCAGCCAGGCACCAGAGGTTCACTCACCAGTCTCTCCAGAATATTCCGCCTGCAGCAGGAGGATGCAGGCGGCCTTCGGCTTGCCGGCTGACCCCAAACTGACACTTGTTGATCGGGGCCTTCAAAGGGGCTACGGGAGCTTTCAACGGCTGTCTGTTTGAGGAAGTTTCCCCCATCAGCCTTGAGAAGAATGACAACTGACTTACATTAGCTTGATTTATAACATGGTGGACACAAGAGATCGGGGCCAAATTGTCTTCTCTTGTTAAATTACATTGTTTGTCAACACATGTGTTCGTTTTCCCCCACATGTGAATACAGTCACGTTGAAATCTGTGCGGCCCAGTGCTCCAGACATGAGGACAACATAAAGTCCACAGTTAAAACAATAACATACACAATAAGACCACAATGTACTCATAATAAAACACGTGTGATTATGTCCTTGTGGTAGGCTAATTGTCCCGCCCCTCTGCACTATGATTGGATGGCTTTGTAAATAATGACAGTGATGAAAGCAGCGTTTTACTCAACATTTTTCAGCTCTCGGCGACCAGAAATAACGTCATAGTGCAGAATAGACGCTCAGTAGCCTACCTCGTCATGCTGCTGCCATTTTTTAAATACGCTAGTCTCAGTCTTTGTGCTAAGCTCAGCTAATCGCCTGCTGGCTCTAGCTCCATCTTTAAAAGAATGGTTAAGCCTTTTTGGGAAGTTGCATATTTGCATTTTTATCGAGAGCTAAATGAGAAGATCGATAACCACTCTCACGTGGTTAGCTTAGCTTAGCGCACATACTGAAAACAGGGGGAAACAGGTAGCCTGGCTCTGTTCAAAGGTAACACATTGTGTGTATACTGGCACCTCATGAGCTCACTAATTACACGTTATATCTCCGTTATATCTCGTTATATCCAATCTGTAAACAGTGTAAACAAATATGACACAGTGTGTTTATTAGCAAGCTTTGGATGTGCAGGTAGAAGATAAAGAAAATACAAAAATCCAGATGCTAAAATCAGGAAAGATGAGGGTTGTAGCCTTAAACCATAAACCTTATCAATAATGGTTTATTTCTTTCCAGAAAAAAAAAGCTTTCCTTGTTTTTAACATGAGTTAATAAAGCCACCAAACAACCTGAGATGTTATTGGAAGATAAATGAGTTTCTAAAAGGGAGCAGATGTTAGCTAAAGGTCTCATTTGTTAGACTGATCCTCTGTTTATGTTTGTGTGGGCGCGCGCATGTGTGTGTGTGTGTGTGTGTCTGCATCGGTGACCACATGAATTTGTATGTAAGTGTGTGTCTGCTCGTGGCTAGGCATCCAGCCCAGCCCTCCCCGTCAGCGGAGGTGGCAGGTGTTCCTGTGTCCCCTAAAAGAGCAGGTTTTTATGTCTCCTCAAGTTAGTGCCTTGGTTTCCATGGCGATGCCCCAACAGAAAGAGGCTTGTGTCTGGGGGCCGGTGTCGGGGAGGAGGGCAAGGGAAGAGGAGAGAGAAGGGGCTTTACTTGCGCCACACACTCTGGACTTCAGTCTGGCTTGACAAGAAAAAGGGAGCGAGGAAATCAAAGTCAGAGACAACTAACAGGCTCGGATTGTCTGCTGGCACCACGGCTGGTTCTGTCTCCACACTCAAAATGTCGCTTAGACATTAAGCTGCTGATGGGTGGATGAGACTCGACTCACACGAAACACTGCGGACTAAGTGATGCTTGTAAATCCTGACAATGGGATTGGTAACTTACAAAGGAATCCAATGTCACACATCCTATCAGATTCCAGGTGTGACAGCTGTCTACCTTAAGACTTATTATCACCCTTTGCCTTGTGGCATGGACATCCCCCTCTATTTAGGCGGGACGTGGTAGACAGGCCCACAATCAATCTCTCCCTTTCTCTGTTTGTGTGAGCAGGTCCTCTGCTGTGTGTGCGTGGGTGGTGTGGGTGGGTGTAAGGAGATCTGGCAGAGACTGGGAGTCACCTGTCCCTTGTTGGCCTCTCTCGTCCTCCTCGGGAGGGACATAAATCTCTCTTGGCTGGACTGATCAGCAGCTGCCATGCGCACACACACACACACACACACACACACACACAGACACACACATACACACATTGGGATAAAGGCAACACATTCAGACACACAAATACAATGAATTTTCTTCACATCTCAAAATCCGAGTGAAAGATTGGGCTGGCATTTTTTGTGGGTGCACAAAAGCAGCGGCACAGTATCCGTCAAATGACTCACCTTAGTGAATACATGACACCATATTATTACTGCACTGGCCTCAAATTCATGAGCAGGGAAAGCTAGATCCATTTTGAAAAGGGAAACATTCATCAATATTTTCTAATGACGTGTAACATGAAGGGAGGGGTTGCGCAAAGGGACAAACTCACAGAGAATTTTCACCTGCCTGTAGTTTTCTCAGCTCAACTCTTAATATAGCACCAAACAACTATGAAGAAAGAAAGTGGACTAATACCTTACCTTCATTCTGCTCAGCGCTACGTTTTTGTGTCTTTTAGCACATAGTTTTGGATCTCCTGGTACTGTTCTGGTTCACGTTCACCCGTCTCATCAACCTGCCGCAGCGGGTTCTAGTTGCTAGCACACACTGCATGTTAGCAACTAGCTGGTGAAGGTATTGGAGCATTTAGCAGCTAAAGGGCCAGACGTTTCCCTCAGAACTTGGTGGAAACCATAACAGACCATAAAGAGTGAACATTGGATTTGGATTGTTGGCGACAGAAACACGACTCCAGCTGAATGCTGATGTTGCTCTGCTGGATGTTTGGAAAGGCAACTTTACTGCCATAAAGACTTTATTCAGTATGATGTGTCAATGATGTGTGCAGCTTGCTCCGCTGCCCCAAGTGAACAAAACATCAATTAATGGAGCTTTTTTAAGGTTTTTTTGTTTTGTTACTGCTGATATGTCAACAGATTTGATAAGAGATTGAAAAGGATTTGAAAAAGACTTCAACCAGACAAATAAGAAACCCATGAAAGCAAGCTGCACGGTCGTCACAACTACAATGTTTGTGTTTTTCTTTTCCCCTAATATTTGAACCTTTATCTTGAACCTGAAGAATGAGCAGTTCTGCTCCAAACACCTTGCACAGACTTACCACAGCAACATGAAAATATGCTGAAAGAGCTCATTACCAGACCTGCACATATATGTGAGGAACTGTCTGGACAACCTGTCTCACAAACAGTCAGATCACCTTTTTAGTATTATTTATTGGTCAAATGTAAAGGAGTGGCCCTGCTAAGCAGCATTGCTTCATGAATGCCAGTAGCAGATTCTCAGGAATACTGAGCTGTCAGTTGGAGCATTTGGCAGCAACTTGTGTTGTGTTTCTTAACTGCTGAGGTGTTAATGTTACGCCTAGACCTTCTGGGTAGTGTTTGTTGCCACAGTCTGTTCCTGTTGTGTTGTCTATCACTCACCTGTCTCTCGTTTCAGACACCCCTCCTCCCTCGGTGATTACAAGCCCCGCCCTCATTGCTTCCACCTGGGCCTCGTTCCCCTGTGTATTTAGTCTGTGTTTCCTCCTTGTCCTGTGCCAGTTTGTCTCGGAGATGTTTGAGGAGCGTATCAGCGATATTTCCCTGTGTGCCTCTCCTGTGTACCGAACCCTGATCAAAGTAAAGAACTTGTACGTGGAACCTATCTACCTCGCCTTGAGTCTGCTTTTGAGTCCTGCTCCCTGTGGGCCCCAGACCCCCCTAACAGTTAAAGGTTTAGATAAGGAGTCACCACAAAACTTGATGAACTCTTCACTGGTTTAAAGCTACATACTGGGAAACTATATGCCACCTGCTATAAACACCAATTACAAATAACTACATACATTTACTGAAGTACTACATATTTGATGGTATACAATTGACGTCAGTATTTCCATTTCATGCTTCTTTACACTTTGCTAAGTTTCAGAGGAAAATTATGTACTTTGAACTTTTTTTTTGTTGCTCATTTTAGCTTCTGTTTCTAGACCAGGAAGTATAGCTTTCAAGACATTTGACACATCTATAAAAAAAGAATACATTATAAGAAATTAAACAAGTGATTCCCTGCCTTGCCCTTATGGAAAAAATAAATACCAGATGGTTTAATTTAAATAACAATTTCAGTGTCACATACAATTATCCAATATTTCACAAAATAGGAAATATTAGAAAACCAAAAATTTGTCCAAATTAGTGTAGTATAACTTCTTATTTCTCCCATCAATCACTTTACGACCCCCCCAGATTTATTTTGCCCCTAGGTTGCATTATACCTTCAAGTAAACAAGGTTAAAACTAGCACCAATGGCTGAGATCAGAGAACACTCAGAATAATTATTTGTTAATGCAGAATGCATATTTTGACTTTTGATAATTTAATTTAGCTAATTATACGTCTGTACTTTTATTTAAGCAGCATCTTGAATTTGTACATGTTTGTTTCACTATTTATACTGAAGGACCTGAGTATTTCTTCCACCACATGACTAACACACCATCAAGACACTGGCAGAAACATCTGCAGCTAAATTAGAAATGCCCCTATTGAGTAACACTCTGTTAAATGTGCCTTAAGTCACCAAATCCACATAAGCACATGTTAGGCAACCATTTGAGTCCGAAAATCAAGACGAACCTGTTCTGTTCTCGCCCTGTTCCCTGCCTGCTTCTTGTCAAAGTTACGAAATAAGGTGTCGCTTTTATAAATGACTCAATAACCATTATAATTAATGAAAATGAATGTTTAAACGAGTAATTAGGTTGGTTTTTTTCATGTCCACTAAAATTATACCATCAGCGAACAGTATAATAATTGTTTAATCTTGTGAATTATTGTTGTTCAAAGGGCAACTTCAAGACCTCAAGAGAAGAACAAGATTAAACATTAAATTACATTTGACATATTGTTCCAGTACAGGGTGTTCTTGATTGATCTTGTTCCTGAGACTTCTCGAAAATGACAAGGTGAACACATGACAAACAGAGGAAACTTTTTAGAAAGTATTTTTTTGTCAGAGAATGACTAATCAATGAGTGTTGCAGAATGTATATGCGTGTCTGTCTCTCATCTCTATACCGCACACAACAAATCTAATTGGTTTGTTCTCCAGATAAGAAGTATGCATGCTAATGTTTTCAATCTGGGCGATGGCTCTCAGAGCTGATTTAACAAGAACAATGATGATGAAGAAATGTAAATGGCCACATTTACAGTAATTGGTCTGGGAAACATTGCCTGCATTGTGTCTTTTGTGATGCAAATGATTTAAATTTGGGTGCTGCCTATAAAGTTGGGGAGGAGAGACTGTCATACATACTTCCATGTCATTATTTCCCCCAACTTTGCCTTTTCAGTGGATTCTACAAGCAGCATGCAAAACAAGTTTTTTATGTTAATAATGGCAGCGGGGGAATGTCCTTTCTCTGATCTTCTGTGCATCTCTAATACAGCCTCCCAATGAAGTTATGATAATGCAGCTTGGTTACACGCCTGTAACTGGCTATTCAGTGGGTTAATCTGACATCAAGTCTTGTCATGTCTAAACCGTGTCCAGTATTAAAAGAGAAGAAAAAAAGTGTTTTGTTTATGTCAGAGTTTGAAGAACTTTCAGACAGCATACTATTTGAAATGTCTACATCTGATACACAATGAAAGTTAGTTAGATAAAGTTAGAAATGTAAACATGATTAGGTCCTATTAAAATAAAACAAGTAAAATAAGGCAACATCTAAACATTTAAAAAATATTTTAAAAAATGGTAAAGCCAAGAATGAAAGTATACAATTAAATATTTAAATGTAAAGTTTTAGGTTTTAAGAAATGACAATGAAATGTATTCAATATTGCAGAAATGTATTCATAGTACATTCCTTCACATAATAGGCTAATTTGTAGGCTACATGTATGGTTATATCTTGTTGAATTGTAAATAAACTAAATACATTTAAATTGAAGAGTTACATTTCTTTGTGTGTAACTTTGTGTTAGTGTTAAACAAATAATACTAATAAGTGTTGTTATTATTATTAATACTACAACTATGTTGTAAATTAACACGCAGAATCTCATAATCTTCCATCGTTTGCTGTGAAATAAAATGTGAGGTATACCCTGAGATGATCATGATGATGATGAAGCTCTGCAGAATTTCCCATATTTTTAAAATTTAAACAACATTGCTATCTAGTCGCCCACGCGGCCACCACGCCTGTCCTCGGGCATGGAGACGACCACCCGAGCGGAGGAGTCCCCCCCTGCCACCGATCAAGCCCCTTGAACCTGACCCCTCAGGACCATCTATCGGGCGAGCTTGACACATTGCATCCCCGCTGGCGCATTGTTGCCGCAGGAGTTCCTCAATGGCTTGAAGGGGAGATAGATAGTGTGGCCGTCCATCCAATAAACGGCCTCTCTCACACGCGGAGGGGACTCTGAATGGTAAAGCACAGAGGAGGCCGAGGGAGAGCAAAAAGGAGGCGGTTTGCCATTGTAGTCGGGGAGGAATGCGGAAATGTCCTCGCTCCGTGTCAAACCTCTCTGAAGGGGGTCAGGCCACATTCAGCCGGCGTGGGAAAGCCAGGCAGAGACGGAGCTCACACGGGCGAGCGGGGCTGCAGTTGCATGGGGCTATCCGGGGATATATGGCAGAAAAAAAGAAGAAGAAAGAAAGGAGAAAATCCAAAGAAGAGCGTGGTTTTGGAGGGCCGTATCACGCTTTTGCCTTTGTCCTCTGACCCCCCCCCCCCACACCCACCCATCATACACCCCCTTCCCCTCAACCCCCACCCTGCACACACACACACACACACACACACAAAGTTGCAGTGAGAGTGTGGGTGTGTGAGTTTTCGTACAGCCCTCCACCGCCGCCGCCTCCTCCTCCTCCCTCGTTTGAGTGTCTCTGCCTGGGCTGGTGCAGTCTGAGGGATGGGGGATTAGAGCCTGCACCGTCCAACTACCTGTGTGGCCCCCGCATGGAGGACAGTGGACAGGGATGCGTTTGATGCACTTCTTTTTTTTTTTCAAATCCGAGACACGAATGCCTCCTCAGCATTTTCTCGGACATGCCGAAGTTGCGACATTTTTACTGACAACATATACCAAGGTAAACACTGAAAGTGTGGATATTTATGCAGAATTGTGTGCATTATTTTTTCTTTGCGAGGCTAGAAATGTTACTTTACAACGCAATACTATTTTGAGAAGTGAAAAGAGCAATTCCCCGACTTGCCAGCATTGAAATGAGCACCATTTGAGTCCACGCACAATTAAATTAAAAACAATTAGAGGAAGCTATCTAAGACAATGAAAACATCGTGTAAACCCTGCTACTGCATTGTTTTACACACTTACAGCGATCTCGGGCGCGAAATATGCGTTTTACTGTGTTTTAAATGGATTGTTGCTGTAGGAAGTTCAGACAATGCAATCAGTAGACAGCCACGTGCTCGCCAAGTTTGTGTCGCCTCAAACAGAAACTTTGATAAAACGGGTCAGAAGATGCAGTTAGTTTGCTAACTTGAGCACAGCGTGCGGTGTGAGGTCTGTGCTCCCGTTTCGCGTGTTCTCTTTAAATGTTTAATTTCCTTTTTAACAGAGTCGGACAGCCGACATGAACTAACTTCAACACCACTGCATGTGGGGCGAATTGCTTAACACGCGAGGCTGTTTATTTGGTGCAAATAATAGCTTTAAAAAGAGGGTAAATGTGGCTAATTTGAATTATTTTTGCATTACTGTGTGTTAGTGGTAGGAGGACATGCGTTGCTGTGCGTAATAGGAGGAGGAGGAGTGGAAGTCGGGACGCAACGGGGCTCTTGTGTTGATAGTCGGAATAAAACATCATGACAGTCCTGTTGTTGCCTACCTGGAGCACCGTTTGACCAAATTTGACAAAGATGATGTCTTCCTCCATCTGTGTCTCCCTGTCATCTAGGCATTGCATGTGCCAACTTTTTTCTGTGAATATGCCTTTGTGAGGAACCCTCTGGCTCGTCAACCTCGCCGGGATTCCCCGCAGTAGTTTCAACAAGAGACGAGAGGGGCAAAAGAAGAAATCTGCAAAAATGGACAAAGAAAGTACTGGTACTCAATATGAACCCGTGGCCGAGATTGGAGAAGGCGCTTATGGGAAAGTGTACAAGGCGAGAGATTTGAAGAACGGCGGACGCTTTGTAGCCCTAAAAAGGGTTCGTGTCCAGACGGAGGAAGAGGGGATGCCTCTCTCCACCATCCGGGAGGTGGCGGTACTGAGGCAGCTGGAGGCCTTTGAGCACCCCAATGTTGTCAGGTAAGTGTGGGGTAGAGGTGGGTAGCTGTGTGTGTGTGTGTTTGAGAGACAGAGAGAGAGGGGAGACAATGTGACATAACGTTTGTATGTGATTCAGAGGAACGCACACTTCTTCTGTTTCTCTGATGGCAACCATGCTGCACCATGAGACTTTTTCTTGAAGGCCGACACTTATACTCTCTCTTTTTGCGGCAGACGTCCTCTTCTTTGAAGTTTTTCTGCTGACCATGTGAAAATGTGGGTTGCGCAACAACTAGCCACTTGCAACCACTGCTATCGTGCAGTAGGCGCACACCTGTCGGATCAGAACTTTCTTAATTTTTGTTGTCCTCTGCATTGCTGGTCCAGTTTGAAACCTAGTCATCACCATTGGTCCACTTCTATTACATTGATTCACCTCATGCACTTTCCTCTAAAAAAATCAATGAGTACCTGAACTAAAATCAAAATTCAGTTTGATCAAGTGGCATCGTGTTTGATGTCGTGAGTGCTCGGGGCTTTGACAGGACGGCAGAGTATCGATGAACGCACATCAGCTTGAAGTACATCAAACCCGGGAAGTTTCCATTCAAAGCCGGTATTTCTGATACTATTCCTTTCGCTTTCTGCAGGATCTTTGTAACTTACATTAGTTTTAATGAGAAAATATTACCAGGTAAAAATTATTCTGAGTATCTGGGATTCCATTTTCTAAACTAAAAGGTTCATTTTATGGTTAATACGTAAACCAGGGCTGAAAATAACTATTATTTTCATATTCTTGTTAGTTGGTTGCATTGAGGCACATTATGATGCATTTCTGCTCTATTCAGTAAAAATGAGTATTGGGCGATGATAAATGATAACGTTGTCATGTGTTCAAATGTAAGTTGTAAAATTTAGTTTTGGCGAGAAACTTTAATACATACAACTGTTTGAAGGAGGTTTTCTCACAGCAATATAAAAAAACAGAGAGAGGGGATGATAACCCATTTAACGTTTTACTTTTTTGTACTTGGGATCGGCTGATATTCAAGTTGAAACAAAAAGATCCGGATATATTTATGTGATTTGTTTTCTTTGAATTTACAATGTGCTATCCGGTATGTAACTTGTTTTGAAAATAGCTATACAGCCAATTAAAAAGCATGTCGCATGTTTGAAGCATTTTATATATTCAACGTTAGTGTGTGCCCATCAATACTGATCTATGCTGTCCCATTGCCCTTGAGCAAGACACTGACACTCTCCCTGCTCTGTTACTGTAAATCAGACTGGATTAACTGATTACAGCCATTTTGAACTTCAGTTACTTAGTTTGTTGTTTTGCTCCTCTGTGCTCTGCACACAGAGGACGTTTTCTTTCAGTTTGTGATGAATTGATTAGTCCGAGGTTGGTAGTCGGATACTGCGTCATATGTTGGCACTAGCCAAGGTCTGACCGTGCTACTTTTTTATATTATGGAATATTGAGTGCTTTGGGATTGAAGGGGAAGCTCTAAATGGACGTTTCAGAAGCTTGACTAGTGCCCTTGTGCCTCTAACAATAATTCCCCTGCGCATAAATGAATGATAGAGGACAATGGTTGTGATCTTAATGGGATCACAATGGGTTTTGTGCTCACTGTCAGACAAATGCGTCAGTGGCTATAAAGTTCTATCAAGGTCGGTTTTATTTAGTGGTTGAACACACTTTGTGTAGCTACTGTGGACGCAATCGTTTAAATAACACGCAGTAGCATTTGTTGCAATGCATCGGTTCAAGAGTGCAAACCGGCGGCTCTTTGGACTATTGGAGGAACTTAACTATCCTCCAGTTTAGCCAAGCAGCTCAGGCCAGGAAGGGTGCATTGTGGGCCTTCTGTGTGACTCCAGGCAACCCCTGGATGTTTGTAATGAGGCCCATTATTCATTCCATATGTTCAGTGTCTGCTGAGAGCCCCCATTGTAGCCCAACAATCGAGCTGTGAGGGGCGTTTAACCCCAGCGCTTCAAGAGGAGGGCGCCGTCTATTCTGTGACATCATGCACAGTACTAATACCTTGACTGAATCGCCTCTCACTCCCTGCACTGACTCCAGCAATACCAGGTCCACTGATTACAAGGGGGGTTGGCAAGGACGCACGATGCCTCGTTGGATAGGGGTGAAAGAGTTTTCGGAGCGATTGAGTCATTTTTACCCATGCTCCGAGTTTAAAACGGCTCATGTAGATGAGCTAGTTTGAGTTCTAGCGGTACGTACACGAAATATTTCCTCAAATCCAATCGATCTCTGCATTTTGAGGCACATATCGTCGCATTGGGTCAATAAAGATATTGTAGATGTAGTCTTAGTAATGGAAGACGATGATTCATGTGTTGTAGCCGACACATTTATACCGACTTTACAAATCATATTTCTCACTTTTATTGGATAATATACTTTAACGGTGAGGTGATTACAGTAACCCATGACAACACGTATAGATCCACGATGGCTCCCTTCGTCTCCCGTGTTGTTGCAATGAAAGGTGCTGCCTCTGCAGCTACAGCCGGCGTCCACTCGCCTTCCCATCGAGCGTCAGGAGTTGTCATAGTGCCGGTTGAGGAATGCTGCTTGTGCTCCCCAAGCTCTTTGAAGAGGACATACTGGATAGCTTTTTTTCAGCTTTTCACCAAAGCCCGCCTTGGCAGGTCTGCCAGCATAATCTGGATTCTTGGCCATAGTTTGTTGCCTAGTGAAACACAGCCACAAACTCTTTGGGTGTTTGGGGCTTGGTGGTCTTGAGTCTTTACAAGCTTCGCGTAGAGGTAGTTTTTCATGGGGAACCCGACGCAATGTTATCGGCGTGTCTTGCAGTACATGATAATTCTGCCCTCCAAGCTTTCTCTTGTAAGTTTCTGTAGGATAAAAACACCCAGGAGTCATAGAATTTATTATCCAATAATGGAGGATCAATCTCCTGTATCCAGCTGTGCAGTTTTCATTGGAGGATTTTCCTTCTCCATTAAAAAGAATATTGGAAAAATTGTGCATTTCAAAGCTTTACGCAGTGGAACCAAAGCTATTGTGTTCATAAAACTGTGCTACATGGTACGAAAAGGGCAATGCTTTGACTTTACTGAATGTGAAGATGACTGTCACTCAACAGTGCACCTTTCGTCGATAGTCTGACGTCTCAATATACTGCTCACCACAGGTTAAACTATTGTTGAAGGAAAGGGTGAATGCGTGAACAATGGAATGGATGGGAAAAGAAAGAACATGCAGACACAATAACAAAGAGATATTCACTCATATTAGTTGTAGTCGGACGCTTTGCCGCATGCTGAGCAGTGCGGAGCCCACTGAATCAATTGTATTGATCTCCTCCACCTGTTCCTCTTGTTCCAGGTTGTTCGATGTGTGTACGGTCTCCCGGACTGACCGAGAAACCAAGCTCACCCTGGTCTTTGAGCACGTGGATCAGGACCTGACCACCTACCTGGAGAAGGCCCCCGATCCTGGAGTACCACCCGAGACCATCAAGGTAACCATTGGTGTTGTTATCTTGAAGTGCTGTGGAAGACGGATAGTGCTTGCGGTCTTTAATGGTGCGAGTGACTTCTGTTGTCTTCACTTTTAAAACGTCAGTGAGCAATACATTTAAACACGTGTAAGAAGTGAGTTTGAAACCTTATTCACAGTATTTTAAATACATAGGAAGCTATTTGCTGACACTCTGGCTTGAACGCTGCAGGGCCACAGTTTGAGTGAGTGATTATTATTAATTTTTTTGGCCAAAGACACAGAGGACAGAGTGCAGTTCCCTCCGACATCAGAGGTACCGGAGCATTTTGAAGCGCAGCACATGTGGCAGATGGGCTCCAAATTAGAGACTCCCTGCCTTCTCTATTTTCACTCTGCCCCGTCTCCCAGCAAGTTTAAACTGCATTACAGATGGAGACAGAGAAAAAGTGTGTGCGAGAAACGGGATTTTAAAATCCTCCCTTTTGTGTTTTTAAAAAGGGACTCAATTTGATGCCAACAATTGTACTTCACAGAAGTTCCACCCCTCTATCAACAATTCCAGTGAGCCGATTCAAACTCACCACCACTATCACATTCTCCGATTCATTAAACAAATCCACCGAGTGTCCATTTCCTACTTTGTCAAAAGGTCGGAAATGGACGGGGGCGCCTCCTTCTTTCCTCTGTGACTGTCTCCCTTTTTAAAATTGTAATCTTTCCCACACTCAAAATCTCTTCATCGTGTTTCACCCCCAAGGTCTGTAAATGTATTGTGTACCATGACATATACTGTATATTCCTATATTTGGAATGCAGTCCTCAAGAGTTTAAAGTGTCACATTTGAAAACGGAGAAGTTGTGGAAGCTTGAGTAACCGTTGCTTTTCACCCCAGGGCCGGGTTTATGTGTGAAAGTTTTTGTGTCAAGCTGCAATGTCGGTGCGACGCTGTGCAAGCGTAGACGAGTCGGGTAGATCACACCCGAGGCTTTCCCAGGGTTTCCGCTGAAGTCGATACAGCGTAGGGTGCTTTAGTTTCTACGGATATCTCGGCGCGGTGGTGATCGTGCTGATCACGCTGCTCGGCTCCAAATATTGTATTTCAAATCACCCGTTTAAATGAAAAACCCTGCCGATTCAAATTGTTAGCAATGTGTTGCAATTTAGTCTCTTAATTGATTAGTTGACAGAAAATGCATCTGCAACTAATAGATTAATAGTTTGAGTCATTTTCCAAGAATTTGTATCGTGTGTCTAGTTTTCCACCATTTATTTTATCTGTTGGCTTTGTGCTGTTGGTTTGTTTGTGTGTGAGAGCCACTCCCATGAAGCGGTTAGAAGAGCTGTACAAATGTTAGAAACAACAACAACATTCCAGCCTTATATCTGCCAAAAAGTGCCTTAAATCTGCAGCGTGGGAGCATTTTGGATATAGAAAATGACATGGGAGGCATGTGAACCGCGGATTCGTTACACAGTTTACCATCATTTCACTGCCGATCATTGGCCTATATTCAGTAAAAAATATGCGATCTGGGGATCTGCATTAATCGGGAAGTAACAATCCTGGCGTTGGAACACGTTTGGGGGGGGAGGAGGTTTCTTAACGATGTTCAACGATCCAACAAGTGCTTTTGAAGCATACGGAAGCCTTAAGGCACCCCTCCTTCTTTTGCTTTCTCCTAACATCCATACAGCTGGAGCCTTGAGGGGACAAAAGGACAATGTTGGAGTGACAAGATGACACAGGCACCATCCCCTGTTATTTCTAGGACAGTGGACACTGCACAGTAACCCCCCCCTCCTTCCTAGCAACTTCATTTGCCCCCGGCGATCGTGGATCCCGGTCCGCCAATCCCAAAATGACCACACCTGTGCCCATCTCATGAAATACTAACTCTATTCAAGAGCGTCCCCCTTGAAAACCAAAAGGAAAACATTCAGCCTCAGCTAAAGACCCTAAACCCAAAAGAACAGGCAAACTTTTCCTTAAAAACAATCTACCCCCAGCATCAGACAACCCCACCCTGCCCCAGCCTGTTCATTTAAGTCCCCCCCCCCTCCGCCCTCTACCACCCACCCTCAGCCTTACTCAGACTCAAGACCCACCGCATGGTCATTGATGAAAGCGGCCCTCCTCCAGGAATCAAATGAGCTGGAAGGACATCAAGGAGCCTGGCTGCCCCAGCCTCGGCGCTAGTCAGCCGGGCCAGCGCTTGGGTCTCACCCACCCTCCTCCGCCGCCATCGTCCAAGCTTCCACAACTCCATTCTCTGGGCCCATAAAGGGGGAGGTTAATGAAGCATGGGGAGGGAATTACACTAACGCTAACCGGCAGATGTCCCATATTGTGCCTAGCTACAATAAACAATATGGCTGCCTCTGGTACATTAGCATTAGAAAAGGAGGCACACTCAGGAAGCCATGTTTTGACTGCATCTTGCAGAGGGCTGACTACTTTTTTTTTTTTTTTCCCCTGATCCTCCTGCTTTTTCAGGGTCAGATCTGTTGCTTTGTGTGATTTTTGTTTCCTCCTGGCCAAGTTGCTTGTAGGGTTTTTTGAAGTTTTAAAGTGCTGTCAGTTGAAGACAGTTATTTGTTGAGCAACTCTCGTTGCTGCAGAAATCCACTTGGTGTGACGAGACGGCTCACAGTAGCTGTCCGTGCCACATGTGGTCTTAAACTTTGTGGCCGTGTGGTAATCTGGCGCTTCGAATTTTTCGAACTTGGTACTCCCCCATTTGCAATGCGGCAAGTTATGCTGTTTTACATAGTTGGAGTATTTGTCATCACTCAGTTGCGAGGTTAATTGATACAGCAGAGACTGTGGCACTCGGGCCAAGGGGGCCAAGATTGTTTGTGTGTTTGTCCAAGAGTCACACTTCTGAGATAATTAGTGTTTACTAGGAAATGCTGCTGAAAGGAAGCACGGTGAAATGGCTATTTAAAGCGGAGAGGAACTGATTTGGGGGGGGGGGGGCATGCTATTGTGTCAGCCCCCCTACACACACACACACACACACACACAAAATAACCAACTGCCTGCCTCTCTCCTATGGCCCTGTGTGCCTGCTACCCTCCTCTCTGGGTCATGGCTGGATGGAGATGTAGAAAGGAAGGTCTGTTTATGCATCCTGCCTGCCCTTGGTCAGAGGACACACACACACACACACACACACACACACACACACACACACTAAGGCACCCTTACACTGAGGTGCGTACACACAAATGGAAATGTAGATACACACATATTATGTTAACACAGACCCAGAGGGACATCCAGTTTGTGTGTCTAAACACACACACACACACACATCACTCCCCATCGCCACAGCATTGTGTGGGGTGTCCTGTCTCCTGCTCTGTGGCCAGCACAGCAGCCAGCCCCACGCCGTTTGCTAATGTTTTCTGCTTGAGTGTGCAGACCCCTTTGACTCACTCACCAGCTGGTGGGCCAGTGAATAGAGCAGCGGGCTCAGGTCCATGTCACTTGTGAGGTCTTGGCAGAGGCTTTTCGGGGTGTGTGTCGGGGTTAATGTGTGTGTGTGTGTGTGTGTGTGTGTATAGGAAGGAAGGAAGGCGTGTGTGTGTGGAGGGGGATGTACAGTCCAGAATCCAACACATGTCGACATTGTCTCCTCTGATTTTCTAACAGAGTAAATTATTGGGACTTACATTTTTAGCTCCGAAAACTCCATATTTATTTATTTGCATCTGTTATTAATCGTAAATAGCTCCCCCGAGACATCATTTGTTTTACAACAATCCAAGCTAAAACTCAGCCAAAACCACCGAGCCACAATCCCTTGTAATGACTTGTTATTTGTTTACGGGTGCGGGACCTGTTTGAGAGTATTTCGGTTTGAAAAGAACAAGTCTAAGCTGGTTTTGATGTAGTTCATCCGTGTTACTTTTGCTCGTGTGTCATGGATGCAGTGTCTATGGCCATTTCTAAGGTCAGCTTTTGGTCATAAAAAGGGGACGAGTGCCAATTAACTCGAGCAGGACAGCTGCTGAGAAACAGAGATCCATGGTTGTACAGAACGGGGCCTCTTTCTGCCTCTATATCTTGTGTGTGTGTGTGTCAGTTATCAAACATCTGCCACAGTCGACAAGAAAAGACACATGCCTCCTCTAGTTAACTCCCTCCATACCACAATGTCTCAGCCTTTGTACTTAACTTCCCACTGCAGCGTCTTGTCATTCCGGCCTTTAGTCGCCTGGTTTGGCAGAGGAATGAATTCAAATGTTAAATGTGGAGGCGTGGGGTCATGAAGCCATCTGTCTTTTGACATTTTGAAAGGTCAATTAAGGCTGAACTATTTGGGAAATCAAATTCATCGGGTGAGATTCATCATACAGAGCCACATATGATGTGTATAAATTATCTGTCCTTGTCCATGTTTACAAAAATCCACCCTCCCCTTGTTGTCTTCCAGGATATGATGTACCAGCTGCTCCAGGGGCTGGACTTCCTGCACTCGCACCGCGTGGTACACCGTGACCTGAAGCCCCAGAATATCCTGGTCACCAGCGGAGGACAGATCAAGCTGGCCGACTTTGGTCTCGCCCGCATCTACAGCTTCCAGATGGCGCTCACCTCTGTGGTGAGTTGTGTTGTTCATATCTGTGAACTCGGCAGGGTTCGTCCAATAGTTCCTTTACATCGGGGTAGCCTCAAAATAAACACTCCCAAAACACCGTGGGCCCGTAGCTTCACACCTGATAAATAGAGACCCAAAAGTGGGTCACAGAATGTTTTAACTGGGTCATAGACACAAATAGACTTGGATAGGGGAATATTACATAATATATTGGTGTGGGATGTCATATGGAGTTCAGGCCCTGATGCAAACAGAGTTGGGCTCTTCTGCACCGGTTTACTTTGCTAAACACTGAGTACTACATCTGCATCCTTATTCCATCTTCACTACTCTACCTCTTTCCAGAGAGGCGACTCACTACATTTAGCCAAAATCTACCCACAAAATATCTGAATACTTTTAATAAAACCGATCCACCATCAACAGATCAATAGATTAGAACAGTGATATTTTTATGAAGGGAATATACCAGATTTTGATAGTTTGCATCTCCCTCTTGACTCTTTTTCTTATTAACCAAAAAGAGAGAACAAAAATACACTCACAAAGGAAATATCAACATAAACCAGTGAGAATAACAACAACTCGGAAAGAAACTTTATGTACCCGTTTCACCATTGTTGTCCTCCTTTTCTCTCCTCCCATTATCAATTCATTTCTTCTTTAATACACGTATACTGTATAACTGACATTTATATTTTTGCCTTGCTCAGGCTCACGCCGTCATTCTCATCAAAGCACACACACACACTGGCTTGAAATACCCTCTCATCTCCAGGGAGTTAGATAAAAAGCGTCTAATGTGATGTAGCGGGCACTGACGGAGCATCAGCGGGTAGCGCCGCAGCACTGAGCCAAGTGATAGGGTTTCTCTGTGTAAAGTGAGAGGCGAGGGCCCCCGTGGTCCGTCTCACGAATCCCTCTGTGGCTGTTGCAGACAGGGATGGGACAGATGAGGAGAGACAGACACCCCTCCCTTTCCACTGGCGGTACTTTGATGTCCAACTGTTGAGCTCTGGGCTCTGATGACCAGATAAAATAGAGAGGGAGACTGAAAGGAGTCTTTGGAAGAGGGAGAGATGAGACTTTTTAGATTAAGGTAGCCGACAACAGATGCTCAGTACCTTGTTATGAACCTGCATTTACCGGGGGAAGGTTTTCTCACATTCACTCGGATATATGCACCCATGCCTTTAGCGCCTTTGCTCATCACCCTGACCGGTCTGGACCCCTCGAGTTCATTCGGGTTTGCATGTTGTCGGTCCTTTTCAAAGATGAATTTCAGCAAAGGCCCTTGACATTACAATGGACTGACATAAAGTGTTTAACACTGATACAAAATGCTGTGTTAAATATACTGTAAGTTAAGGTTACTCTTGCACCTTTTAAGAAGCACTGATAAAAGTCTGTGTACGAAATGTCAGGTTGAGTTTCAAAGTTTAGTGTTGTGTGACTAGTCCAGGCCCGAAACTGTAATTTCTCTGTAATTGTTATGATTCTGATAAAACTAGTCAGTATTTCCACCAGTTGATTTCTACAGTTTATCATTCCGATTGATGATGATACACAGTTAACTATCAAAGAGGAAGACGTGCCTAACCATAGAATTTACATAGTGTTACACAATATTCTGTGTGTGTGTGTGTGTGTGTGTGTGTGTGTGTGTGTGTGTGTGTGTGTGTGTGTGTGTGTGTGTGTGTGTGTGTGTGTGTGTGTGTGTGTGTGTGTGTGTGTGTGTGTGTGTGTGTGTGTGTGTGTGTGGTTTCACTGGAGGTTTTGTCTTTATGTAGATGTAACAATTCATTTATGACTAAACGGGGACACTTTCTATCCAGGGTTGAATACTTAACACAGGAATTCACCTCTTTAAAGATAAACGACAAATATCAAGTCCCCGAAACTACTCGCGCACACACACGGACACTAAAAGCGTTTGTGCACCCACTCACACGCTCATTTCCTTTCTTGGCTGGACAGATTGGGCCACAAAAATGAGATTGTGTGTGTGTGTGTGTGTGTGTGTGTGTTAGTGCACGCATGCGCTCGGGAGTAGTGCTGTAAAGGGACCACAGGATCTTCGGTTCTAGATGAATGTTCCTGTCTCTGGAACCCCCCCCCCATCAGTCCAACACACACTCACAATCTCCATTCATCCATTCAGTGTTTCCTCTTGCTAATAAAAGCAGATAATCAGCGCACATGTACACAAATACCCACAGCGTTTAAGAGGATCTTCCTCTTTGCCCAACAGAGCAGCAGTTGCTTATTTAGTCACCTTATGCTACCGTTACTGGTAGACAGATGGGCTTTGGAGAACTGCAGTTGCTTAAGCGAACAAGACACTTCTCTCTCACTTTCAAAATGATTCATTTAGCACTTCGAGAATGACAAGATGGCTGAAGTGAGCATTTGCATAAAGTTCTCAAAAAGAGTCCCTTTCTCCTCTTATTTTTTCCCCGGTGTCAACAACAGAAAGTAGCCCTCTTGTACTTTTTTGCTGATGATTTATGAGTGGTGCCTGAACTTCTCTTTTCAGAATGAATTTGCTTTCTCACCTCGCAACACGTTGGGTTGTAAATATGTCATTGACCAAAAAAAAAATGTTGTGTGTATGAAAACGTGCGCGATGGAGTCCGGGTGCATTTGCACATGCATGGTTGCGTGTGACTGATGGCCTCATCGCCATCACCCACCTACCATGTTGCACATATTTCACCCTCCCTGAAAGAGAGCGAGCGGGAGAGAGGGAGGGAGACCACCCATTGGGTTGGTACGGGGGTCCAGATTAGGCTGCCCCTGGCAGTCCCTGGAGATTCGTTGCTTTGTTGATGGTTTTTTAATGACCCCAGTCTGGCTACGGGCTCATTGTGAGATCTTGAGTGACAGGCAGATGGGAAAAGCTGATGGGTTAATCTGACATTCCAGAAAAAAGCGGAGAGGAGGCTTTTTTTTTTTTTTTTTTTTGTTCATCTCATTGAGATCCCATTTCTACCAAAGCACTTTAGAGAGAACCACTTTGTGTTTGAAGTTGGAATAAAAGCAGAAATATACAGACCAAGAGTGCAGTTATACTGAAATTCCATGTAATGCTGTGTTAAAACTTGACTTATTAACGAAACAAAATTTGTTTAAATTTGGGCACGTGTGATTAAAGGCCCTGCTATATATATCAAGTTAGAAGGAAATCTTTCATCATCTGACTTGGACCCATCCAAACAAAGTCAGGGGACACATTCCTAAAACATCCTGAGGCTAAAAGTAGCATCCTAACTTTAAGACTCAAGTTTTTTGTCATCGGGCATTACACCTTGTTACATGTTACAATATGTACAATCAATACACATACAATCATAAGGTTAGTTATCTTCAGTATTAATGTTGGCAGCTACTTTAGATACAATTTTGATTATGCACTTGAGAAAATGCTCATTCGATTTAGTCACATTGTAGCCATTTTTATTCTAGGTTCACAAACAGATTTTAATACCGGGCGCCTAATTACATATTAGAAAAATACAGAAGCGATGATAAACTAGGAATAGCTCCGCTGTTTGTCGGAGTTATTCATTGAACCCAATCCACTGACGCAGATTGGTAACGTGTCATTCAATCACTGTCGATGATTTAATTCATGAAACCATAATTAGCTAGGAGCTTTTACCTTCATCTCCTAGTGGTGAGAGAAGATGCTTTGTGCATACGGCTTCTTCTCTGTAAATGACATAATGACAGGATAAGACATTAGGTCAGGTGATGTTTTCAAAACATAACTTCCAGTAACTGGATTAACTTGTTGAATTGAGCACACATAAAACTTGATCAACCCAGAGGTAAGCACATGAAAGCGTACTGAAACACTAATGTCCGCTGGACGGACCTGAGCATGGTTTTTCTTTTCGTCTTCACCGGCCACATATTGGCGTCGGTCGAAGTAAAAGGCCGACGGGATGGTCCTATGAAACCCATTAGCTTCCACTCTCATGCATGTCATGCGCATGCTGTTGCCTGTCAAATGGGATTTGGGAAACTGAAGGGGAATGCCACCGGACTATTGTGTAGGCACTTGTTGTCGAACTCCTGTGTTTTTCTAGATCAAAACCAAAATGTACCGAGGGGTTGCCGTAAGTGACAGGAGATGACAAGATAAGCTTATCAGTGGTGAAAATGTGTTTTTGCCTCTGAGCTTATCTTCAGTAAGTCTGTTATTGAGTAAAGCCAAAGGACATTTTAGACTCCTCAAGTCGGGTCCTTTTGCAGTCTTTTCCAGTCAATGGAATGGCTTCTAAATGTCCTTTTTATACCCTCAAATGAACCAATTGTTTTCACTATTATTTTTAGCTTTTTAAAAATAGAATCCTGTGACACGGTGTGTACAGTCACCGTCGTAGTTTCCTGTAAACTCTGTTGTTGCAGAGGAGTGAAATTGTCACCTGATCAAAGGTATTTTCCCAATTCTTCCCCCTAGTTCATCTGCTTATAGCCCTCCCACTATGCTTACCAGAATTAGACGCATATCTCAGACGACATTAAACAAATTGAAACCAGATTTCCTGCCCACGCTCAAACGGCAGACCGGCTTTTACAATACAGAGCTTTCAAGAGCAGTCAGACTATTCACGCTGGGTTTTTATTTCCACTATGAACATGTCTCCTGTTTCTGGGCCCATGTTTGGCTATGAATATGAGTTAAAATCTGTGGGTTAGGGTAACGTGTGGATTATTATAAGTTGTGATAACAAGATAATGATGAAAATGAAGATGCGCCGTCTTTAAGTCGGCAAACCACATGTTTCTTGATGGCAGTTCTTTTGGCCCTTGATTAAAATGAATTACGTAAGCTTTATGTATTTAACAGTTTTAAGACGATTTTAAGAAAACATCTTTGCTGAACAAACATGCGGGTCTCAAGACTCCCATAATCTTTACGCTTTGCTGGCATGCATGCAAGCATCAGTAGCTCACTCTGCAACAGGGTTCAGCAACACGCACTGATGAAATGAACTTTCTCTGTGGTGACCAAGTGGACAGTCGTGTCTGTGAATCTCTTCTTTTGCCAGACAATCTGTTTCTGCTCTGGACAGACAGACCGAAAGAAAGAGAAAGGCAGGCGAGTAGCAGCAGGGAGAGGGAGAGGGGGAAAACCCTTGCACTGCACGCAGGAGAGCACGTGCAGCGCACTCTGGGAATGTTTAGATATCTCCTCAAACAGCTCCGCATGGGGAAAAAAAAGGAAAAGTCATCCTCTGTGCTTTGACTGCAGCCGGCTGGAGCAAAGGGGCTGGCCCCAATTTGACACAGGCAAACGCACACAGTTCACACACACGTATGAAGAGGGATATACTGTACGTACACATGTTCAAAGGTAGACGATTACATTGTTAATAATGTTTGCACGGAACATATAGTAGATACACATTTCACATGCACAGTGCAGTTCTTATTTAATTTCTTCTGTGTGTACCCCTAGGGAAGCAGCGGTATGACCACCCTACGCACACACACACATACACACACACACACACACTCTTCTGCCCTTCACTGCATTGATTGTTGATGGTCTCTTGGCATTGCTCCAGTTGGGGAAAAGGGGGTACTGACCTGTGTGTGTGTGTGTGTGTGGTGCATGTGCACACTCCTGCACACACCGGCATCTGAATATTAAAGCCTTGGCTGTACCAGCAACGGCAAGAGGAAGAGGAGGGGGAAAAAAGAGAAAAAATGACGGCATATATCAGGAATTTTCCAGCTAATGATGTGCGGATGTGGTAGCACTGGGGAGAGAGAGCCCCTGACTGTGCTGTCTTTGTTTCGCTCGCCGAGGGCCCCATGCAGCATTCCTGTACACTGTGCATACTTTGGCAACAGTTGTAGTGCCCTTTTTTCTGCATTACTGTATACAGTTTGTGTGCTGCTCTTGCACTTTTCCTTCTAGCCTTGTAGCTCTGTCTCTCCCTCCCTCAGCCTCTACATTTCCCCCCTTTGTCTCCTTTTTTAAAAATCTTCTTTCTCTTCTTTACTTCCTCTCTTGGCCTGGTGCAGCTGTATTGTTGGGACTGTAAATTGTCCTTTTTGCAGTACAAGAGAAAGAAAGAGGGAAAGTGAGGGAGGAGTGAAATAATGGTGTTTACAACATGGCTGACTGCTAGAGCTTCGAATGGGGCCTCTCTGGAGACACAACATTACAGCCTCAGCTCCACTGTACTCTCACAGTGCATAGTTTTGCTCATATTATTATAACATCCGCTCTCCCTCTCCCATATGTGGCTTGCCTATACACTCTTAAGCCCTTGTCCATTTTCTTCCCTTGGATTCATGCAGGAAGACTTTAATTTGACGGTTTGCTTTCAGGAATCTAATCAAATTCGAGCTTAAGACTTAAAGCGCGAAACAGTCGAGCCATTTCCAGAAGCGTTTAACTGCACTGACAGTGTATTCCACTTGATTCAGTAATTGCTGAAAGTTAAAACTTCCAATCCTGCTCTTATTGACTCAATTACAACTGTAATTTGGTCTCGGGTGCATCCAAAATGCTTGTTTGTTAGGTGTGCATATGTGAGTAGATGGTATGTGTCTGTGTGTGCAGTGGTGCTCTTTCATCCTGGGCTTCCTCAGTGAGAGAGAATGTAAACACGGGCCCCCGGCCAAGCTCCATCAGCCCCAGTGCCTCTGGCCCAGCAGCCTTAAGCCCCTGGCCTCATCCTCATGGCATCGGGTCACCGTGAAGGACCGTCTCTGGGGTCCACACGGAGGAAAATGTCACGTAGAGGTGGTGAGAGTTAAGGAGGGATTGCATCCTGGGTGTTGTTTTTGTATTTTGGGCCATCATTTCGATGGGAAATTATAACCTTTTGTGTTCATCAAAGTCATTGCTGAGATCTGGGAACACGGCAACATTACTACAACCAAATCTGATGGGGCAAAACAAACAGGTTGTCAACAATGCAGCCATTTAAGGGAAAGTGAATAAGTGTTTTTCTCAGACTATAAAAGAGTTGGATAAGAAGTTTGATACCACTCTCATGTCTGTGTGTTGAATATAAAGCTAGTGCCAGGGGGGGTGATTAGCTTAGCCTAGCTCAAAGTTTAAAAAGTCCACATACCAGTAGCTCCATTAAATAACACACATTCTATTTCAATGTATTAATTGGTAAGCGTTAGAAGTGCTGCAAGGGGGATGTTTTAATGTTTGTTAGAGCCAGGCTAGCCGTTTACCCTCTTTCCAGTATTTATGCTAAGCTAGGCTAACGGCCCCCTGGCTGTAGCATGCATGTGCGTCCTTGGGGACCAACACGCAAATTCAATGCTTCATAGCAATCAGCGGTCAAACACTCCACAAGATACCTTTTAACTTGGTGAGTTCAGTCCAGTGTTTTATTACCCACAAGAAAGATGGCCAACACTTAATGAAAATAAGTTGGAATGAACCACAATGATCAAACACATGCCACAGATAACGTGCATACATTTGCAGACACACAGACACACGCTTGGCACTGAAGCACATGAATCCATGCAAGCACTCGCACATAACATAACTCAAAACCAAACGCCCCCGCGCTCACATGCATGCAGCCCATTGTCATACTCCGCCGGTGGTGCAGGTCCGGATGTTGCAAGTGAGACAAGTTTGGAGGTCCGGCCCAAGAGGTCAGGAGGTCTTCTGGGGCAGGAGAAGCCATTTCCTCCTGAGGCAGAGCAGGGATCCGCAGTGAGGGAGGAGGATGGTGGTGGTGAGGGGGAGGATGCTCTCAGCAGAAAGGAATTCCCAGAATGTTGTCCTTTTAATCTGGAGTCAGGCTCACACACTCTGTGTGTGTCTCTCTCTCTTTTTTTCCTCCCTAGGCTTTATCTGACCTCCTCTGGCTTTTTCTGTTACCATGCGGAAGGAAAGAAGGGTGTCAGATAGGCAGAGAGACAGATTGAAAATTCAAAGCAGCTGACCTAAGAGCAAAACACTGTATTGCACAGTTAAGGGCTGACTCACTCTCTTGTGCCTGATTGTCCTACATACTGTGTGTGAGTGTGTGTGTGTGTGTCTCTGTTTTCATGCAGCCAGTACAGAGGAGGGAGAGCAGGAGTGGGTAATGACGGGATATGTGAAGCAGAACAGAGAATGAGAAGGGTGAGAAAGAGACTAAGGAAGAAGGAATGCAAACGTGGTCGGAAGAAGAAGAGGAAGGAAAAGGACAGAAGAAAGCTCAGAACCACATTGCAATCGGGGAATGTTTCTCTTTACAGCAGTCTGTGTAGTTATAATCATGAAAACTGTTAATGGGTTGTGTGTTACAGCCACAATTTAGAGCACAGTCCTTTGTAAGAGCATTAGTTTTGAGATATTAAATATAACACACTTGAGACTTCCTTAACACAGAGACAGTTGAGTATTTTATGGAGAGTCTAAATGTGTGTTCAAAATGCGTTCATGGATATTACAGGCTCTACTGTTGTATATAGACTTTACTGCATTTCAGAGACTTTTACAGACTCATGGGCTCACTGAAACAGATGGAGAAAGAGAGTTCAGTTAATAGAGAGCGAGAAAAGTGTGATGACTGCTGAGTGTAAAGCAGGACTGACAGTGGAAATGTTGTTTGGAAATGAAAATGAGCGTCCTGAAAGTCAGAATCGGAGGTTTGAGATGAGCCATTTGAGGTGCGGAGAGTGACTAATTTCACTGATGCTTGGCACTTGTATCTAAGTAGTGTGAGAAGATGGGTGCAGAAAGTCAGTGTAAAACAGTAGAGGTATTTTCATCCTATTCAACACCAATCATTTATTGATCATACTAAAACAATAACCTGTGTTTCCAAAGCCTGACATAGCATATTCCCCTCTGCCATAGACCTCCAATGTTGTCCAAAAGCTTAAACACGGGGTTACATGTTGCTTCATTATGATAATCATGGGTGCTGTAGACACAAACAACTGCAGCACAACAAATGTGTGTTGATCTAAAACAAACTGAAAATATTCACCAACAAATGCACAAAATAAGGGAAAGGATTCTATTGGTTTAGGTGGTTACTTGGCCTTTAAATAATGAAAGTTTATATTTGTGGTCCTTTTTTTCCATCTTAAGTCACAGTATGGCGATAAGTACCGGTACTAATGCATTGATATTTTTTTCATTATATTCATTGCCAAAAAATAAAAGTATCGAATAATGGCTGTCTTATGCTTTAATGCATGTATAGATGCACTGCTACAAAAACTATTTCCTACAGTTCAAGTTGTTAGGGTGTTGCTTAAAACATTCATTCCTCCGCGTGTGTGCAAGTGCATGAATGTGTGACATGCAGGCCTTAATCTGCAGTTGTGGCCAGGTTTTCGAGTAACTCTGCGGCTATACCCCGAGCTGTAGCTCTGTGGTTCTTCCTAGAAGGCTCTGTCTTCAAACCAGCCCTGACTTTTGCTTCTGCAGGCCTGCTAACTCCATGCAGCAGACAGAAGTCACATAGATTTGAGCCTGCAGCTGCACACTTTCAGAGAACCTAAACGCATAGCAAGTTAGAAGCAATTCCTATAAAAGTGAAAGCCATGCAGCCTTGAATTTTCCTACGTTGAAAAAAAAAAACCATCGGTGACCTTTTGTTGCCTGCCTATATGGGCAGCTCTGCTACTTTCATTCATGTTTCACTGTTTTTAAAATCTTCAATGACCGTACCGGTCAATCAGTTTATTCTCGGTATGTGTCTCATTTCTGGTCACGTGGCTCAGCCGACGCATCTCAGCCAACTAGCCTCAACTTCCTCCCTATTTCCAGCGAAGCAGGAGACGAGAAAGTATCACACATCTGCAAAATGCTGCCCCGGCTCTATTAATAGTGTCATTCAGTTAAGAAGAAAAAAAATGTGACCAAACTCTTTATTCCTCTTATCGGTCTCTGTTGACTGCCTTGTTTAAGAATTCCAGCTCAGTTTTGGCAGTTTCAGAGTTTGCCTCAGATGACGTAAACTTCCGTTCAAGCTGCAATTATGAATAATGCCCCTTTGTAACGGAATTATTATTATTGACGTGTTATGGGTGGGTTCTGAAGTATTCCCCTGCAATCAAACTAAAGTCATTGTTTTTATACACTTAACAAGATTTAGGAGTCCACAGCCACGCTCGCAGCTCTGTGAGGCTGCACTTACACACGTTGGTACTTTAAGCTGAATGCTAACAGCCGCATGCTAATGTGCTCACAGTGACGATGCTGTTCACCAGATGCGTTGTAGTTCAGCCTGTTGGCGTGCGAACATTGGTCTTAAACCAAAGTATTGGACAAAATGATGATGACGCGACAGAGAAAGTTCGGGGATTGTCAAAGTCAATTTAATTCATCATCTGGGGAGCATGAACATCTGTAACAACAATCATTTCAATTGTTTTTGAGATATCTGTAACTGATATGACGGACAATCATTGCCATCCACACAGCCTCGCTGCTAGCGTGGCTAAAACGCAACTTTTTTTCGGCAGCGACGAACACGTCTACTTACTGAAGTGCGGGGAGGTAAATCACTGGGACTTGTATTCCTAAAATCAACCTCCCCCACTGAAGGAATCCTTGTCCAAAAGGCTGTAAACCATAATGTTACTTGACTGCTTACTCAAAGTAATTTCTCAGAGGGCGCTTGAGCACTAGTTCATATTTGGCTGTCGACGTCATTTTAGGATCATTGCGCTCGTATTACACATGCAGGCTTGTGGACAACATCTAAAAGCTCAGGGTATCGTTTCCACGTACTCCCGCAGAGCGTGCAATAAAGATATCTAGGTGACACTGCACTCGTTTTGCTTACAAACATTCGCCTCAGACTCTAAGATCCCGATAAGCACTCTGCAGTGCCTGAGGGAGGAACTGCAGCCAAAAGCTGTTGGAAAAATCTGGAGTTTAGGAAAGCACCTGGAACCAGTCCACTCTCCTACTAAGGGTCACTGAGTTTTGTCTGGAGGCTTTCCTTGCTGTAGCTGTTAACAATGCTGCTGCCTTCCTGGAGGCTATGGCTACACACACACACACACACACACACACACACTTGGAGCTCCCAATAGAGTTACAGGGACAAATTTGGAAACCAGGCTTGGTGTGAAGTGGCACAAAATGGCTGCTGTAATACCTCAGGTGGGTGCAGGGTTGCTTGATGCATGACAGAAGGAAGACGGGTGGGGTGGGGGGGGGTCGTTATCACTTCAAATACACGAGACATCTGCCAGGTTTAATCCAGTAAAAACATTGTGTCGTTTATTATTGTAACGGGTACTACTGAACGTGTACGTACAGTATTTTGTGTCACTGGTGGATTGCTGTGGAAAGATTGTGTGATGCGAGTACACCAAAATGGGAGCAGGGAAATGTGTCCTGCCAGATATGATTTCATGTCTTATGTAAGCTTAAAATGAGGGCAGAGAAGTATTAACCCTGCGTGTGTGTGCATGTGAGCGTGAGGCCCCCTCCAATATGGTGACATTTACTCAATGCTGCAGGCAGGTACACGCAAAAAAATTGGGAGTGATTGTTTTTGTCTGTGTCTTTGTACGTTTAACCGTCTTAATGTTTGTGTGTTGTAGGTGGTGACACTGTGGTACAGAGCCCCAGAGGTGCTCCTCCAGTCCAGTTACGCCACACCAGTGGACCTGTGGAGTGTCGGCTGCATCTTCGCTGAGATGTTCAGGAGAAGGTGAGAGCAAAGAGAATTTTGGTGATATAGGGCTGGGCGACAAGGCCAAAAATCACGATATATATATATATATATATATATATATATATCTGAGATCAAGTCTTACTCGCCACAATATCACTGGTGTCACTGTTCAGCCTGTCACATGGATCATAAGAGTCTTCGGAGGCCTTTACTGAGGAACAACAGATTATGATAAGTGAGCATGTGGCTGTGCATATACACACATCCTTGTGTCTAGGTCTCCATACAGAGCGAATATCACGAAAAGCTTTCTGCCATCTCCTCTTTCCCATGAAGTGGTTTTACTGTTTGCATGAATGCTGAAGTATTGAAGTGTGCGGAGATGTCCCAGATCTGCGGCTGATGTTGTCTGTGTTTGAGCTTTAACCCAGAATCTAAGACCGCGCCGGGCTGTCTGTCCGTCCCATTCTCGTGAACGCGATATCTCAGCGGCTTGAAGGAATTTCTTCAACTTTGGCTCAAACGTCCACTTGGACTCGAAGCTCAATGTCGCTGTGACCTCACAAAACACGTGTATGACCATACCTCAAGCAAAAACCCTTTCCTGGCCATTATTCAACACCAAAACTGTGACCGTGTTTCACATTTGGTCGGATACGGAATTGACTTTGATCTTGAGGGTGTCCACCTTGAAACTGCAGTGATGTGTAGATCTTCTGTGCTGCGAGTTTAGGATGTGACCGCCACAGCACACCACCACGAAGAACTGGCTACTACAGACTGAAAGAAGATCATCAGGAGCCTGCAGAACACACTGAACGATCTGAGGCTCTTCAGGAAGAACAATCTGCTCTGTGCCTGAGTCCAGTCCAGATTTGTATGGATACTGGAAGGTACTTTGGGGTCCAAAAGTGTGGGGCCACCCTCTTCCCTTCCTCTCCCTGGATGACAGCCAGGACAGAGAGCCTCCTGTTCCTCTGGTGGTCCACAAGCTCAATGGTTTTGCTGATATTGAGCCTCAGGTGATTGTCATGGGACCATTGACGGTATATGAAGACGTGGACGCAGTCACCGTGATGTCACCCATTGTTTCTTTGGATTGAGGGTTTTGAAGCCTTGAGTCGTCATTTTGGCCGTTGTCTTGTTTTCGTGGGACACCAGTACAGCAGAACGCTGACTAAGACATTTTTAAGCAACCATAAATGTTTTAATAAACTTAAATTAACTGAAAACACACTCTGAACGGGTTGAAGTTGTAAGATGAAAACACGGACAACTTCCAGACTGTACAACACTGTAGCCGTGACCTGTCAATCACCAGGTAGCCACGCCCTAAAGCATACCCTGCTTTGTTGTCTGTTTTACTCTAAATAGGACCATCATTTACAAAATTATTCTGTATTGATGAAGACTTGAAACTAGCGATTGAGACCATAAACTCGTGTTTGCAATGTTTACTGAGCTAATAAATCAAGTGACAAGTAGAGTCAGTTTCTCATAGACTTCTATACAATCAGACTTCTATTTGCAAGCAGAGGAGTCGCCCCCTGATGGCCATTAGAAAGAATGCAAGTTTGAGACACTTCAGCATTGGCTTCCTTTTCAGAACCGGAGGTTGCCGCCTGCATGTGATGAAGCTCTCCATCAGTCCTCTGTACTACTGTGTGAAAACAGCATGTTTCTCACTGGAAATGATTCACTGGAATCATAGATGTCAATACTTTGTTTTCGCCAAAGAAATACACTTTTATTAAATTCCTTCAAAGTCTTCACTACACATTGAGTCTGGACGAACTTGGATTTAAACTGCAACATGCCCTGTTGGTGAGGAGGTAGTTCTAGTTTGAGGTATAATCTACAGAAACCTGCTGTCGTCGTTACAGAATCAGTTATTTGAGTGTTTGTTAAACGTGTCAATGTTTTCTCAAAATGGCACCTGTCGGCTGCGTTGCGAGCAATGAACAATCACATGTCGGTTGACTTATCAAACCATTACAGAAATGACAGGCTGGATGCTGGGGTTGCAGCATGCAAGTCAAGATCCTGCTTCTTGGTGTAGGTATTTGTCAGTTTGTGGTCTAACGAACTTCACACACTGGAGAGCCAAACTAAAAACGGACTACTTTTCTAAAAAAAAAAGAGGTTCAACTGCCTGTCTATGGAAGGAAGTTATGTATTCAACAGTGACCTGGGATCTAGCCAGACTGTAGCGGTGTGTGTGTGTAGGAGTAGATAAGAACGGTCTTTCTGAGGTAGGGCTGAGTGCCAGGAGGAGCAGCCCTGCCTGTAATTTATGCTTCCGTCCCCAACCGTCCTCACACCCCGACATGCATGTGTGACTTAGTGGGAATATAAAGGCTCCAGTGGCAAAGGGTGAAGAGACTGTGTAGTCATGTGGTGCACAGACAGATGGCAAATAAATAAGAGGAGAAATAGGGATGTCGGGATCAACCTGTTTTGCCAGATATACCAGCCTTATATTTGCCAAAAAGTGCTTTAAAGCAGCAGTCGGGGAGCATTCTGGATTTAAAAAAAATGACAAGGGAGTCATGTGAACTAAGACACAGTTTACTGCGTAAAGTTTTACTGCCCATCGTAATCGGCCGCTAGACGCTAAATAGTGCCTCTGTGCATCGGTGTCAGACGCCGAGGAGCCCTGACTTTTTCCCCTTTTCACCTGTAGTGGTATCAAAATGTATATCATTTTAGAATACATTTCTTTAAGAGCATAAAAAGTGAAAATGCATCTCTGGGCAGTGAAGTGCTGAAAGCTGCAGATATTCATGAAAATGACATCAAACTGTGAAATCAACTGTCCTGAGGCACTTCTTTGAAGAAAATCTTTGAAACTATGTTTACTTTCACGAAATCAACTTTTGGCTTCCTGTCTGCCTGAAACGTCTTTTAAAGGCCTTTTTCTTTGGGCCAGAAATCTCCACTTTAGTAGTACTTACCTAAACCAAACGTTTGAGTTTAACTCATGTCTATATTCTGAAGGTTTTCACAGAGGGTGTTGTTTGTACATCGTTCATGGCCTGATTTGTAAAACATTTTATTCCTAAAAATATATATATATATTTATATATGTCTATTTTTTTTATGGCTTTTTTATTTCGTGGTGCATTCTACCTATTTGCAGGTCAACCACGACTGCCTTATACCCAACAGTGGAAAAAACACGTTTCAATATAAACTCTCCAGTGTTGTTGCGTCTGACCTTTTTAAGTGCGCCTTGTGCATGTGTGCTATAGGCGATCCTAGCGGTGCCATTATGCATAATGTGCAGAGGATATAGTGTTCCTTTTTAAAACCAGGCACAATCAGATAGCAGTGAGGTGTGTGTTTGTGTGTGTGTGTGTGTGTGTGTGTGTATGTGTGTGTGAGTGTGTGTGTTGGCCAGGTTAAGGTACTTCTTACTTCACCCTGACACAATAAGCTGTAAAAAGCTTTGGTGTGGATATGTGTGTGTTTTCACAATCTGGCACCTGTCCAACTTTGCCTTAAGGCGGAAAGCAAGGCAGAGCCCTTTGATGGCAATGAACAGAAAATGCTCTCTCTCGCTCTCTCTCTCTTCCTCTCTGCAGGTGATTAAGGTGGCTTTTTAAAAGGCCACCTGTTAGAGATTAAAGGGCACCTGGGAGAAACAGTGAAAGAAAGCGTGGTTGAGGGAAAGTGCAGAACAAGAGAGGATGACAAAACGCTGTTTATTTGCAGTTCAGGTACAACGAACCAGACATTTCCACTGGTGTTTTTAATTACCTTTTTAAAAATGATTGGTATCTAAATGTAATGTTTATCTTTCTGGGAATGAACAAATATATCAGCTAAGAAATATCGTCTGCACAATTAGGCGATTGATCCGTCAGTCCATCGACATAAATTCACTGCCGTTTTTACACTCTCTTAATTTTGGACTCTTGCTGGAAAAAAAACAAGCGATCTAAAGACTTTACCTTGAAATTGAGGTCCGTTTTTTATTTTTGCAATAAGTGTTGGTTGAAGCCCCACTGAGCCGTGACAACTCCAGTTCACCCGGTTACCTTATGCTGCAGGTCAGAAAAGTGCAAATCCAACTTCAAAATGTCTGTTTTATGAGTCATGAAACTTCAAAGCTTCTCCCCCCCCAAGCAGCAACCTCTCCCCTCTCCACTTCCATTATCAAACATGCCATTGTAAGAAAAAGAAAACTCCTTAAATGACTATCTGAGACGAGTTGGGAACTGGTTCTCTGAGGAATTTGACCAAATATCATACAAGTCTGCATCTGCATGGCTGGGATAGTGTCGGGGTGAGTCATAGTTCGAGTGAATGGGGGGGGAGAGAGCGCCTGCTTGTTGACATTCCTCCAATCGAAACGGTTGAACGTGTTGTGTTAATGGTCTGGGAGAGGCCCCACATCCGTGTGGACGTTCTCACAGTTTGGAACTCAATTGATGAATCCTCAAAGAGACAAACGCATGCCCCACACATACAGGACGTCCAAACTTTTGACGGACACACTTGCAATTCCAAGCAAATTGCACTGACACGGGCTAAAACGCACTCCAGCACACACTCTTGTGTCTCTCCCGCCGTTTCCCACCCAGTCAGATTGACCCTCTCACGTGCAAACATGCACACACACATTCCAGAGGTTGTTTCGGTGAATGTGGGACAGAGCTGTGCTGGCACTAAAGGAAGCGTGACTCAGCTGCCTGTCTCCCAACCCAGTCTCTGTCCTCCTTTCACTGTCGCCCCAGTGTGCCTTTGTGCACAGCTACGTATGTGCACGTGCAATGCCCAGAGTGCATGTGTGGACCTACTTGAGTGTGTGCATATGCACTTGACTGTTGACTGTGTGTGCATGCCAGTGGTCAGCTCTATGTGAATCCAGTCATCCCCCTCCAACAAACCACTCCAGGTTTAAAAATGGACCTCTTGGAATTATCAGCCCTACTTGTTCTGGCATGATGACTTTGCTGTCGGTGATTTCTTTTTTCTTCTTTTTCTTTTGCAACAGTCCAAACTGGTTTGGTTTGATCTTGAATGGCTTTCAAACCTCAGCGCAGTGCTTTACCCCGAATAACCTATGTGGTGTGTTCCTCTTTCAGTTCGATGTTTAAAGCAACGGTTCAAGAGACGAGCAACACTGAGACATCCATTAGTTCAGGATGCCAGTTGTGAATAACTGAAACAAACATGTGCAAAATAGCCCTGTGTGACGAACTTCCCAGTGTCTGAGTCTGTAGGAAAGTGTGGGTGTTGAGCTATGCAAAGCTTCCTGCAAGTGGGAAAACACAGGGAGCACATGGTGGCCAGTCGTTCTGTTGACTTCAGTGAAGTGGGGTGCACGTAAACTCTCTTTGTGCCTGGATACAGACTGCATACACAACTATGGGACAATACCCTGTATTACATTGACATCTGCTGGTGATGAATCATTTAAAACGAGGACAATATAACGGAAAGAAAGCGTCTCGGAGTCCACTGCATTTCATACAGTCATTTTTGGGAGTAACGGATTTAGAAAGTAAGTCTTCTCCTTGAGAGCGACACATTCTCATTTCCTTTTTAGAGGAACTTCAGGTCTCGTTCCCATACATCTTTCTGTTGGAATAATCCAACAAAAAAAAGTTTGTCACGCGCCTCTCCCTCCAACTTTCCTACACACTTTCTCTCACACAGAGAGAGCAAAAGCAGACGCACATGAGGGATAAATCGACTTATTTTGTACAATGGAGCGGCCGGCAGGCTTGTGTTGACGGTGACTACTGGAATTTGTGCGGGTGCCAGGGCAGGCATGGCCGCCCACGGGCATCCAAAGACGGCCCAAAGCCGCAGGAACCACCAGCAGCCCTGCTGCCGCTCTCCTCCCTCCTTTCATCCCTCCCCTCCTGTTTTCAGTGGTACTACCAACACTGCTTCACAGCCCTGGCTACATGAGATGGAGCTGCTAGTGTGTGGCTACTTCAAACGCTCACATCGGAGTCAAACATTCCATCGTTGCCTTGAGCCAACAGCTTTTATCTCAGAGCTGTTTGTCTGCAGTATATACCGTGGGATAGTGAGCATTGGGGCTCAATAAGAACATAATCAATGCTGTACACTTTCAACCAAAATGCATTTAGCCTTTTCCTGTATTCATGTGTTTTTGTGCAACACAATATATGAAGATAACGTCTCGCCTAAATGTTGAAGCAGCATCAGTCAAACTGAACTTGGGTTTATCTTCTCTTTCCCAGACCGCTATTTCGAGGAAACTCAGATGTTGATCAGCTGGGGAAAATCTTTGAGTAAGTATTATTGGCTGCATATCCTGTTCGTTTCTGAGGTCCTGTATGTTATATTTGTATCGGTCTGAATGTACAACCAAGCCCTGAAAACTTTATTGGACTGTCCATAAAGTCGATCCGATCCAATGTTTGGGAACTTAAATCCAGTGTGTGGGTATTCTCAATTGTTAATTTGTTGGACCTATGATGCCTATGGACTAAATATAGAACAGGCTGTACAAACCTTCCTGTGATTCATGCGGCGCCTCCCAGACAAGGTCATGCTGCTCTGCTCGGGTGAATATTGTTGTCGCCATTCTGCATCCCTCCAGTGCGTACCAGCAGACACACAGGAACACAGTCAGTTGCTTCATCAGAAGGATTGAACTGGAGAGGCAGTGAATGCTGAACATGTGAAGGCACTAATGATGATTATCATCCCACAGTGTTGTTGGGGTACCTACAGCAGAGGACTGGCCCCAGGAAGTGGCCCTACCACAGAGTGCTTTCACTCCCCGGCCCCCTAAGCCCACAGGGGACTTGGTTCCAGACATGGACGAGCAAGGACGGGCCCTCTTAATGGTGGGTCGTACGAGCCTCGGTTCAAACCAATCCAAATGAATATACGATACATTCATTGACCAATCTTCTCATCTCATCCTCTTCTATTTCTCCTCCATCGTTTGCAGCAATTCCTCGCCTTCAACCCCTCCAGGAGGATATCGGCCTTCGCTGCGCTCAGCCACCCTTACTTTCAAAGTGTGGACAGCCACAGTAGGAGTGTGTACGCGGCCCAGCCAATCCCC
Organism: Melanostigma gelatinosum; assembly: GCF_949748355.1. NCBI lineage: Eukaryota > Metazoa > Chordata > Actinopteri > Perciformes > Zoarcidae > Melanostigma > Melanostigma gelatinosum. The sequence continues at coordinate 14,521,308 of NC_136650.1, read as the reverse complement.
AGCAACAAGCCCACTATGGAGGAGAGGACTGCCTGACTGTCCTCCTTCACCCTTAATCATCCCATACAGTGTCTATAAAAAGTATTGTGCGCACCCCGCCTTGGTATTTTACATGTTTTATTGTTTTTACAGCGTTCAATCAAACTGTGTTAATAAAGCTTTTTTGGCACTGATATACAGATAAATCTTAAATGTCAAATTGAAAGTAAGTCCGTTCAAATAGATGTAATTTCAGTACAAATGTAGAACACAGAGTGTTTGTCACAGAGACGTATAGAGGCACCGCTGGCATCGTTTCCAGCCTTGAATCTATGTGATTACATCTTCTCACGTGCTTCTTTGCACAAGTCCTCGTGCTGAGGTTGCATGGTGAGCGTAACAGAACAGCAGTTTTCAAGTTCGAAAACAAATAGTGTCTGATTGTGATTCGGCCATTTGAGTGTTGTGCTTTTCAAGACAGTTCTATGCAGCTTCTAATCTGTGGGTTGTTTTTCTGCTTTGGGAAAAACAACCTTCTCCCATCATGACAGCAGGTTTTCCTCCAGGATTCCTCTGTATTCTGCTGCATTTATTTCACCCTCAACCACTGCTACAGCATGACGCCACCAACATCAGGCATAGAATTGAGTTTGTTGGTCAAAAAGCTTGGTTTTAGCATCATCCCACCACGGAGCCTTGTTTCGCCTGTGGGCAAATGCAAGCGTAAATGCAATTTTTTTTTCAACAGTGGCTTTCTCTTTGCTAGTTGGCCGTAAAGCTAGAAATGCAGAGCACCCAGGCATCAGCTGCTGTAGGGTCAAAGTCTCCCATCCCAGTTAGGGAACAATGTACCGTCTTCAGGGTCCACAGACCTCATTGCCTTATGGCCTCTTCATACATAACCTTTAGTTTTTGGGGATGACCTGCTATAGACAGGATACCAGTAAAATGCGAAGGCACTTAATTACAGAGTACAAATCTAACTTTCTTCTCAATAACCTTGTTAGTTTGTTGATGTTTCCATAGTGTCGTTTATGCCAGCTGTTCAGCTTGATCTTACACACTTGATCGCCATTCTACCCATCGTTCAACTTCTGAAAAGCAGCTGGCTGCACACAGTGAAGCGAAATCATTTAAATCCAGTGACATTTCTTTGTGATTATCAGTGTCCAAAAAGCTTATTAACAATGATTTTGTGTTGAATGACATGACATGGACCAAGGGGGTGCATACTTTTTTATCATCAAAGTACAAAACTTTAGGAGAGTACTCCTGGAGAGAGGAAAGAGGACACCAGACACTCTCACCCACTGAAAAATGCACAAAAGCTATCCTCCTTCCATGAACTGATGGATTGTAATTGCTGCTTTTAGGTTAAACGTTGATTGACTGTGTTAACAATGCAAAAAAGGCTTGTATCTCACATAGACTGGTAGTAGTGGGCAAGCAGACTGCAGAGGCCTTGAAGCAGAGGCCTCTTTATGACCAGTGTTTAGCCTCGCAAGAGCCCCCCTTGGCTGGGGGTCCGGACCACACAGGATCCTGGGTGGACGCCGTGGATCTCACCTGCCTTCATGCGTACTGTGGGTGTTTGCAGTGAGCAGATATACAGTACAAGATATGTACAAAAACATTTAGTGTGTGTGCACTACCACTGACGTTAGAAAGCTTTTGTACACACCTACTTATTGAAACATTATTGGGCATCACAAGCCAGCCACTCACTGCCATGTTGTGTCTTATCATTCCAGTCCTATACATGTATTATAATACTGCCACCATGAGGATGTCCTGAGTAGCTGCAGACCAGTAGCAGGATTCTAATGGTGTATGCACTCTTCTGGGAACTCGTCATAATGGGCAGATATCAGTGCTGAGACAATGATGAATAGAAACGCTCCTGCCACTCACTAGCCTGCCTTCATGGGCTTTTATCATTATAAGATACAGTTATTATTTACCATCCGAATGTTACAGTAATGCACAGGCTTGCAATAGGTGGAGAAAGTCCCACCAGCACTAATCAACATGAATACATTTGGCACAGAATAGTGTCGCCAATATTCTGTATTTAATTTAAATGTCATTGACAAGTCTTATATGCTTGTTTCCATCAAGTTGTTACTTGATTTAAAGATGCTGGGGCATACAATGTTCCTACACCAATTACACCAACTGTTTAGATGATGATAGCGTTTGTGTAAGAATAGTTTGACAGTGTAAGAAATGTATAAAGGATAGGCAGTGGTACTGTACAGTATAGAGTGCTAAATGCAAGCTGTAATGATAGAGAACTTTTGATACGAGCATCGTCAGCCCGTCGATATGCCGTAAAAATGGATGGATGTAGAGTAGCGAGGGTCTGTGGATTGTTGTTTGGCAAGAGTCCTTTGTCCATTGAAAATGTGTTGCGGGCTCTGTGGGTGCTTGTTGCATTTCATTTGCTTTGGATTGAGAATGATTATGAATTTGACATCGCTTTTGATGATGAAATAATGCACAAATATTTAGTGTACAGTTTTTGCTTATTTTACAGTCATGTCCAGTTACATTCAAGTACAGTTATTTTTTACCAGAAAGGAAAAAGCAAGTAATGCAGAGTTGTATTTTTGTATGTAGTAGTTCTTTCAGAACAGTAACATATTTTTAACACTGGTTTACGTTTTCTTAACAGGTAGTGCTGCTAGCACACACACACAGACACACACTCTTGTCTTTCTCAGGTTCTTGTTATGGTCGTCCGAACCTTTCGGGCACAGTTTGCACATCTCTGGGCTAGTAACTGACCACATCACAACTCCTTCAGGTTTTCTTTCGAGCTGTTCCGGGATCATGTCATTGGTCATAGTCTACTGTCATTCCTATTTATCAAATATATGTTACTGTAGTCATTACTGTCGGAAGATAACTGCCTGTATCAACTGTTCCCCCCCCCCCCAAGCAACTTGTAATTGCTAGATGGCGAACACAATGTAGATTCATGTATAATTGTCTGCTTGACTAAGCTCTGTGTGAGATATGTTCTACTTGATAACGACTCGCAGTGGTGCGTACAATGCACAATGCATTATTGAAACTGTTAATTCATTTCAATCTCAGAACACAAAACTGTCAACTGTTGAGCTTTTAGAACTTTTAACTGTTTTGAAACCAACGTAGCTTCATCCATGGTATAACTCCAATTACACATTATGTTCCTGTGTCACATTTGTTATTAGCATTCGGAAATGGCGACCGGGAACCACACAATCATGGCATTATACTTATGTATGAATGCAGGCATTGGTGTCTTATTATTGTGTTGCACCAGTTGAATAAAAAGCAGCTTTTTGTGAATTTTATTTTGGACTCATTTGTAAGCGTGATTGACATAATAATGAATCGTTCTAGTGAATGTGTAGGTATTCATTTTTGGAATGAGGGAACATTAGAGGCAACGCAACTACTGTTGTAATTTGTTATAGTGTTAATTACTTGCATTCAGCCACACAGTCTTCTGTAACAATATACTTACATTTCGCATTGGCACAAGAACATATATAGTCTGTTTCACTATAAATGCCAATTTAAAAACTAGAAGATATACTATAAAGGAGCATGTACATATATTGACAGCTACATACGTATATATTATACATATTTTGATAAAACTCCAGACCAGTAGGTGGCGGTATTTCACCATTTCGTTGTTTGGTCAAAAACAAAAACCTCAATAAGAAAAAGAGTCGTCAGCTGCCATTAACAACGTCTGATGTGGCTAGCTCAATGCTAGCAAGGTAACACTAATGGTTGCCCTCTTTCTTAGATATTGTCCCCATTACTAACTCGACATGGGCAAGAGAGACAATCGAGTGGTGAGTCATGTCACACGATGTCCGTTAGTCGGATAAATCATTGATACGCAGTTATATTTGGAAAGATGCTAGCCTGGCGTTAGCTTAGCGGCTAGCTCCCGTTAATGTACGTTATTCCTCCGCTAGGTATTCTGATGCTAGGCCTAGACACACTGATCTCTTAACACGCGTTAACATATCTAATATTTAAATACATCAACATGTTCATTTGATGCAACAGTTTTCTAGGTTTTAATGTTTGAACGTCAAAAAGTGGATTCTCGACCAGCACAAACCTTAGTGGTCGCAATGCTAACGTTAGCTCACAACAATCTGGGTCATGTCTTTTCGTGGTGCTGTTTTAGTGTGCAGTGTTTTTCGTCGCTTCTTGGGTCTATATTAAGCCTTATTAGCCCTATTAAACTAATAAACGGTAGTCCAGTGTGTTTGGTTAACGTTGCTTGTTTCTGACAATTTACTCATTTTGTCACTGAAGCACATAGTTTACTAGCTAACGGGTAACGTTGCATGTGTTGTGTGAATATTTCGTCTGATAATACACATCTCTGACAGTTTATTAGGTAACTTATCATCTCTCTAACACTGCTGTAGTGTAATACTACGGTCCAGCAACACGTCACGTCTTCATTGTAGGTTATAATATTACTGTACACGAGTAACTTGTGTTGTTTTTAGTTTAAAGTTCTAGAGAGGGGTTGTATGGTTAAATTGGGGATACATGTGTTGCTGCAGAACTGTCTTGTTTATCTCAATGTAATCTCTGGTGTCTGGATGTATTTCAATAACCTCCATTCGAGATGTATAACATGCTTTCCTCTGTTTGGTGTCCCAGGCTTACATTAACCCCATTGCTGCTGCACGAGCCAGGGGACCGGCAAATAACGCCGGACCAACTATACAAGATTACTTAAGCAGACCTCGACCAACATGGTGAGTAAAGGACGGACCTCCTCACTGCCCTGACATAAATAGTTCCTCTCTCACAGGGTCATTATCCTGTTATGCCTGAGAATTATGTTGCATCCATGTCAATCAGTATCACTGCCAGGTGTAGATGTAGAGACGTGTGAGGTTTCATCATTTGAGTCAGTATAGTTGCAACATCAGCATCATTTTAGGACGAGGTGCTCTCACAACTGAACTGCCAACGAAGATTGAGAGCAGAGAGGGAGGTCCTCTGATGTGTGTAAACCAGAGTTTTGTTGCCGCAATGCATTATGATTTAAAGATGATGAAGATTCAACTGTTAACGGCATCCTCTAACCCTTTTTACTGTCCATGAATAATTTTGCCTTCTGCAGGCAAAGAGCTTTCAGTTCTCTTTAGAAAGAAAAATAATATTTGTCTCAGGAACAGATTGAATTGATAATATATGAATTAATCTGTAAAGTTTACAGAGTGTTTCTGTCTCTGGAGTTATGCATTGTCTGTCTACTGTAAATTCTTGCTGTTGAAACGTTGATAATCAGGTTACACATTGCATGGGAGGGATGTTAAAAGAAGCAGCTGCCGGTTAAGTGGTTGGCCGGTTAAGAGCTGCAACTGACCTCACCATTTTGCCAGATGTAGTCCTCTCCAATGTCGGCTGAAACTCGTAATATCATAAATTGTGTTCCAACTGATTTATTGTCTCTTCATCAGGGAAGAGTTGAAGGAGCAGCTGGAGAAGAAGAAGAAGGGCTCGCGAGCCTTGGCTGACTTTGAGGACAAAATGAACGTGGTGTGTGTCAATATAATGACTCCAGTTATGGTCGTCTTTTAACTCTACTACAAAAAACTATTCTGCGTGTTTGGATTAGCAATATAGAAGATGAATACCTTTTCCAATATGTGCCATTGTTTTCAGAAATGGAAGAAGGAGCTGGCAAAAAACAGAGAGAAGTTGTTGGCTGGAATTGAGAAAGAGAAAGACAAGAAGACAACGGACAAGGAAAAAGAGGAGAAGAAAGAGAAAAAGGAGGTATGGTATCCCACCTTCATCAGACATTTTAATGACCCTCACTCTCTTGAATCATCATCGTTTACTGACTTTGGCTTTTCATTTGTGCTCAGAAAAAGAAGAAAGAGAAGAAGAAATCAAACAGGGTGAGGAGAGAGACCTCCAGTGATTTGATGACCAGCTTTGCTACAGCACTGTCAGACACACACACGCACACACACACACTGTCTGCTTGTACTCTGAGACGGTCTCTTGTTGTGTTCCAATTCCCACACAAGCAAATAACCTCAAATCTAATGAACCCTGCTTTCATTGTGTTTTGGTCAAGCATTCTCCATCTTCCTCCTCCTCATCGAGTTCTGATTCCCCTAGCAGCTTCTCCACAGAAACTGAAGACGCGGTGAGTCATTGCAGACTTCATCGTGTGCTAGATAAAGACAAATAAAAACACATTTTGTCACCCATAATCCAACTACATGCAATTAAGAAGCATGGTGCTCCTGAAAGGGAGACGAACCAAGATGCTGGAAGTCACTAACTGACTTGATTGATTACTGCTAGCTGCTGTTTGCTTGTGGTGCTCTGTCAAAGGTAAATTCTAGTAATAGCTTCCTGTGTTTGAATAAAGAACATTTGGGTGTTTTTGATCGTCTGAGTTAGTTGACATTTAACAGCTGATCAGAAATATATTTTGACTCTTATGTAGCTCAAACTGATCAGTTTAAAAAAGGGTTGTGATTTGTTTCTTGAGCAATTCTGCACAATTCGGCTCGACGTCTCCATTCAATTGTCACAATGCAGCGTGACACTGTTTGATTGCATTTGTATCTGTGTGTACAGGATGAAAAGAAGAGTGTGAAAAAAAAACGGAAGAGAAAGAAGTCATCGACGAGGAGAGCGTCGGACAGCTCCGAGGGAGAATCTGATGCTGAAAGCAAGGTTCTTCTTCTTTTTTTTTTAACAGCACAGTGACCGTGTTACAGTGCACTCCAATAGAATCAGGTTCTACTGTTGAAACATGGGCGGTTAATGTAGTCGTCCTACAATGACTTACATTTTTTTAAATGCCAGGGTTTAATCAAATTGTTGTTGTTTCCCCAAGAAGAAAAAGAAAAGAATAAAGCAAGAAGGGGACAAAGATAAGGTAATCTACTCGTGTTCAGTAACACACTTAAAGTTACTGTTAGGAACCTTAAACTGGTGATGAAACGGTCTTAATTTAACACTGATGCCTCTTTATGACCTACATAAGTAAACAAGACCATCAGCGACAAGATTAGCTATTTCTATATCATTGTTATTTATAATGCCTGTCATCGGTACCACCGGGTCGGACCCTGCTGCAGTAAAATGAGAGGTTTTCTGAAGGGACTCTGGTACTTTGACTTTGACCACAGGACCTGCAAAATCAACACAAAATGGAAGATCGTCACAGTAACTTTTACCTTTTTTACAGTGTACATTTCCACAGATACGTGAGGCTGTTAAATGACATTTTATTTCTGGTCCGTTGTTCTTGCCGGTCAAACTGAGCTGAATGGGTGTTGTAAAGCATTCATAACTGTGATCTTGTGTCCGTCAGGATGACAAGAGCCGTAAACGAAAAAGGAAGGCCAAGCGAAGTTATAAAGACTCGTCCTCAGAGTCCTCTGCAGAATCCGAGGGGGAAGAGGTAGTAAGTATTGTTCCTCTATGGTTGTATATGTCGCGCATCTCTTTCACCACGTATAGCTGTTTCATTTACCCTCCGACTCCCAATAGACCGTCAGTAATAAACCTTTAACGTACTACCTTCTCGCTATTCCTCTTTTAGCTCTTTGTTCCTCTTTGTCGTGTTAAGTGGGGGGGGGTGGAAATTATCTGAAATATTTGTGTGATACCTGATGCTGAACTCAATGTACAAGTGTAAACAGTTTTGCAGCTTTCATTACATTTATTCAACAAGTTGGACACATTAATATTATGCTGATCACAGATAAATATCCGGTTGACATTGTTGCAAGACTCCCTTTTGCGGTGTAGTTGTGTTTGCTTGACTGCTTCACCATATACCGACACACAGTTATGTTACACAATGGCCAAATAAATTAAGTTTCAGTTCTCCCTGTATCATGGCTCACTCACTCGTCCAGATGTGCTTTCTGTCTGTCACGCTTCATGCGGGATAAACGGTCAAAGAGGAAACAACGGATCAACCGGTTGTGAACCTAACTGCAGTAGCAGATGCTTGTACACACTCCGTAAATTGTGAAATAATACTGTTGCATGAAAAGGGGCTTTTTAAGATTGTGTGAGACTTCCCTCAATTAATTTTGTCATTTCAACTTTTCCCTTTCCATAGGCCGAAGCCAAGAAGAAAAAGAGAAGTAGCGAAGAGAAGGAGAAAATAACAGTGAGAAATCTACTTCTTTTTTTAAAAGTTACAGTTCACAATTTAGATTTTGGTTTGATCCGGTACAAATCATGACTACAGCAAAGACTAACATTGTTATTTCGTAAGTAGATGGTATTTAATTGCGAGTTGAAAGATGTTTTGGACAGATTAATAACACCGATCCAGCGTCTAGTATAAGCTGAAACGATATGTCTTAAAGTGCCTACTCTGCCAGAAAGTAACTAGCCATCTGCAGTAATTGATTCTTAATTTAAGAGAAACGACTTGGACACAAACCTCAAATGTTTTGCGTTCGCAGGACAAATCCAAGAAGAAAAGGAAAAAGAAGCACAAGAAACACGGCAAGAGAAAGAAAAGGAAGGCAGCCTCTCAGTCAGACTCGGAGCTCGATCAACAACCGCATCGTCACGGTTCTCTCATCCTCCCGACGGTTCACAAGTAGTGTTATTTGTGCTTTTGACCTAAAAAAAAAATTCCCCCACCACGCTTGAACAAGAGGCCGACAGACTTGTAGTGCTGTGGTTCTGAGGTGAAAATAGAGGGAGGCACTCGTCCCTCTTAAGTGGAAACTACCGGTACATCTATTGATTTTTACCACCATGCATTTATAGGTAATTGTTCTTTCAACCATGGGACTGAAGTGAACTCCTCACACAGCCCCCCCCCCCCCCATCTCGGAGATTTCAATGTGACTGACACTTGCTTTCATCTTTCATCACGCTGGCCCTCTAGGAGTCACTGTCTCTGCTTCATACCCGACATCTTGCATTTCTAGTCGCTAGATGAGGCTGCCGTGCTCGTGCCTGCGTCGTGCATGTAGACCAGACGGCCTGATGTCTCGCCCAGCCTCATATTGAAGTTGGACTTATGATAAGAAAGCTTCACAGTCAACGTTTGTACGAGGGATAATTGTTCCGATAGACAAATTGTTACACTGCCGTGTAAATGTATAAAAAGAAAATGGGAATTCATGAATAAAGTATTGTTTGAGCCTTTAGTGCTGTTATTGGTCACAACCTTTATTGAGAAACTTTATGTTGTGTGTGTGTGAATGAATGGTTACCCTGCTCGCAAATATGCTTCTGCACTGTCTCACTCCTTTAGTTTTCAGGACAGAGTATCAGCAGTGGGTTATCTTCAGGTTGCATACCAGAAAGAGCTATGATGGACTTTGACTCTATAGGTTTTTTTTTTGTAAAAACACTGAATATGGAACTCCAGAGATAGATGTCTTGGAATATTATTCCTTATGCATTAACATGGAAGCAGCATTGTAATGTAGCTAACTACTGAACCCATGTTAACTACTTAACATAGTGTAGGTTGGTCTCGTGCATAGCCTGGTCCTGTTTGTGCTGCTGCTTTCTCTGCAGAGTGGAAACAGCTGATCAGCAACACATGGGCCCTGGTACTGACTCCACTGTTAGTTTATGATTGCCTCTTATGTTGCCGATAAGTTAATGAATAACTTGGTTAGCTTAGTTGTGTGCATCTCACTCTTTAATCATGGTTAGTGGCCCAGTTTGTAACAATAAAAAAAAAATTCTAAGCTGATCATTTATATGTGTAAAGTCTTTATCTGCAAAGTAACTACAGCGGGAAAGTAGCAGAAAATGGAAATACTCGACAGTACATGTGCCTCTAAATTGTACTTGGTACAGTTCTTATTTATGTTCTTATGAACTACATTCTGCCACAAACTGCAAAACGTTGATTAACAACTTGAAAAACTTGCTTGTCTTGCGCTTCCACCCACTGAGTGAGTATAAAGGTTGTTGTGGTTTGAAACATTCAACCGACTTGTAAAACAAGCCATTCCATGTCGCACGAATACCTTTGAGGTTTTACAGGCTCGGTCTTGTGATGTTGAACAATGTCGTATCAAAGTTCAACGTGAGCTCGTGAAGTCATCCCTGTTTAATCATTGTGGTATTTGGGTATGTTTGCAGGAGCATACAATGATAACCCTAACCCTTTTAAAAAAGTGATCAATGGGTGGGACCTAGTTCCAGAAAAACGACTGTCCTAATCTTGACAGTTTAAAGGACACAGAGTGTGAGAAACTTTGACTTCCAGATTTTTGCTCAGTGGGAGGTTCTGATCTGCCATATAAAGCAGTGCTTCCGTGGTTCAGTTGAGAGGAAGTGTGAGACAAAGGGTAGTTAGCTGTTGAATCACTTCACTTGCAAGGTAAGTGATAAAAACTATGAATCTGTATCAAATCCTGTCTTGACATTGTAGATGAATTGTAGAGGGTGCTTTATAATCAGTCAGAAGTCCTATTAGTACTTTTCAGTGATGTTTTGAGTGAAAGGATCGTTGTTCAGGCTGAAATTATACAAAGTCACAGCAAGTGAACAGAGTTAGGGAAGTTACAAAACTTTTATTTATAGATTTATAAAGTGAAAAGAAGTTGTTTTTTCCTGAAACCTGACATAATGTGTCATATTCAACTGATTAAAATGAGCTAAATATTACTCCTCTTTTGCAGATGTTGAGGGTAACTCTGTGGTTGTTAGTGGGAGTGTTTGTGTGTGCCTCCTGCTCCATTACATGTCCGGATGGGAACGTCTGCTCTGATTCCACCACCTGCTGTCTGACTAAAAATGGGTATAGCTGCTGTCACTATCCAAATGTAAGTCTCTTGTCAGCATATAATGTAACTTGACCTGTAAGTTGTTCACATTTTGGTCTTGCAAATATTCCACCCTTAATCTCTGTGTGAATTTAGGCGGTGTGTTGCTCTGACTTGGCCCACTGCTGCCCTTCAGGGTTTCATTGTAACGCGGTTACCCAGATGTGTGAGAGAAAGCCGTGGATGATGATACCCATGGTGAAGAAGGAGGCTGCCAAGGAACCAATCCCTCATGTTCTACCTGTTTCTCCCCTTCAGGAGCCCGAGAACAAACAAGTGCCAGACGAAATAAAGAGCTCAATTGTTCATTGTGACAACTATTACGCTTGTCCTGATGGCACTACCTGCTGCAGACACCCAACAGGTGTCTGGTTCTGTTGCCCGTACTCTCCTGTGAGTCTTTTGCAATAACAACTGTCGTGAAATTCCTGTGGTCTACTTTTGACGTGATAGTCAAAGCTTTCAACGCCTTTTTTTGGCATGTAGTTGTTGTGCATACAATAAATAACCTGTGACTTGTAACTTGCAGGGATGGTGTTGTCGGGATGGCTACCACTGTTGTCCTTGGGGCTACGACTGTGATGTCACTTATATGCACTGTGTGAGGAGGCAAGGCCTGAGATATCCTTTCATCCCCGACCAAAGTAAGCCGTCAGTGCCTGCCACTCTCATTCTGCCTTCAGAGGAAAAAGGCAGCTTGCAAGAGGTAAGACATACTGCGAATGGGCCTTTTGACTGCATATGTGGTGGATATGCATCCATTCACATAACATTTTAATTGAAAGTTCTCAAACTCCTTCTTACTCTATCTATACGATGGGGTCCTTCATGAACACACACTTTTCAGACACTGGTTTTACTGGTTTGACGTGGGCAGTCCTCCTGTGCACCAATCAGGATTTAGCATCATGTAAATCAAAATGTGACAACAGTTGTGGGTCTGTTTCCTCATCTTGGCAGTCCACTGACAATAACATCTGATCAAACTACTCCTGCAAAGTGCGCAACTCTTCATAGATACAAATCTTAATAAATAATAAACTTATTGGTGTTTTCCCTCTAAATGTAAAAGTGCTGTAACCAATATTTTTTGTTTAACAATGAATGGAATGAATATATGTTAAAGATTTCCCTTGTAATGACAGATTTACAGAGAATTGCTTATCACACTACTCTGTTCCACATAGCTCTACAAAGTATTTCGGTCATTGGTTACGGTCTGCAAATTTCCTGTTTCAATTGCCGTCGAGTGGGCAAAACAATCGTAGGTTTTACTTTGTTTATTCAGTATTATGGAGAGAACATTTTTAGGTTCTTTAAAGATCTATTATTTAAAAGAATATAGATGGCTTGTTGACTAATATGAAAATAATTATGTGTCAATGATTGAATATATTAATAGCCAGGGTATAATGGTCAGTATGTATTTACCTTTTGCAGACACCAATGACAGCTCTGGCAGAAGCCAGTGATGTCAACACTGCTGATGGAGTCATTCGCTGTGACTCCAAGATGTTCTGCCCAGCTGGGACATCTTGCTGCCAAGCATCCGCAGGCAAATGGAGCTGCTGTCCCTTCAAACTGGTATGGATTGGCCAATTTTTAAAGCCATCATGAAGTAACGGTGCGGTGATCTGAAGGAAAACAATTTGACAAAAGTGCTTAGATAAACAGGAATATATAGAGGGTGTATTGCACATAGCAAGCACCACAAACTGATGCAACTGACAAAATATTCAATGTTCTTGTTTTGACCGTAAACCTTGAAATTCACCTGCACTGCAGTCAGTCTATACTATAGTCTCTACTATATTTTTTTCTAACATCAATACTTGTTCTGATTCAGGGCCAGTGTTGTGCAGATGGTCAGCACTGCTGTGCGTATGGATTTCAATGTGACTCCACCTCATGCATAGGACAGTACTCTGACATCCCCTCAGGAGCACAAGAAGATGCCAAATCAGTCTGAGGACAAGTTTGTGCACTGTAACAGCTTTGCCATTATTAACGTACATTTACCAGATCAAATCTAATGCATCATCATCAGGCCTAGATGACGGCTGAATGAGTGAATAATGTGCTTATAACCTCAAAAAATGATTACTCTCCATGGTGAATTCCTTTTTAGATGAATGTTACTGTTACCTGTATTGGTTCCCACAAGGGATGAAATGTAAACATGGCTGTGGTTTAGGAACTATGTTGCGACTGTTAATCTGAAGATTTCTTTTAGATACGCAAGTCAAAACTGAATGCCAACCTCAAATAATTTCACAATCTTTTCTAATGAAGCAGATATTTGAACACTTGCAAACATATGAACTTCTTTAAATAAAAAAAAGTCAAATATGAGTGTGAGATGTTTCCTTTTTTTTTTTTTAAATACATCTTGCAATAAATATATATCTTCATGCTGCGTGAATAGACTGTGCCATCATTAAATGGTAAACTGTTGTGGTCATGAAAGGGGCTTTTACTTTGGAAGGGACAACCGGAAATGTTATTTTGGATTACTTCCGTGGTTTGCAGCGCGTTCACATGTGGTTCCGGGGTGGGCATTAGGAGTTTTTTCAAATGGTGGTAAAATGAGCCAAATGGAAGAGCTAAAACAGTTTGTCTCCGAGCGGCTACATGCGGCTGCTTCTGAAATATTCGGTGCTCTTGAGAAAACAATAACGGACTACGAGGTGAAGGTTACCCGGTTGAAGGAAGACAACGAACGCAACCGGTCTCTGTTGGACATCATCCTCAAAACCAAATTACGACAGAAAGAAGGTTGGTTCATTCTAGAGCGACTCGCAAAGCTTAGTTTGTGGGAATTAACACCGAGAGAAACGGAGCTAAAGTTTCCATTCAGTACATCTGGGCAATGTTAAAGTATTTATTATTCAGTATGCGACTCCAACAGGGTACATTACGCTGGCTATAGACCGAGCACCGCCAGTTCGGGTTAGCTTAAACAATGAAGGTGGTAGCTGCTTAAGTGTCGCATGCTCCAGGGATCTGTACAGTGGCATACAAATCAGTCATTTGTCACACTCTCTTCACGCTCTCCGCTATTAGCATACTCATTATATGCACCTATTAAACGTGCATGTCAATGAAGGGACAATATAGACCGATAGCATAGTTGTAAATATGATATTGATATGAGGCCTCCCATCTTTTGGGCTGTATTAATAGCTACATCAGGTCAAAATCTTATATCCATCTTTCAGTTGTTTGGTTCTGTTATTTAGATAGCTATGCCTTGTCTGAATAAAATAATACAAAGATCATGTAATTCGGTCAAGGCGTTACAAAGTTATTCCACTTTGAAGATGGTAGAAACGTGTGGATTAATGAATAGATTTCCATGTATCTGTATTATAGGCAATGGCACCGTAATGTGGAGGATTATCACAAATTTGGCAAACAAAATGTAACCATTTGCTCTGAATTATACTTGCAGCCATGAAATTTGGATCTTGGCACAAACAAAAGCCGATCTTCAAGATGACAGTGACAAATTTTATTTTTATGAATGTGTTTGCTCTGTTACTACAGGAGACATGGTCAGCATTGGAAAATAGTTGCTCAGTCTACTCGATGAGCTTGAGGTCACCCTCCACATAGTCCAAGAGGAGCTGGTAGTGGAATGTATTCTGAGTTTCCTCATCACTCTCACAGTCACTGCTGTAAGACAGTGGTCATTGACAGTGTAGAATGCTTTGCTAAAAACAGAAAAGAATTGTCTGAAGAGGAATTATGGGAGGGGGAGGGAGAAGAGGAGCGAGGATAATAAAAATAATAATAATAATAATAATAATAGTGCTGCATTAAATTTAAAACCTGATACTTTTTTTTAATGTTGAAGGAATAAATGACTAAAATCATAGATCTAAATTGATGTGAAGAAGAAGAAGAAGATATATGGCTCCATCACCATTTTTAAATATTTATCTACTCAAACTAAGTTCATTCTTAGTATCTAGGAACGATAATTAACACCAACTTGTCACAGAGGCATCAATTTCAAATACCAGTTGCACTGCAGCCTAGTGCAGGTCTGATTAAAATATTAAACGTCGCCTTCCAAATCCACCAAAATCCCTCTCATTTCACTTCATCGAAATCTATGAATCGATTCCCAATAGGTATAAGGCATATATTTCACGGCTAGGAGAATTTAATTTGGTTCTATATCTTTTTTATTGAGTTTGATCAACTTGAAATGTGATCCAGAGATAGCCAAGTTAAAAAAGGCCGTATCTGGTTTAATTTGACTTCCCAACCCTGCTGGAGCACACATGGACTCGTCCGCCATGTCTCACACTGAGCGCGTGACGTCACAGAAAGGGGTTATGGCTTTAATGGCATCGCCCAAGGCAGCCGGCGTTTGCGGCGGGAAGGGTGGGTCAGAAAAACATTCATTTACAGCCGATTAATCAATTTATAGGGATTTCTGTTACTTACCAACAGATTCTATGTACTTTTTGCTACAAGATACAGTGAAATCGATTTTCTGAAAGTGATGATAGACGCATGATTTTGCTAACTGAAAGCTCAAAACTGAAAGTCAACAAACTTCTCGTGTACTTAGAAATCTCGTTGACCCACCTGCATGGAGCTGCGATCGTCTGCTTCAATCGTGACTACTCTCGGCTGTTCCAAATAAGGTTCGGTAACAACCGTAAATGGTTTTGTGCAAGTCGCGTCATTGCCGGAAACTCCGTGCCGTGCAGCGAGGCGGCGGTGGAACCCCCGTTACTCGCCTTCTCGGGCTAGTTCGTCACAATGTATGCGAGCAATGAATACAGATGTTTTGATATTATTAATCTACATTTTATAACCTTTCCATAGATACAAACCGTTTTGTTCTAGCCCGAAAAATAAATTCACAGCAGCAGAGTTACCGCGCCAGGTCTTGTGTACGCTGATATTCTACACGGATCCACTCTGGATCTGATGTCCCTAGTATTAAACCCTAAAGATATATAATCATGCCATGCCACAGGAGGAAATGTACAGGTTTATATAAAGTAGCACGTTGTGGCAGCTGCCACAACTTGCTGCGCAGTGGCAGCTGCCACCTTTTGTGGCTGCGCAGTGGCAGCTGCCACCTTTTGTGGCTGCGCAGTGGCAGCTGCCACCTTTTGTGGCAGCTGCAGTCGTGAGAGTGACCACTGTTTGTGCTGCCGTCGTGGCAGTTACCACTGTGCCAGACTTGCCGTGGCAGCTGAGCTTGCCACAGGAAGTGCCTCTACTAGCTGCCGCTGCCACATTTTGAGCTTACCCCTTCTCCAAAATCATGCGAGTCTACTCATCATTTTTTAGTTGACGACAGCCCTAGTCCTGGTACTGTGCATGCTGCCTTACTGTCAAGACTTTGATATCATGTAACTTTTTTATTTTGTGCTTCTCTTTACTCTTCAGCAGCTATCCCTACCAAAAGTACCGCTGCTGGTGCTGCTGCTGGTGCTGCTGCTGCTGGTGCTGGTGCTGGTGCTGGTGGTGCTGCTGCTGCTGCTGCTGGTGGTACTGGTGCTGCTGCTGCTGCTGCATCACATTCAAGTCCCAGCCGCAAGGCCAGAGACCCCAACCGCAATTCCAGTGGTAGGACTTAAGTCTCGCAATACATTATCCTCTCTGGTAAAATCTGTCTATTAAAATCCTCTGTGAAGCCGATTGACAAAAGCCAGGAGTGACTGTGAAGTTGTGTTTGCGCTCCCATCATAATATATTCCTGTTAAGTGCAACCTGGTTTTACTATCTCATAAAGTATTTGAATTCCCGGTATATCTTGATTTATTATTTTTTTTTCAGACTCTCCGTGCTCCTTCACCTCACGTACGGACTTTCTAAAGTTTGCAGCCAGCGATGACTGTCGCTACTGCTTGAAGAGAATTCAAGCCACTGAGACACATTTGACGAGAAAACATTATCTATTTGCTGTCCATTTTACTGAGGGTGGCACTGGTACGTTTTATTACCGTTAAGATCAAAGCATGATGATACTTTGTCATTATAATGGATTACCTTTGTCGTATTCTAGCTGATGAAATGCTCAAACAATGTTCTTTGAAGTCATTTAAAGTGTTGGCATGTAGTAAGTACGCTATCGTTTCTCTTTTCAGAGAAATTTGTTGTACCATGTACGTGCACGGACTTGATCCAGGGCAGAAGTCACTGGCACTGTCCATATTGCACAAAGATCATTTATCGTAAATGTAACTTTGAGGTGCACATATCTAAACAACATGGTACGTACAATTTCTTGGAATTCTCCAGATTTTGCTGTTACTTTAACATTCCATTGTTCTGTTGTAAAAGCATGTTTTTAAGTTCTGCTTCAGATAAATGCTGCGTGCCACCACTGATAATGGTCCTATTTTTGGTACTTTCACTGCCTAGATGTAGTTATTGACCACACTGTCTTTTTACTTTACAGGTTTTGCAATACTGCAGCAAAGCCAAGACTCAGGTTAGTTTAGAAAATGTCTGATGTCCCTCTGTTCATAAATAAATATTACCTTTTGCAATTTGGGAATGATGCTGTGAAAATACATGGCTACACTTCGACAGCAGTGTTTTTGGTGTGTCAGAATGATGCAACCTTTTCTACTATGAAATAGGGCTTTTAAAAAAATGTTTTATCTGGATGCCTTTTTTGTTGTTTTGTTTTTTTATCAAAGAAAATCACTGATGTTTTTTCTTACTCTGAGAAACTGTTTTTCGGTGAGAATATGAAGAAAAATGTCGATGGGCTGTAGGGGGAGTACAGCCACAGATTTGCATTCACAGAGGCTTATAAATACATAGTTTGATGAAGTATTGACTGCAAAAAAAACTGACATTTGGCAGTCTACCAATATAATAAAATGCATTGCTCTGTCCTTTCTCTTAGAGATTGATCAGCCCTCCGTCTCTGCCATTGAGGAGGCGGCTCTCCTGAGTCCTGAACCCTGGTCTCAGCAAGAGCTTGGCAGTCTAGACCAGGAGGACCAACAGGCCTCACTGCTGCTTCATGTGAAAGAAGAAGAACAGGAAATTTGCAGACAAGGTCTGGTCGAAGAGCTTGGCATGCTGAACCTCACTTTCACTGCGTGTGCAAACTTGTGAACAACTGAAGTTTTGTTTTCCCCTTTTCCCCCAGTGAGTCATCCTGAGTGGCAGAACTCAACGCAACTGCAGATTAAAGGCGATCAAATACCAAAAGGTAACAGTCAAGTGAGTGTGGAGGAACATCTCCCTCAAGACTCTGAATTCAGCATCGTCTGTGCAGGCAGTTACATTCAAGACCTCAGCGAAATGAACTGTGTGGAAAGCAGCGAGGGACATGTGCTTCCTAACTCTTCAAATCAACCTCTGGAAACGCGGCCTGACAGTGGGGTTTGCCAGCCAGCCGGGGAGTCTCAGCACACCACACCTCGTCTAAAGGCACTCGGTATCAAGAAGAAAGTGCGTGTGAAAAGAAAAAACACTTTGCCAACCGTGGCTTTAAATATAAAGACATCAACTCAATCTGTCAGTCAGAATCCCAGCGGTCCTCATTGTTGTAAAGCATGTGGAAAGAGTTTCTATTACATGTACACACTGAGGACACACGTGCTGACACACGCAGGGGATAAAATCCATACTTGTGGAATCTGTGGGAAACATTTAGAGTCTGTGGAGAGTTTTGTCCAGCACATTCAAAGCCACACATTGAGGAACAAATGTGGTATATGTGGCAAACTATTTTCCAGTAATTACCGCCTGAAACGGCACAGGAGATTCCACAGACCTAAGGGTCTAAATGTCATGTCATCAACTTAGAAACCACAAATGGGCAGAATCCTACAGATATCATAAATGCATCAAAACGTGCTGTGATTATTGGATTATTATCTGCTAAGTGGGAGATACTGGTCCAGTAGTGTACATATGGGAGGGATAATTCAGTCATGTTTAGTGTATATAACTGTATTCTTACACTATTTTGTGGACTTCAATAAAAAAAGTCTTTGAAGTTAGATTTCTTCCCTGTGTATTTTTGTTTCTCATAAATCATCAGTTTGAAAGTGAAAGGATTTCAGGCGGATGCAGTCACAATACAACAATAGACTCAGCTGGAGGACCTACATATAATGAAAGTGGTTTTAATGCAAGTTCATGGAATGCTACTGTAATAAATAAATTAAAACTATAATACGTTTTAATAGGCTGTAGCCTCGATACTGTGATGATTAGTATCCCAACTCTGTATTTGAAACTACTAGTTGCTCTTAGACTTGCATAACAAACCTTTTATCAATTTTACATTAAAACGGAAAATGTATCTCATAACACGAACATGCCTTTTTGATTGCTATAATATATAAAATAGTATATAATAAATAATCAGTGTAAATGTTGCTGAGTTTTGGTCCCAACTCTCCCGTATTGTCATTTGAGTCTGTACACGACAGGAAGGAAGAGGGAAGCTCCAGAGAGTCGCTCCTCATTCAGTTTCCCTCCGTTAATTTACCGTAACTCACGGGAGAGTTACGGTAAACGTTACTGCCTCCTCTTGGTTTTTACACGGAGAACATGGCTGTGTTGAGGATACAAGACCAGGTAACGTTAACAGTATCTAACGTCAGCGAACATTTAACGTAAAACTGCTGTAGTTTTGAGTGCGTTTATGTGTAACTTTAGTCACCACCATGTCACACTGACGCTTCATTTGAGCTCAAATTTGAGCGTCTATTCATGACTTCAACCGGTCTAGTAAATCACATTTAAACGGCTTTGTTAAGCTTTAGGTTTGCTGTCGTTCGTACAGTTAATGTTAAGTCGACTGACATCTAACTAAGCTAACTAGTAACTGTTAGCTAGCAAGTAACCAGTTAACTTAAGAGCCTATAGCTTCACGTCACCTGTTGCTTTACGTTTACTGAGTTCACTTTCATGTAAAAGCCATGGTAACGCGGCCGTTTGTTTCGACTGTGTCGGTTTGTTTCCGTTTGTAGTGGTGATGGACTGGTGGACACAGCTGGTAGCCAGGAGGTTAACACGGTGGCTAACTCCTCTGCTAATGCTAGTTTGCAACTTGAACTCACGCACGACACCGCGTTATTATTATTAAACCACCCCATTATAAGGTTATTAAAGTTAGTGACGCGTGCTCCACTAAATTGTAAAGCATATTTCCGATTTAACTACCGATTTTCTACCCAGGGAGATTGCTTTGTCAGCTGTCTTTTTTCAGCTCCCTCTGTCACGTGTTCCTGGTGATAAGAAAGGCTGTCAGACTGAAATAGCAGCTGGTGCTGGTTCTACACTCCAGCTGTGGTCAGGAATTAGCAAGTTTCCACAAGCTTAAATTCTAAAGGAAGTTATGCACTGGCCATTGTAGTGGATGCATGCATCAGGAACAAAATAGTGGATTAAAACATTGTTTTGTTAGGTTACCCCCCTAAACAGTAATACATTAGGTAAACTATTCAAATAGCTGATGTATCAATCATCAGGAAATTGGCTATTTTTGTAGTTATGAACCATTTCCATGATCAAGTAAAGGCACCATGTATTTCTTTTTAATCCTGATATTTTGCTCATTTTCACATCGTTGTAGTGATTGCAAATGTTTTGTGACTGTTAGTCAAACACTTAAAGCTACTTGGGGCGCTGGTAACTTGTGATACGTCGTTATTTATTACATTTTACACAAAATCATTTATTCATGAATATCATAATCAAATAATACATGAATAAAACAACTGTTAGTTGCACTCGTTGTAGTAAATTATGGCAAACAAGTGCTTAGAAATAGAAATTATTTCAGTTCAGAATTGGCCTAAATCAGGGGTCTCAAACTCCCGGGCCGAATCCGGCCCGCTACGTCATTTTATGTGGCCCGCGAATCCGCCAGCAAAACAAAAACAATTCTTTCTTTTTTTAATTTTTTTTTTTAAGTTAGACTTGATAATAAAAATATCCCAGAGTCGAAATTATGAGATAGAAAGTCGAAGTTATGAGATAGAAAGTCATAACTATGATAGAAAGTCATAATTCTAGATAGAAAGTCAAAATTCTGAGATTGAAAGTCAAAAGTATGAGATTGAAAGTCAAAATTATGAGATACTTAAACAGTCATAGAAGCAGCTCTTTGGCTGGTTACTGTACATTTAACATGGAAATGTATTGTGAGTACATTGAAGACTACTTTAAACTGTGAATGCAGAGAGTTATTTAACAATATGTTACGAGTAGTGACATTTACAACCGGCCCTTTGTGGGCGACCATGATGCTGATGTGGCCCGGAGTGAAAATGAGTTTGAGACCCCTGGCCTAAATGGTTATAGCAAGATGTTTTCGTAACTATATGAAGTTCAGTCAAAGTGGGTCAATGATAGCGCAGCTTTGTCCTGGTCTGACCAGTCTTCCCGGACAGGCAAGCAAAAAAACGGAAGTGTATGTGATTAGATCCCCCCTCTCTATTCTCCATTGTTTGCTGTAGTGTTTGCTGACAGAGAACTGGACTAAGGGACAAAAATAGTCCCACTGAGAGCGACAGGAGTGAGTCTCCCTTTTTGGCTTCTGTTCATCCTCCAGAGGGCATCCTGTACCTTGCATGCAGAGCGTCCCAACCACACTATGGTGCTGCCTAAAGAGATGGTGGAGGCATTTAAGAACACAATCAATGAAAGCACTAGGTCAAGCACAGGGGGGGGCGCTTTGTTGTTTTGTTTGTGCTTGTCCACAATACATACATCAGCTATACGCTGTTAGTGTGGGTTATTAGCCAAAGAGCCTTATTAAAGGACAATGTAACAGTAAAAATGTGCACGGTATACACAGAACAACTGGGGCAGCTGTGGTTCAGGAGGTAAAGCAGGTCGTCGATCTCTGGCTCCTCCGGTCGATGCGTCGTAGCGTCCTTGGCCAAGATACTGAACCAGGCTGTGCTATGGGTGTGTGTGTGTGGGTGTGTGTGTGTATGTATCTGTGAATGAGCACTAGTTTACATCCTGATGAGCTGGCTGGCTCCTTGTAGGGCAGCCTCTTGCATCAGTGTATGTCTGTGTGAATGGGAGAATTTTTGCATACTAACTCATATCAATTTAGAACCATGTCATGTCAATGACTCATCCTCTCTTCAATTAGAGCATTAATGGATAGTACGTTGTGTTGTGCATACCATATAGTACATGTAATACCAGGACAACAAAGCTTTAAAACATCCAGATGTTACCATCGTCGCAGCTGCTGTCTGTGTGAGTAGGTGTCCCAGCACACACACACACACACACACACACACACACACACACACACACACACACACACACACCTTTGAGTTTCTGGACTGTGATTATATTGCACACAGTGCATCCTGTCGCAGGGTCAGAGCAGAGGTCAGTGCAAGCTGCATACTATTCCACATCTGGACGCTCACGCTGGGTCTCTCACACAAAGTAAAGCTCAGGAGTTGTATTCTGAATTTTATTTGAGGGTATTTGTGATAATGTTGGGCCTGCATCCTGTTGTTGTTGCTTCACTTTCAGCATGTGTTGCTAGTGTCCCACCAGCTCAGCATGAATGGAGCAGACATTTGAGCTCAGCACAAAATAGATTTTTTTCAGGTTTTGTTGTCAGACTGTCATGTAGTTTGTGTTTAGGAATGATCAGTTTGTGTTGGTCACCCTGTACTGTACGTAAAAAAGAAATGCTGCCTATTCCACATGCTTGCTCCTGATTACAACGCATACATACGGTGCACACACAGTGCACACAAAGACAATATTCTGTTTGGGGAAATGGAAACAAATCTTCTCTGTAAACATCTCTGGGCTACGTTCCTGAAAGTATCCCCGGGTCTATGCAAGAGGGAGAGACAAAACATTGCTTGTTTGTTTCTCTACTTTGCTTCCCACACATCACTCTTTGTTTGTGCCCTTGAGGCAAATCTGTAGTGTCAAACTCAGGAAGCAGAAAGAATGTTAGCCTGAGTTTCATTTTCAGTCTATAAATGTTAATTAAACTCAAAATATAGGCCCCGCAGAACGGCCCCGTTCAGCTGAATCGCTCTCTCTCATTCGCCCTCCCTCGCATCGTCCCTCACTCTGAGTTAATGGGGTCGTGTGGCTTGGCAAGATTTCTCTTTTTAGGATCTGCGTTGAATATGAAGGAGACTGAGACAGACACAGACATGCACATACAGACTGGTCTTGTTAGCTACCCTCACATTCTCTGGCAAAGCCAGTTTGTTCCAGTTTTATAATGAGGAGATGGGGACTTTTGAAGCTATGCCAATACACCAAAGAGGATACTGGAACACACACACACACACGCCGATCTGGTCTCCATTTTCTCTCATATTTAAAAGGAAAGGCCACTTCTACTTTAGCACCAACTTTACGAAGATGCAAACCACTAAAACCTTATTTAGCAAACTCTAAAAACAAGTCAACAGTGTACTGCACATGGTTTAGTTTGTACCATGCTCCGTGGGCTACAGCTTCCCGTGAAGCAAATTACAATACCGTAGTAAACGTTCAGATATCCAGTCAGTGTTGAAGCGCTCAACAAACATGGCGTGATTTTGCCGAAGGTAGCAGGGCTCTCAATAAAGAATCAATAGTGCTGCATCATCATTCTCCACTGGAGCATCATCGCTCCGCCTCCACTTTCGTTATTACACTTAAATGAACTCACGGGGGGGACTCGTGGACCAGCACTGGCCAGCAAGTGGCATAATCAGGCATCAAAATAGATTCCTAACTCTTCGTCAGGCGAGTATTTCTCGCTTCCTTTGTCATTTTATTCTTTTTCTTCTTTTCTACGTATGGTCCCCTCTTAATCTCTAACCCTTTACAGTCTGTGTTTTTAAGCCAAGTTGTTTCCAGGTTAACTTTCTCTCATCGGTTTTTGCACCCTCAGTGTCCTTTGCCCCATTCTTCTTCAGGTTCCTTTGTGTTATAGTGGTCTAGGTACATACCTACAATTATTCTAGCACTCTGTCCTCTTTTCCATTCACTTTCTCCCTCTCTCCCCCTCTCCCCTCCCCCTTCTCTCTCCCTCTCTCTCTCTTCTTTTGAAAGCGCTGGCTTCAGCAGTCTGCCTGAAACGAGCTACGAATGCCTACACATACACTGGCTGCTGCTGCTGCTGCGGCCCCCCCGTCCACACTAATCACAGGGTCTCTGTGTGTGTGGGTGTGTTTGCATCTGACGTGTGTGTGTGTGTGTGTGTGTGTTCCTGGCTGCAGCACAGCAGTGAGGATATGTAGCTTCCTGTGCGCTGCTAGGCAGCCCAAGCTCATTCTGCCGCATGCCGCCTACCGCCACCATTACGCAGAGGAATTCCCTGTTGTCTCCGCTGCCGCTGCACACAGAGCGTGTTGGCTAGAGAGGAGAGAGGAGACCTGCAGCAAAGCAACGCTGACAGATAGAGGACACAGCTGGATCTCACATTGGATTTTACATGAAGATGTGCAGCGTTGTTTTGACGAGGAAATTGCTCTTGTTTATGGGATTTATTTCTGACCTTTGTCCCCCTGAATTGCGCATGTATGTGAGAGGGAACACTGTGTATTCATGTGAGTATGCATGAGAGAGAGAGTGTGTGTGAGTGTTCCCGATGCGGTCAGAACGGGCAAGTCGTGTGTGTATCGTGGTGCTGGAGGAGGTGGAGGAGGATGAGCCCTCCTCTTCACCTCCACCTCTCCGGCCCAAATCATCCCCAGACCACCGATCCCATCATGCCTCTCGAAGGGCTGCCGCTCAGGAGGACAAGGTGAGATGCGGTTGCTTCTGTTCGCTTCTTTCGTCGAATGAATGACAAATGACAGAATTGAGGTTTTAAACAGACCGATGAAGTTTAACGCCGTGCTGAAGTACGTAGTTCCACACGTCCCATTGCATGAAAACACAATGACTGCCAACATTTGTCATCCTGTGCTAATTATAGCACCAACAATCACCGATATAGCCTGCCATGTGAGATGACTGCTGGTTTGCATAGATTATCAGTAAGGCCTTTGTCGTCCAAGTCTACAATTGAAACATGGTAGTAAGTCTGTTCGTCGTATGAAAGCTGCTCTTTGAAGCTTACACCGAGAAGGCGGAAAGCCAGAGGGTTTGCTCTCTTCATGTTTGTCAACCTTCTCCGACACAGTTGAAGAGGTCATCGGCGTCGTAGGCATGAGACAGACGGCGACATGCCTGACGGACTCACTTATTTTTAGTTGGGACGAAATGAGAGAGCGATGGTGAAAACCGAGACGCTCCCACATCATGATACTCGTGAAGTACGAAATGGTGCAACTTGGCTGTGTGTGTGACAAAATGTTCAGTGAGACTCATTACACTTCCACAGACTTTAAGGAGGGAATTCAAGCCTCTCACGATTTCCAAGGAGGGAATGTCATTATGATGTCATTTAGAGCGGCTTTTTAATTCCAAGCCTCTCCAGACCTCCTTTGAATCAATAATGTTCTTATGTTTGTTTAGTTTGTGTGTGCATGGTAAACGTTGCAGCTCAAAGAAAAGCACTGCTTACAGTACATTGTGCAGTGTCTTATTTCCTCGTTACAATCTTAATTACTTATCCAAATGTATTGAAAACAAGGAAACTGCTGTGATGATCACATATTAAAAGTAAAGAGAGTGTAGTGTCATTATAAATAGAAATACATCTTGATTTATAATCGTGATCAATTCTATATTTAAACCCAGTAATCTGATTTACTTAACCTTTCATTTGAATGGACGTATGCTCTTCTCTTGAAGGTTGTCATGCCTGCTGAGCAACACTGTTTACAAAATCCAACTCAGTATGAGGCACCACACACACACACACACACACACACACACACACACACACACACACACACACACACACACACACACACAGATGTACATAAGTGAAATAGTCTTAAAGAGCTGTTCCGAGATCTGTCTTTCATTTTTAGCTTCGTCCTTCTGGGAAAACGTGCATCTCTTCATAAGCGCATGCATATCTTGTGTAACTTGTTAAAATGGTCCTGCTTGTACAGCTGATCTCGCATCATGTGGCGAGAGGGCATAGCTGTAACTCCTCACAGATACAACAATGTATTGTTTGCTTTACTGTCATAAAGAAACGAGCGATATACAGCCGTGTGTAACCTGTGGCTCTCTGCCAGCTCAGGATCCTAGTGTCTCATAACTCACACTGATAACACCGTTGTCAGCATAGAGAACGACTGCCTTGCAAATGGAGCTTGTAGTGGTGTACATCAGCATCTCCTCGTCTTCTCCTTGTAGCCGTCTCTGTTAAGAGCCATCTTCAACGTCGACCCGGATGAAGTTCGCTCGCTCGTATTCAAGAAAGAGGATGTCAACATTCAGGTATAGGTCACACTCTTGTATTCTCCCAATATAACACTGTAGCGTCACACACACACACACACACACACACAATGACAGATCAAAAACAAAAACAAGGAGAGTTGATCGATTGACTGACTCAGAGTGCCTTCTGGCAGCTTCCCCGTGCTACATAGCTGTCAATCAGGGCCGGACACATGACCTGTTCATAACACTACCCTCTCTTATCATTTGAGGACGTAATCTTTTATATCTTCTTCCTTTTTCTCCGTTTCATCCTTTTTCCACAGTTCTGACTATATTTCCTCAGTTTACACCTCATTCTTTTTTTACAGTCTTTGTTTTTCTCTCTGTCCGTCTTTAACGGGTCTATAGTGCTGGGGTCATCACACTGAGTGTTTGAGAGTCAGCAACACTGGCCGAAAACTATTGCAGTCACATGACATTTGTTTAAAGCCCAGGTTTATTGCTCGCTCCTGCACAGAGAGAGAGAGAGAGAGAGAGAGACTGCAGCAGGGTGTGCAGCAAGTGATGGCGCGAAGTGCAGAGTTGAAGTGAACACATGACGGACATTGTTCCCCTTGTGGCTGGAGTCTCATGTTTCTTGTGGTCTGAAACAGTGTGAGGTGTATTGATTTTGTTTGGGGCCTTCAAAACAATGAACAATTATGCCTTCACCCCATCATGATGCGTGAGCGTGTGTCCCACGGCTTCTGTTTGTGTGAAAAAGAGAAATGATGCACATGCTTAAATTTGTGTTTTTCTGTATGTTGGGATCTCCTGTCAGGACAATGAGAAGAGGACGCCTTTGCATGCTGCAGCCTACCTGGGAGACGCTGAGATCATTGAGCTGCTCGTCCTCTCAGGTAAACACTGCGGCCCAGCCCAACCTCTCGTATCAGTTATTGTGGAAAGCTTACTTATCAGTGGCTGTTGGCGTCCATCTGGTCCTGTTTTTCCATCTGTGCATCCATATTAGCTCTCCTAAATGTGTCGAGTGTTTAATCATTTCTGTGCATAATTGAACATTCATTCATTTTTCATTCTCACACTGCAAAGTTGACAAGTCATTTATTCTCGAGTCAAATCGTGTAATCCCGCTTTTTGCTCCTAATACCTGTCAGTACTTTAGATTACATTTGTTTTCATTGAACAGTAAACTGTTTCCAGGCATATGAAAGTCATGTATTTGCCTTATTTTAAGATTTCAACCAGGTCAAGAATTGGAAACACATTTCTTTTTTCTTTTTTTTGTTTTGTTGTTTTTGTTTGAAGAAAGACAAGATTTTTCAGTCAGAATATAAAAAAAATGCTTTCCTTAACTATTCAAAGCTACTGTCTTTTCCTCATTTATTTGTTCCTGTTCCCTCAATAGTTACAAGCGTAGTATGGAAGTGTGTGTGTGTGTGTGTGTGTGTGTGTGTGTGTATATTTGTGATCACTGTTTCGCAATGACGTGCAACAGGTGCAGCTTCAGGGCTATTTTAACCCCAAGCGGTGCCAAAGAGCATCACGGGAGTTCTATATCTTCCAGGCCCCGTTGCCTCACAAGACCCCCTTCCCATAAGTGAAAGTGTGAAAAGCCTTTTAAGCTATTAGTTTCTCTTAAAGCTTTTTTTTTTTACTATATCTTGGGCATTTTCAATGTATCTTTCAATGATTCCACCATGCTGGACTTTGCTGTGTCTGCCATTGCGGCCATACCGCTGATATCCGCTCACTCTCTCCCTCACTCTCCTCCAGGGGCCAGAGTTAATGCCAAAGACAACAAGTGGTTGACTCCTCTTCACCGAGCTGTCGCCTCTTGTAGCGAGGTAACACACTACTACACAAACACTCGTGCTAATGTGTGCTGTGATGACTCCACTAATTACGCCGCGATAGCCGCGTCCCTCAGCAGCTATGGAATGCTGCCTTCTCGGTGCTATTGTCGGCACGAAAGCCCCCGAAGAATAGCAAAGACTTTCACAAGCGCCCACACATTGGCATGTACTTTGTTAGTGCACTGAGGCATTTAAAAAAAAAAAATGCCCTCTGTCTCCACACTCATGCTCACTGTCCACCCAGGACGCAGTGGCAGTGTTGCTGAAGCACAGTGCAGATGTTAACGCCCGGGACAAGAACTGGCAGACGCCGCTCCACGTGGCAGCGAGCAACAAGGCGGTGCGCTGCGCCGAGGCTCTGGTCCCGCTGCTCAGCAACGTCAATGTGTCTGACCGGGCGGGACGCACTGCCCTGCACCACGCTGCCTTCAGCGGACACGTAGAGGTGGGTCTCCTGTAGACACACACAGGGACACTCGCATGCCATGTCCGCATCTAGTTGATTGGCTTTTGTGTGGTAGATGGTGAAGTTGCTGCTGTCCAGAGGAGCCAACATCAATGCATTTGACAAGAAGGACAGGAGAGCCATTCACTGGGCAGCCTACATGGGTGAGACTCTTTTACTGCATGCTTTTGAATGCAAACATGCTTTTTATCGGACTAGATAAAGCCTCTCTCTCTCTCGCTCTCCCTCCCTCCCTTTTTTTAAATGTCATTGTCTGCCCTCCTCTGTTTCAGGTCACCTGGAGGTGGTGAAGTTATTCGTGGCCAGTGGAGCAGAGGTTGACTGTAAGGACAAAAAAGCGTACACTCCGCTCCATGCAGCCGCCTCCAGTGGCATGAGCAGCACAGTGCACTACCTGCTGGGCCTGGGGGTCCACGTCAGTACAGACACGCACACACATGAGCATGCACGTGCAGTATAGACTGTGCCATAACCCTTTGACCCCGGCTAAGTCTTTAACCGTGGATATACAAGCTATTTGAAATGGACAAGACAATAAAAGTGCTTCTCGCCTTGCATAGGTCAACGAGGTGAACGGCTATGGCAACACGCCGCTCCATTTGGCCTGTTACAATGGACAGGATGTGGTGGTCGGTGAGCTCATCGAGGCGGGGGCCAACGTCAACCAGGTGTGTGTGTGTGAGTGTGCGTGTCCTTGTGTGAGATGGTGTGATTGTGCGTGTTTAATGGTTTTCTTTGGCACCTTGCTTCAGGTGAATGAGAGGGGGTTTTCTCCTCTCCACTTCGCCTCCTCCTCACGCCAGGGGGCGCTGTGCCAGGAGCTGCTGTTGGCCCACGGAGCTCACATCAACATGCGGGTGTGTCCATATGAAGATACACTTTCACACAAACACTGAAACAGCCAAATGTAGCTGATGAATGGTATTTGGATTCATACGCCACCTGTCGGCCTATAGAGATAAGAAGCCCGTGTCCTCGTGTGTTTCCTGCCCATTATCTAGTAGGAAGTTGAAATGACAGTGTTAACACTTTGGTAGCAGTGATGGAAACTGATATTAGATCCCCACAGCCTCAAGATGCGAGGCCATATGGAAGATGATGGGGGTGGGGGTGGCTCCCTGAGGCTGCAAGCTGCTCAGGGAATCTATCTGTGTGTGTGTGTGTGTGTGTGTGTGGTCCATGAGGGCGTCTACGATAGCTTCCTTACACTACAGTATTTTATTAGACTCAGCTTCCCACACTGGCACTTAAATGTAAATCATGCACTGCAGCACTGATATCGGTCTAAACTCTACAGAACATCATATTCATCGTCTTTGTACCGCTCTGCTTGTCTCCACCGTCTCTCGCTCCATCTGTCCAGAGTAAGGACGGTAAAACCCCGCTCCACATGGCGGCTACCCACGGAAGGTTCTCCTGCTCTCAGGCGCTCATTCAAAATGGTGAGAGCCTCCCTCTGCAGTGTGTGCTGTCTGCTTCACACACAGCCTACATACGTAATACCACTTTTTTTGTTTGTTTGTTTTATGTGTGCGTAGGAGCCGAGATTGATTGTGAGGACAAGAGCAGAAACACTGCCCTTCACATCTCTGCCCGCTGTGGCCATGAGCTCATCATCACAGCACTCATCAAACACGAAGCCGACACCGCCAAGTTAGTAGCATTTGACATTTAAACCATCTGCCCATCTATCTTCTCGCTGAATATGTGCTTCAACGATAAGACGCACAAATTACAACGGGACGGTTTGATGATTGGGGATGTTTCATCTCACGATAAACCACACTTTCAATCTCTTTTTGTTTTCTTTCTGTCGTTATTAATGCACCCATGCTCTCACACCTCACCCTCCCGTGATGGCTTGCCTTCTTTGCCTCCATGTTTTGTTCAGGAGAGGCATTCACGGGATGTTCCCTCTACACCTGGCAGCTCTTAGCGGCTTCTCGGATTGCTGCAGGAAGCTGCTGTCCTCAGGTACATTCATGCTGATGCCGTTCTTGTCAGTGGAATTACCTAGTTGACATCTTAATTGATGCCAATACCATATTTCTGCAGGGTTTGACATGGACACCCCTGATGTCTTTGGAAGGACCTGTCTACATGCTGCTGCAGCTGGAGGGTGAGTCATCATTCCTGCTCAATGCACGACTGTTGTTTCATTCCTGAGCCCCTCTGATGCTTTTCTTTGTTCCTTATTTAACGGCATTCACCCTTTTGTTTTATTTTTGCCATCTCTCTTGTGCACTGAAATATGATCCGTGCACTTGATTACAATAGATTAGTGTGTCAGCAAAACACCACTGTTGAATCTTGTCTATCCAACCAGGAACCTGGAGTGTCTGAACCTGCTGTTGAACATTGGAGCGGACTTTAACAGGAAAGACAGCTTTGGAAGGTGAGCCACGCGTGTGGTTTGATTCTAGAACTGCTAGGAATAGAAATAAGGTCTGAAAACTGAGGAAGGCTTTTTGACCATCCTCAGGACTCCACTACACTATGCATCGGCCAACTGTAACTACCACTGTGTGTTTGCCTTGGTGGGCTCTGGGGCAAGCATCAATGAGCTGGACCAGAGAGGCTGCAGCCCCCTGCACTACGCCGCTGCAGCCGACACTGATGGAAAGTACGTTCTACTCTGTGTTTAATTGATAACGTTAAAAGGTTAAGTATCAAAGTGTAAAGAAATAATCCTCGGTGTCAGATGAAGGCTTTAAAAACCATCTCGTCTCTTTGGTCTTTGTCAGGTGTGTGGAGTACCTGTTGAGGAACGATGCCGATCCAGGAACGAGAGACAAACAGGGTTACAGTGCTGTGCACTATGCCTCAGCTTATGGACGCACACTCTGCCTGGAACTGGTGTGTACAGCGACCACAAAGAGTGACACATATGTTGCATGTCCTACAGACAGTCAGAACATCTGAACGCCTTCATGTGCTAAAAGGTTTATGAACTACAGCACACAAGCACACTTGTCATAGTATCATAAACAGTCTTTGTGTTTCTTTTAGATGGCAAGTGAGACACCTCTTGATGTGGTGAGTGAGCCCTTACCTTGATTGATTTTCTTTTTTGTACTTGGCTCCCTCTGTTGGACAAATGGGGAACAGAGTGGTTAGATCGTGTGGTGGGCAGGTGAAGCTACTGTGAAAACTCTTCTATCTAGTTATTGGTTGGATAACGATTGGCAGGTCAACCTTGTATGCATTTGGAAGGAAAACACTCGTAGCGCACACCTTTGCGAAAACACCCGGAAATCTCTCCTTCAACACATTTGCACCAAATGCAGCAGTGTGATCGCGGCCTGATTTCTGTGCATCTTGCTCTGTCTGCACACCTGGATGTAAAATGAGTTAACGTGGGAACCGTCTCTCTATTCCAGTTAATGGAGACATCAGGAGCAGACATCATGAGTGACTCAGAGAGCCAGGCCCCCGTCAGTCCACTCCACCTGGCGGTGAGTTCAAGATGTCTGCATTTGGTTGTTTGTCTCTCTCACGTCCAGGATTTCGCTGTCTCTGCCATGTCTGTTCCCATTAGACATAACAGGAGTGTCTATTGGTGTGTGTCTTCCATTGATTTAGGCTTACCATGGCCACTGTGGAGCTTTAGAGGTTCTCTTGTCATCCTTGCTGGAAGTGGATGTTTGCAACCTGGAGGGCCGAACCCCCCTCAGCCTGGCCTGCTCCAAGGGTCACCAGGAGTGTGTCTCCATGCTGCTGCACCACGGCTCCTCACCCATGACCCGTGACTATACACACAAAAAGACGGCCATACATGCTGCAGGTATACATACATGCAGTGACACACACACACAACCACAGAAACCTGTTTGGATGCCACACGCTCACATGATTGGATTATTTTCTCGCTTATAAAATGTAAACATGAGTCAAACAAAGTTGTGTGTGTGTGTGTGTGTGTGTGCGTGTGTGTGTGTGTGTGTGTGTGTGTGTGTGCTGTAGCTATGAATGGCCACCCAGAGTGCCTGCGCCTGCTCATGAGCACCAACGACCAACACATTAATGTGGATGTACAAGACACCAATGGACAGTGAGTGTGAGATTATTATGTATTTATTTTGTTTGAGAAGATTACTTTAACTCGTTTCATGAATGAATAAATAAAAGTACTTCGTTATGTCATGTTTCCACGCTGTGTCCAGGACTCCTCTGATGTTGGCGGTGCTGAACGGACACACAGAGTGTGTGTACTCTCTACTCAGTCAAGGAGCCAGTGTCGACAATCAGGACCGCTGGGGGAGGACGGCACTCCACCGAGGGGTGAGACATTCACTCACTAATATTATAATATTTTATTGTACTATATTTATCATTATTATTTTCTACTCTCTTGATTTTCACACAGGCGGTGACGGGCCAGGAGGAGAGTGTCGAGGCTCTGCTCCAGCGTGGGGCCAGCGTGTGCATCAGAGACATCCTGGGCCGCTCCCCTGTTCACCTGGCATCGGCGTGTGGCCGTGTGGGGGTCCTGGGGGCCCTCCTGCAGGCCACCACCAGCACCACCTCACACACGCACCTCACTGACAACCAGGGCTACACACCACTGCACTGGGCCTGCTACAACGGTACGGGGGGGGGACATAGCACGACCCTTGAGAAACTTTCTGTGTGAAACCACAGCAAAGTAGTATGTCTGTTCCTCCCTTTGTACCTCCATCCTCTCTTTGTTTTCCTAGGATATGACGCCTGCGTGGAGGTGTTGTTGGACCAAGAGGTGTTCAAGAAGATTAAGGGCAACTCCTTCAGTCCACTGCACTGTGCTGTGTAAGACAACGTGCGCCAACGAGTGTTTTGTTCATGTAGATAGACGTCGGTCTGAAGGTGTGTGACAGTGTGTGTTGTGTATTTCAGTATGAGCGATAATGAGGGCGTGGCTGAGATGCTAATCGACTCCCTGGGCACAGCTATCGTCAACACCACCGACTCCAAGGGCAGGTGAGAGACGATGTGATGATGATGAGGAGATGTCTGGAGGGAGCACAAGCTCTGCCGGTATTTTATCAACGGTGTTTGTGTCAACGCAGGACCCCCCTCCACGCTGCAGCCTTTTCCGACCACGTGGAGTGCGTTTCCCTTCTGCTGAGCCAGGGAGCTCAGGCAAACGTAGTTGACACACACATACGCAGCACACCGCTGATGATGGCGGCTCTAAACGGACAGACCAATACTGTGGGTCAGTACGCCCCATTGACACTTAGATACCCTGTTTGGCCTTTCATTTCTAAACCTTTGACATGTAACCATTGCCGCTTCGTGTGCTTCAGAGATGTTGGTGAGCAGTGCGAAAGCAGACTTCACACTACAGGACACAAACAGGAACACAGCATTACATCTGGCTTGCAGCAAGGTAACAACCATTTACAGAGACAGGAAATGCGTTTGTATTCACTGGCCATGGTGAATTATTGATGTCAATATCTCACCAAGGATCTTTGCCAAAGAAGAAGTATGTACCATGGGTACACATGTGAAATGTACAAAAGAGACAATAGATTCGGGACTAATTCTGCATTTGAACAAGTCAAAGTTAATTATTTCCGGATTGTGCAAGACATCTATGATTATACTTATTTTTTATTCCTTACTTGGTCGCTCTCTGTTCCTGTGAGGGTCATGAGACGAGTGCCTTGTTGATTCTGGAGAAGATCAGCGATAAGAACCTGGTCAACTGCACCAACACTGCTCTCCAGACGTACGTAGTGTTCCTCGGCGCAGGCCAACGTTTAGCCGTGCTGTTGGGTAATCCTCTATGTTCAGACTGGATGTCTTTTTAAAATCCCCCTCCGCCTTCTTTCAGGCCCCTGCATGTAGCAGCCAAGAAGGGACTGACGGTGGTGGTCCAGGAGCTGCTGAGGAAAGGAGCCAGTGTTTTAGCAGTGGACGAGAACGGTCAGTGTTTCTGCTTCCTCACACGCCTCACTATTCATACACACTTCAGCAGCGACATGTTGTTAGGCCTCCGTGCCGTGTCCGTCTGTCCCATTCTTGTTAATCTCAGTAATGGCATCCATGATATTTTTGATTGGATACCATATTATAACTTGTTCATGACTTTGTGGCATTTTTATGGCAGACTGTACTCTGACGTTTTAATGTATTTTTTTTAACATACCACACTAAGACTTTTTACGATACTATAATCTGACTTGTTCAACATACTATACTATGACTTTTTTCGACATGATTTTTTGACATACTATAACTTTAATGACTTTTTATTTTTTAAATACTATACTATGACTTTTTAACATACTATATTATGACATTTTTCTGACGTTTTTCTGACATACTATACTATGATTATCTTCAACATTTTTTATTTTTACATACTCTAACTATACCATCACTTTTTTTGAAATGCTGTGCTATGACTTTTTAACGTCTTTTTTCCGACATACTACATCAAGGCTTTCTGATAACCTTTCGACATAGTATACTATTACATTTTATTGATTTGTTTTTCAACATACTATGATTTGACTTTTTTTAACATGCTATACTATGACTTATTTTTGACATGCTATACTATGATTTTTAGATGACTTTTATTGACGTTTTTCTTACATACTATACTGACATTTTTCACCCCAAAAATAGTCTTTACTTTTGAACATACTATACTTTGCCTTTTTATTCGCATACTACATTCTTACTTTTTAATGATTTTTTTCCGACATTCAATATACTATACTATGACTTTAAAAAAAATACCATACTTTGACGTTTTAATTGTATACTATGCTATGACTTTTTCATGACGTCTCTTGTCTTTCTGTTGTCAGCTGTTAGTTGGTTGCTTTAGGATGAGTTGGGATGAATGAGTGCAGACCTGAAGCTTTAGTGTACTCCTATTATCTGTATGTTGCCATGTGTAGTATACTTTGCATTCTCAATGTTGCTATGTCTAGATCTCTTTCTGTGTACTGGCTTTGAAAAAAAAAACTTCTAGTTTTAACTCTCTCGCTCCTGTCTTATTCCTAGGTCACACTCCTGCTCTGGCCTGCGCTCCCAACCGTGATGTGGCCGACTGTCTGGCACTCATCCTCAACTCCATGATGCCCACCTCCCCTATGGTCACCATAGCAGCTTTGTCTGCACCCTCTCTAACTCAAACAGTCATCAACCACAACCCCACCAACAACCACGTCTCCAAAGGCGTGGCCTTCGACACCCCTCCCTCTCTGAGGCCTGACCACGTTTCCTACTGCAGACCGGATCGGCCGCTGACGTCCGTCATTGGGGATGATGAACTGAATGAATCAGACTCAGAAACATACTGAGGACATATACCTGCTATTGGACAGAGCCCCACAATACTGACAAGCTAGCCAGCCACTCAGGAGCCTTAATAGATCACTGACAAGGAACTGCAGATTATTTTTAGGTAAGCTTCAATTTAAAAATAAACTTTGTTCGAAAACGCATTTGTTTCCTTAAGGTGCATACCCACGGGGTGAAAAATAATGTACTAAAAGATAGAATATATTTACACTATGTTTATCTCAGACACCATCACTAACATGGCCAGTGTCTTTTTCGTTTTCAAGCAATGTTATTTTTTTAAATTAAGTACCTACTCTTTGCTGATACTTTGGAGTAGTTTTAAGCCTTTTCATGGTTTTTCCTTCAACTAACACTCGAAGAGCATCTACTGGAGAAACGCTCACAGGACTTTTTTTTGGCACGATTGTCTAAAGAAGAAACGGGGGACGATCCTATGGGACCAGGAGATTGATTACTGTTTTCCCTACTGTACTTGAGTTTTTAATTCGTGGCAGACACTGATGGCTGTCACTCGCACACATTGCTAATGTGTTTAACCACTTTTTAATTCCTTGGAGAGGAAGTCCTGATTTAATCCTATAAATGTATTCCAAGTGGAGACTGAACCCACGGCGACTGATGAGGACAGCAGGTGGCTGTCAGACCCATTTACCTTGTGATTGGTCCAGGAGTCATTTGATAGATGACCCCAATGAGCTACTTTAAGGAACTTTTAACTTGCAATGCTGTAACTACTCAATGACTGTGTACTGTACAGGAGACTGGGGAAAGTGGCTGACACTGTGTGTGTGTGTGCGTGTGTGTGTGGAGAGAGAAATTGATAAATATTGCCTTTTTTAGGAAAAAGCAACTTTCAGGCAGAGGATGAACGCCACTGGTGATGTTTGTAAAGATTAAGTAATGAACAAATAAAAGGATTTGTTTTTCATTCATTGCAGTTATATCTGACAGAACACAAATGTTCAACACGTGACTTGTCATTAGCAGTCTTGGTCAGATTTGTTTTTCATTGTCCAGGTGATACATGCGTCCGTACAGACAGGCAGTGACCAGCCCATCAGTCATATTCCAGTGTTTCATGGTCACTCTGCCATCTGCAGCTGTTTCCAGATGCTCTGGCTGCTCCAGGACAAACTTGTTAACCAAAAGTGATGGGTACACATATCTGGTCCCAAACCTCCCCTCTAACAGGAAGTCCATTTTTGACTCTGCCTCTTCCACTTCCTGTCCACAGGAACTGACGTCCGACCCTGCACAGCGGACTAGCGCACAAACCTGCAACAGACGTGATAAATGTGACAAGAGCATCATGACGCAGTTATATGTCCCCAATTCTTCTCTTTCCTACCTGCAGGGCGTAACGTCCGTTCACTGTGTGTGTTCCGGCAAATGCTCCCAATGCGTAGAGCTCTTTACTGCCGCCCGGTGGTAGCCGCCGGTACTGCAGGTGACAGCAAAAGGTGCCATCACATACGTTCACTTTGCTCTCTGTCTCGTTTAGGAGGATAAATGTAAATGGGTCGTACATCATGGAGGAGGTGAAGGTGGTGGGGGAGGAAAGAACTGGTGAAGCAGTTTCAGGAGGAGGAGGAGAATCAAAACAGTTCTCTTTGTGACAGTGTCCAGAGTCTGTCGCTGTAGATGATGTGGACTCACCGCTAACTACCCCCTCCTGTGTGACCACGCTCTGCCCCATCAACACTGGGTCTAAGACTGGCACCCTGGCTACCAGCAGCCTGCCCTTTTCTGGGTCTCCTTTCTGGGCGTGGTGGTACGTGGCAGAAGACGGGGTGTAGATACCACTTCCTGTCATGATCAGTCGGTCATTGCGAGTGTTGGCCGCCAGCAGGGTGACATTGGCACCTATGCTGAAAGCCCGCTGGAACTGGATCGCGTCCAATAGAGGGAGCTGGTTCATCCAGGCTGTGGGGAAGATCAACTGACGAACACCCTGAAAGGGGTCCAAGGAGAAGGAGGACGTGAGGAAAAGAGAAGACCGACCACAGGAACGTAAAGTTGGGTAAAGAGTTAGAGTGGCTGTTTTTCTACCTTCTCCAACAGGGTAACTGTGGGCTCGTGAAACAGGATGTCAAAGCAAATGATGAGACCAAATTTCCCGGCAAAAGGTGTATCAAACGTTGTGATCTCAGGTTGTGGCGGCGAATCGAAGGCCTCCTCAAAGTAGAGGTTGTGTTTATGGTAGCGCGCCACCAGCAGGCCATCTGACCTGTATGAAAGAAGATTCTGTTAACAGCTCCCATAGACCAGGAAATGATGCATTGGTGCACTTGCTAGACTTCAGCTAAACTTTATTTCAATGTCTGCACTGTACCTGAAAACCACGTTGGTGTTGAACTGCCAGCGTCCATCAGATGGACAGGAGGAGGGGTCCGTCTTCAGGGGGCAGGGCTGCAGGTCAGCCATATTGGCCACCAGGTAGAGGTTGTGACGACGGGCCATACAGCTCAGACGCTGGAGAACCTGTGAAACACAACCACACTCAAATGGGATTATATTCACAGACTGCTGCTGCACGGGTGAAGGCTCTGAGCAGCCTAGTGGTGTCTCCGTGTAAGTGCGTCATGTCAGAATGCCTGTTCAATAATAACGTCGAACCTAAATGTGTGATTGTGCACCTCGGTGTTGTTGTATTTGCCTGGTTCTGTGCAGGGGTTCCAGCTCTCCTGCTGGGGGTCAGGAATGGTTTCTAGGTAGCTAGAGATGGACGAACGGCTGAAGTTAAAACCCTGAAGACCATCTTCTGGAAACACCAGGATCTGGGCACCCTGAAGGGAAGAGGAGGGCAGAGTATAGAGCTTAATTACTCTACTGTAGTCATGTACTGTATTAAATGTGCATCATTCTGTCGGCATACAGAGAAATACAACCTCTCATGTTGACTGACTCAATTCGTAATGTTATACCTAGTGTGATTTTCAATCATGTTTACAGATCAAACAGAAACTTATATATCAGTTAGTGGTCTGTCTAATATCAGGGGTGTTTTTAGCTGCTGGGGAAACTTTAATTCTGTTAAATTGAGTGGACTCAGGTAACTGAAATTGAAAAACAAATGTATCGCAACCTTCAATGGCAATGACATTTGAGGCTTTGCTTAAAGGGTGCAAAGACCAATACAATAAAAAGTTATGAATTAATAATAATGTAATAGTTGTATCAGGAAAAAAAAATAGGGTCCGGAAAAATTGTTAAGTTTGACTTTACGGTAACTTTGACATAAATAGTAAACGTTTAACTCTCCTGACCGGACCTGCTGAGCGGCCAGGGCAGCCTGCTCCTCGTAGACATCCAGGTTCTTCTGCATGTGCTGCAGGGCAGCGGGGCGGGACAGGGGGACACGAGGCTCCGGGTTCAGGACTAAGTTGTGCTCATACACAGCGGCCACGTAAGAGTAGTCCACGGCTGGTTCTGTCTGACCAACAGCGGACGTTAGAGAGAAGCTAACAAAAACGACAAGCAGCAAAAACATGGTTTCTTCCACGAGAGACATGACGCTCCTATCCAGACGCACTTGTTACACCATCGCCTGTGTGAGGGGTCAGGAGTACGACAGGGAGTCATCTTATTTGCTTACTCCTCTTGCAAAATAATGGTTCAGTCTATGGGTCAATGACATGACATGCATATTTT
Source organism: Melanostigma gelatinosum (assembly GCF_949748355.1). Classification (NCBI taxonomy): domain Eukaryota; kingdom Metazoa; phylum Chordata; class Actinopteri; order Perciformes; family Zoarcidae; genus Melanostigma; species Melanostigma gelatinosum. Next base: position 14,481,949 of record NC_136650.1, on the reverse strand, counting down.
TGTGTCCGAGTCCACTATTTCCTCTTAAAATAATTGTATCAATTCATGGCATAAATCATTTCATAAAACCTATCCGGTTTTGATCAATTTGCACCGGTATACATACTGATCCTCACGATCATAATTTGTGCAGTATGCGTTTCAAAATACGTATTTACTTGTCCCGCCCTGAACGGATCACAGAAAAATTGACTGGCAACCTAGCAGCGAGAAATAAACTAACTTTTATTTTGAAAATTCAAGACAGGAAACACAAGGAACATAACCCGGAAGTTCTTTACAAATCGGATGATCTTCATACAACCAGCATGATCAGTACCCGAATTAACATTTGGTAGTGACTTTGAATTGTTTAAACTTATGAGGGGGATTTCGAGAAACTGAGTGTTTAATTTTTCCTCCATGTTTTCAGACGTCTCCATGCGTTTCTGACCAGGAAGTCTTGTTAACATTAGCATTAGCACTTGTCCTGTAGTACAATGTCAACAGCACCAGAGGCTCCAACAGGAGGAGCAGACGCCCCCGTGTCAAAACCCAGCCAGCTGTTTAAGGGCTGCTGGAGCTGCCGGGTCATCTCCGGCGGCGGGTTGGTCCTGTCCGCAGCTTACGTGTACCATGCAGCCCGGAGAGTGATGCGACTAGGTGGACCCACCTCTATGGGGACAGTGGCGCAGATCACCTTTGCTGCTTGTAAGTTCTCCAATAACGTTACAGGTATGACATGGATTGTCGTCTTTTAAGGAATATATGCACAACCGTATTTTATCTTTCAGGTTTGGCTGCATGTGGAGTTGTGATCATCGCTGACCCGGTAGGAAAAGCGCAGAGGAAGACGTGAAGGCTTCTCACGAGAGCATGAATACACGTTTATACTGGCTCTAACATGGACTACCAAGTTGTTTGTGGGCAATATGACACACAGTTAAAGAAGTGTGTACAGTGTGTGGGGTTGACCAAGGATCCTACAATGTTGGAAGCTATCGATTATTTGAATTAAAGATCATATATTTAATCCAAAAGGCAATTTTATATCTCTGTCTTCATTGAAACGTTTAGCATAAAAACACAATTTGTAAGTTATTTCTTACAGATTAATGCAGAAACGTTGTATCCATACCAATGAGTAAAACAACACAACTTATTTTTGGAATCAGTATCAAGACTGACAGTAGAAAATACATATTTAATTATTGAGTTATTGGAATTGTAAGCGTGCTAAACAAAGCTACAACTTCAACATTAAGGGGAATGTATAATGTAAGTTCAGACATTTGCTTTGAGTCGTCCAGAGGTATTTAATGAATGTCTGTTTCTGCTCAGTGTCAACAGACTCGATTTGCTCCACAAAAATACATCCGTGAATAGTAGAAAAGAGACCTGTTCTTACAAGATAAATAGCAAACATCTAAATTAGGAGAGACAGCGAGATCCTTCTTGTGGCACTGGCACCTCTGCGTCACTCAGCGTCAGTCTGTGGCACGCAGCGTCACACAGCGTCCCTCTCTGTCTCTCAGCGTCCCTCTCTGTCACTCAGCGTCCCTCTCTGTCAGTTCAGCGGAAAGATTCAGCTGTGGCACGCGAGCATAATTCGGCAATTGTCAAGAAGCTGAGGGGGCGGAGCAACATTTCCTGAGACATTTCCTGAGAACACCCGTTGTTGTTACGACAGATCAGCTTCCATAAATCAGTTTTATGATTTTAGTTGAGTCACAGGAGCCCCCTGTTCTCTGTATGCATCCTTAGAGTAAGTACGTTGTACTTTTTTGTTTCTCATTCATTTTATTTCAGTATGATTTTGCTGCTTATGCAACAAAATGGAACATAATACACTTTCCAAATTATTACTTTTATAGTCACTTACAACAATCGGCTAAAATAATGAAAATAAATCATCCGTTTTAGAATCATTTAAAAGTATATATTAAAATTAAGACATAAAATGTCCAATCCAAAAATACATGTTTGAAAATATCTTCACTCTTCCTCTGCTTATATGTATATGTATGTCAGTAGGACATATGTTAACTGTTAACAGTTTACAGCATACTTAAATAAATATAAATAAATACAAACACGATTCCGTCTTGTCTTGTCTTGTCTTGTCACGCGTGTTTCTTGTCTTTTGCACATATCTCACACCGACGCCGCTCGTAGATGAAAAGCAATACGTGTTTGGGATCGTGTTATAAAACGTGTTAAAGGGAACGATCTACGTGGATAACCTGTGGATACGTATAGTAGGTCGAAGTAATCAGCATACTTTTAGGAGAAAGGAAGTTGATTGACTGACTTGTACGAAGGAAATGGATCAATAAAACACGTATTGCTTTTCATCTACGAGCGGCGTCGGTGTGAGATATGTGCAAAAGACAAGAAACACGCGTGACAAGACAAGACAAGACAAGACGGAATCGTGTTTGTATTTATTTATATTTATTTAAGTATGCTGTAAACTGTTAACAGTTAACATATGTCCTACTGACATACATATACATATAAGCAGAGGAAGAGTGAAGATATTTTCAAACATGTATTTTTGGATTGGACATTTTATGTCTTAATTTTAATATATACTTTTAAATGATTCTAAAACGGATGATTTATTTTCATTATTTTAGCCGATTGTTGTAAGTGACTATAAAAGTAATAATTTGGAAAGTGTATTATGTTCCATTTTGTTGCATAAGCAGCAAAATCATACTGAAATAAAATGAATGAGAAACAAAAAAGTACAACGTACTTACTCTAAGGATGCATACAAAGAACAGGGGGCTCCTGTGACTCAACTAAAATCATAAAACTGATTTATGGAAGCTGATCTGTCGTAACAACAACGGGTGTTCTCAGGAAATGTCTCAGGAAATGTTGCTCCGCCCCCTCAGCTCCGCAGCTTCTTGACAATTGCCGAATTATGCTCGCGTGCCACAGCTGAATCTTTCCGCTGAACTGACAGAGAGGGACGCTGAGTGACAGAGAGGGACGCTGAGTGACAGAGACGGACGCTGAGTGACAGAGACGGACGCTGAGTGACAGAGAGGGACGCTGTGTGACGCTGCGTGCCACAGACTGACGCGTGCCACAAGAAGGATCTCGGCCCTGCTGTAAATTAGACCGCAAGCAGATCATGTTATACTAGTTAGTGGTCGAATTAAGGCCTTTTTAGCTGCTTCGTAAACGTCAGCCACATCAGAAGTGTTTCATCAAGCTCAGCACCGACACAGAACCTGCAAATCTATACGAATCACAAATGCATCACACAAAGGTACTGAAACCAGCAGAGCCCCGAGGGTGTGATAGTTTCAGTTATATTTTATTAGTGTTATACTGATCTGAGCACAATAGCTCACAAGGAAGAGTTTGATAAGCATGATGCAAGAAAACACCCTAAAGTCATTTTCAGTCGCATAAATGATCATGACATTCAGATTGATTCTTTTTTTTTTAGGTTAAAGAAAAATATGAAAATAGTCGACAGTACATTTAGGCACACTATTAACACATACTGTACACAGATATGCACAATTTTTCATAATCATACATTCATAAATACTGGGATTAAAAAAAAGAAACACCAAGCCTTCCTGTATGGAGAGATGTGCAGAAAGTTAGACGTGACACCTCCTCCACCGTGGGAACAACAATATTCACCTCCCAGTAAGCGAGGCTCCAGTTCACGTCCTCCTCACTCAGCCAATCGGAGTCCACCGGGGCTGCTCAGTGCAAGCAAACCAACCGAAGCAGACTGCAGCAGAATGGGGCTCCGTCCAGCCCACGGCCCCTCCCACAGTTGCTACGGTAAGTGCTCATTACAGGACGCGGGGCCCTCCAGCTGTCAGTTAATAACAACAAAGATCTGTTCACACTCAACAGAACAGGCTTGAAAGCATAAAACGCCACGTATGTGTTAAAAAAAAAGAAGAAGCAGTTGTCTGAGGCGCCTCTGAACTAGTTCTAGCCCAATGAGCTAATCATCAGGCTGCTACACAGAAAACCCCGCTGCCCAACTGACCCAAGATTCCATTCGAGTGGGCGAGGGATAAGTGTAAAATACCCCCCAAACACCAAAAAAAAAAAAAAAAAAAAACCTCAGACTTATAAAACAAGTCTATAAAATAAACATTGTACTTTTACAACAACAGAATGTTAAGTTGTTGGGATGAGAAGATATTTCTTGGGAAGCTTCTTTCATGTTTTCTATTAAAACAAGATTAATTACTTCTTTTTTTTGAGTATACAATGATTCAAAATGCACATGCATTAAAGAAAAAACAAATATTGCACAAAATTAAAGATATTTTCTCTGAATAAAAGTGGATATATCTCCATCTTCATTTCCTTGTAACGTTCAGTCGAGTGAAGGGGAGCTACCTCTAGCGCGCCTCTTGGTCAGTATATACTGTATATAGTTTTAAGGCTGGTTCACTAGCTCACACTGGCACAGTTTCTGACTGAAGACTGCATCTTTGTGCTAAACACACGCTCACACACACGACCAGTCACACACAATTCTGCATGAGCCAAATACACTAGACCAGATAGTGCGTTTGGACCGCCAGAGCAGAGCCTCCCACAGCCGTGTGTCCTCACAGCCGTGTGTCCTCACAGCCGCCTTTTAGGGTTGTTCACGGTCCACTTTGCATTCTCTTTCCTCATATGATTAAGGATATGAAGAACAGCGTTCAGAGTATCCCAACACCAAACCAGTGCGTGCACACACGTATGGAACAGCATGAGCTTTGGTCGTCACAGGTTATGACAGTAGCATTAAAGGGGGGGTGGATCTATTTGAGGATCATGGGTGGTACGTCAGATGTCACGCTTTGGAAAAAAAACACAAAAAAAAACACTGTCTCAAGAGAGGCATTGAGGCTGGAAAAGATGCAGACAATACAAATCTAAATCATCTCTTTCGACCCATATTTGTTCAGTCACATTTTAAAAACAGCGCCTTTAACCCAGTGCCATTGACATATTTGGTTGCTATGAACAAAAAAAAAAGAAGTGTGCAGCTTTTGCAGATAAGATGTCTACAGCATGACGGTAAGTTGGACTACAGCTGAGTGGGCCAGGTCACTGAAGTGGTAAGAGTGAAACGGCCAAAAGACAGAAGCGGGACGGTAAGGCAAGGTGTGGGTCTATGCGATCTACTCCTGCAGTTTAAAAACAATACAGTATCTGTGGTCTGCTCTCTGGACCAGGAGAAAGCAGCATTGACTGGCCCAAGGTAAAGCTAAACACAACTAAAAAGTCCAAAAAGGAGGAGGAAAATATCTAAACTAAAAGAAAAGACTGCCATGTCCAGTCTTGGTGCAAATTACAGGATTGGTGTTGCGCATTAGTGCGTGTGTGTGTGTGTGTGTCACAGAGTGAGAGGAGGGCAGAGTGTGTTGTTCTTCCTTCAATTCTGTCTTGACAGAAATAATCAGCTGGATAATTGGAGTGTTTTCACTGAAAATCGTGTGTGAGGGAAGTGGAAGGGCAGAAATCACACACATACCTCAACGTTCACATCAAGCCCCCCCTCCCACTCTCAAGTCTGTGTGTGTCTAGTCGGCCCATGTCCCGTTGCCTCTGTCCTCTCCTGTCACCTCTTGAGGGACGAGGATTTGAGTTTCTGGCCGTATCTGTGGATGCGTGGCGAGCGGGAGTGCAGCTTGACGAAGAGCTCGGGGAATTTGTACTGGGGGAACATCGTCTCCAAGAAGCCCTCCAGGAAAACGTAGACCAGCCGGCGGTTCATGGGTTGGTACTGAAACATGTCGAAGACGCGGAGTATGCCTTTTCTCGTGGTGTCTGCTCCGATGATGTGCTTCAGCTCGTCTGAGGTCGGGAGAGAAATACAGCGGTCAGGAGCGAGCACAAACTCTCACGGAGGAAATGAAAAGAAGGAACCGTTGCGGTATTTGGTTTGACCTGAGGAGCGTTTATGTCACTTAATTGTCCCTTTAATGTGGCATTAGGCCAGAATGAGGCATGGAGCTGTTTAGTTAGATAACAGAGACATGACACGAAAGGAAAATTGAAGTGAGCAAACATCTTTTACAAAATCAAAAGGGACAGACGAAAGACAGTTGCTTGAAAAGACACAATATGCTTAATATAGATGGAAAAAAAGCGCCGTGCTTGTGTGTGTGTGTGTGTGAGAGAGAGTGACAGAGATGGGGGGAAAGGATGTGGAAGTTGAGGAAAATAAAGGGAGATTTTGGTGAAGTTACTACTTTGGTCTTTGTTCGTCAATTATATTGCATGTCTTCCAACAGTATGTTTCAGTAGATGAGAGTCCCAAATGGGGCTGAGGGATAACTAGATAAAGTGTGTGTGTGTGTGTGTTTACCTGGCATGATGCCCAGCAGACTGGTCTTGGCAGCTATTCGTGTCCTCATGCGGATGCTCTTGTCCCTGCGGGGTGGCGTCTCAGCCAGCATACCGTTGGGCCAGTAGGAATCCCTAAACGGAGACACAGCCACTGAGGGTCATTCATAATTCTTCTGACCAATCAGTTATTTCAAGTAAAAACGTGAGGGGTTACCTGAACTTCTTGACGTAGTCTGCAACCTGCTCAGGTGAGGTCAAGTAGTCCACATGGTCCACTATTTTCCTACAGAGACAAAGGAAAGATGATTCAGGTGGTGCTCCGTGTGACGCTATTCACTGCCCTTCACTCTGCGTACCAGAGAGACTGTCTGAGGCTCTGAACACGTGTGTACTTGTGTTGAGTTCAGCTGTGTGCAAAACATCCTGTGATCTGTGAACTTTAACACCACGATGCTGTTTTCTCAGGTGGACCTGGTTCTGCAATGAAGATGTTCGTTTCCATCGGTCTGTGTACTTATGTCAGTCTGCTCGGTGTATTTTGTGTGTCTGACCTGTTGATGGTGTCTCCATAAGTGGCCCTGATGAGCTGCTGCAGCAGGTTCTTAATGTTCCTGCGCAGCCACTGGTTTTTCTCCTTGAGGTCAAATACTTCATCCATCAGCAGCAGCATTACCCTCAGTGGGATGTTATCATCCACCTGGACACAGATAAACATATGAATGACCATTTAAATATATTTTTGAAAAAAACAAGGAAATGAAAGACGGAAAACAAACCCAACATGACTCACGTTGTCATCAAGCTGAGCAGAAACCCGACAGTGTTCAGGGTCGATGTCAGACTTGGGGAGGAGTGGAGGCACCTGGAAAAAAGAGGAGACATCAGACCCCTTTCACATTGTATTTGAACATCAGCCATCAAACGGACGATTACGGAAAATATATTCTGATGATTTCAACCACAAAAAAAGAAGAAAAAAACCCCCAGTAAATTGCATTGCTTTCCTTTATTAGGATGCACAGTACTTGCTCCATGTGATGGTGTTACCTTGAGAATGGACTGTTTAATGTCCTGACCCAGTCTTTCTGACATGCGGCCCATGTTATCAGAGACCTTGGTCATGCCTTCAGCCAGACTGTCTGGCAGGCCCTTCACCGCGTTGGACACATTTCTCATGGAGCTCCTCAGAGGATTTACAAATGTGTCTATCTGATCGGGGAATAAAACAAAGAGGAGAAAATCTACTTTAGAAAATCAGCAACTCATATCTCTGCGATTACATAAATGAGTTCAAAATCTACAGCCACAATAATTCTGCAGCAAGTTAGTAGTAAATAAATGACCTTGCGTGCAAACTCTCCCTTTCCCTTGTTGTAGGCCTTGTTCTCTAGGAAGTCGTATACATAAGGAATCAGCGTTGGACAGCCCTTCACCATCTCTGGGTTTAGCAGCAACTGACACACATACGCATACAAAAGTTACTGATATACACTCAACAAAATGATGTAAGACAACAAAGGCAACACGAGGATGTGAAACAGTTACCTGGAGGTACGCATTGAGGTCTTTTTTTCTCTTCTCCAAGAAGTCTCTGTCCATGTTGTTGAAGGTCTTCTTCCCTGGCAGCTTGAGGATCGGCACCAGGTTCTCACACTAAAACAGGATATATGCATCGCTCAGAGGGAGACTGAAGAACTGGTACACAAACACCATATCTCTCACACACACACACACACACACCTGTTCAGTGATCCTCATATGGAAGTCGTGGAAGTCAGAGTAGCGGCGATAGGTCTTCCAGCAGTCCTCACTGCCGTCCTGGCTGCGTCTGAACACGGTGATGGCGTACAGCGCGTAGGTCTTACCGTGGTCGTTGCACACCCCTGCAGCACCCCAGAAGCCGGGGAGAGAAGCGTCAGCTACGGCGCCAGGATATACATCCAAAATGGGAATGGAGGATGAGGGGGCAGATGAAAGCGGAAAAGAAAGAATGTGCAGGTTCGGAAATGTGACGGAATGACAGGACAGGAAAGGTAAGGGAGGGGGGGGGGAGGAAGGAAGAACAGAAAAAACAGTGAAGGTGATAAAACGAAAGAAAAAGAATACTGGAACAGTATGAAGTGACAAAGCAGACGATGAATGGAGCTAGGAAATAAAAAGTTCAAAGAAGAAACGTGCAAAGAGGGACCAACAGGGGCTAACATATATAAACACACACACTTATATATACACAATAAATTCACACCCGCTCAACACAAACAGTTACAACAACCAACAAACAACACTTTCTTTAAACCCGACATGCGTACACAAGTTGCCAGAATCTAACAAACTCTTAAAAGTTGGATTCGCAACCCTTTGTGAACATTAAGCAAAAAGTGCCGGAGTGATTTAAACACTCCGCCCTACACTTTTAGACGAGTGTATACGACAGTGTGTGTGTGTGTACCTGTGTCAGAGATGAAGGCATGTAGGTGCATAGTTTCATCATGGCAGGAGTTGGACAAGTCATCCAAAGACTGAAATCACAAGAAACAAGTCATTTAACGATGTAGTTTGCCAACAACAACGCGGTGCAGTGCCGCTTCGCTGTGGAAGATGGGCGACAAAGACAATGCCGGGCACGTCTCCATATCGGGATTATTTTTCTGAGCCCTGCATCAGGGAGTGACGGAAGACCTACTAGGTTTATGCTTCCTGTGGGAGAGCCATTGAAGGATTCTCCTTCGCCGTCATCAGACCCCCGGTAGCTCGGCTCTTTCAACATGTCCAACTCTGCTAGCATGCGGACATAGAGAGGACTCTGCTTGAAGGAGGGGTAGTAGCGCTCATCGCGTAGCATCATGTCATGCACCTGGGACAAATGTGTGTGAAACAGTTTTTGTCAACACTAAAAGCTTTGCAAATAAGAAGATATATAATCTCTCGGAGTTATGGCACGATTCATAAGATCGCCTCATACACAGATAGAAAGAGATTCAGTACATTTCTCTGGATCTCATCAAATATCTCTGGCGTGGGGTCGTCTTTCTGTAGCTTCTCCCCTAGTGTTGTTACGGATGCTTCGTCCACCTGCACCCTGGGAGACGCCTGTCCGCAAAGAAAACAGGTGAAGACGCTAAGATACTTTCTCAAAATACTCGACTACACAAGCTAAAGAAAAGGGTTGGGGAAACACTGGTGCGATCCCTCTCACCTTGTCTGAGAGGTATTGTTCGAAGACGCCCAGTGCAGCGGCCTTCAGCAGCCCCTTGGTGGCGCTGGGCTGCTTCTTGCCGTCCGTCTGCCAGCCCTGCATGGCCTCCAGCTGCTGCTGCGCCGTCACCCTGTAGCCCTCTACGGTGAGCCAGAAGAACAGCTCTGCCTGGGCCCCCGCTGCCTGCATGAAGTCTGGATCAACAGACACACAAGAGTTGGTGTCCGTCTGTCGTCGCACTTTGGTTGCACATGCATGCATAGAAAGAGGCCGGTGCCTTTAACGTCTTGTCCTGCTGCTGCATCTGCTGTTACACTCTTAGTTAACGCTTTTGATATTATGACGGAATAACAAATGACGGCCATGATGTCTTGGCTTTCCACACCAGATCTGACACACGCTCGACTCCTAATTCGCACACAAACACACACTCTACCGTAATCTGTAAAGTGACCTTTTAAAGTCTCTGACAAGGTCATTTGGGACTGAAAACGAGTGCGCCTAACAAGACAGGTTTGGGTTATAAATTCTGGAGAAAATGGAATAAGTTATGGATTATAAAGATGATTAACAGAAATGTTCAGGGTTAAGGCCTTGGGATAACTACAGTGACATTTTGGCATCCGTGGTTCGTGTGATGATGCATTTCCAGTTCCAATTACCCATGAAGAACTGCAGGGCTATGTTGTGGATGAGGATGTGATCCAGTGGGATAACACACAGCTTGCCAAAGTTGGCTGCCAGCTTCAAGGCATCCACCTCCTACAAGACACAGGCAAAAGGAAAAGTAAAGACTGAAGCACAAAGCAGAACAGATAAAACTTCGTCTGTCTGACTCCAAAAAGATACAACTGACTTTGAGCATTTGCAGCTGGGACTTGCAGACAACGTTTTACCATCACACTAACAATAAGTGATGTATGTTTAAGTGTAAGCACTATAGAGCAGCGCTGCAGTCTCTCACCTTGCCAGAGTGTAGTCTCTGGATCCTGGTCTCACACACTTTCTTCACAAACAGAAGACTGTTGATCTGGTTCTTGATCACATTGATGTCTGAAGGACAGAGAAACAGAGACATCAAGGGAGGAGATGAAAGCAGTGCATATATTAAGCCACGTTTTACATGTGTGTCTTCCTATTCTCGTGGCAAATTAAGCTCCTTTCACACATGCACTGCCACCCCGGAAATGATCCAGACATTACCCAGAGGAGCTGTATGTGCCAAGGCAAATCTCAGAATCTTTTCAACCGGACATTAAACGGACTTAGCATGCCAGCTCCCGATTGCAAACGTCTGTGTCGTGGCCAATGTGTGAATAGAGCCACTAATTGTCCCGAGAATTCACAGTGAGCTCGTTGATGACGTTTCTATCGCAGCAAGAAGAGGAGTAATTTACACTAAGACGCCACCGAAAAATATCTAACTGGAGAGACGACGAGATCGGGGAGCTTCTGCCTGTAAAGGCCGACGCTGAAACAGTCCTGAAAATTAAAGGAACAGCAAAAGACTCTGCTGTTTAAGAACAAATCACGAACCGGCTAAGTGACTGAAGCCTTTTTGGGTCACGTCCTGCCCCCGGGAACGCTCTACCCGGGCGCCATTCCTCGCCTGAACCAAGCTGAGTATTTCCAGTAGGCGAGACCGCATCTGACACGGATATTCTCCTGCTGTGTGCTACACGTGTGAAAGGGCAACTCTGGATAATATCTGGACCCGATTCTCCGGACCATATCCATGCTTTGGTTTCACGTGTGCATGCGTCTGTATGTCGGTGAGAAAAAGCGAGTGCCCACCATCTCCGGCAGTGTCCAGAGAGCGGAGGAACTGCAGCTCCTCTAGCACCTTGTCCTTGACGGCCTCCAGCTCAGCAGGCCGGTCTGTGAGCTTCAGGATGTTCATGAAGGCTTCGTAGTTACAGCTGGAGTCCTGGATCTATACAAAAATCACATCCATTTGTATTGTCCTCAACATACTGTACATAACCAATGCAGTTTTTGACCCATTTCATTGACTTTCTTGGTTGTTACTTGGATAGTTTTTTATATTATTTGCACAAAAAGATAGAATAAAGCTAATAGGTAGGAGGTATGGATGTGTGTCAACTCTCACCATCCAGATGACAAACTGGTTGATGTAGTCTGGGTCGCTAAGCTGGTTGATCAGAGGAAGGAGGACACCACGCGCCAGCACCTCCTTCAAAAAAACAAAAAACATCACTGGGCATTTTTTAGGTTAACTCAACAGTTTACACTAGAAGCATGCAGTCACATGGTCTAGCAGGACAGTGTAGTCTATTCAGGAGCCTGTTGTTGGCTCGCTGGCAGCCAAAGTGGGAGCATTTGGCCGGCGGCTCCGGCGCGATAAATTAACAACACAGGATGTAGAACATATCGTGTGACTGAATGTGTAACTTTGCGCCTCATATTTGCATCTAAGACCAGTGAAGTCACGCGTGTCGTGATCGTTCGACAGACTGGGCAAGCGAGAGTGCGATCTCGTGATTGTTTGTGTGCACTCACCCGTAGGAAGTATCTCATGTTCTTGTTGTGGAAATCTCCAGGAGGTAGTAACAGATACAGAAGCAACTCACACAAGTCCCGAAGAAAACCTGCCACACACACACACACAGGTCACATGTCACAGCATCAAACAGCCACACGTTTGTGTGAAGAGTTCTTCAGGGCAGTGTGAACTGAAAGGCACTTTACAAAAGTGCGTTTACCTTCTTCATCTTTGAGTGAAGTGCACACTACGTCTCGACAAATCTTCCTTTCCATCTCCACCTCGGCCTCAAAGAAGGAGTCCACCAGCTCCTCTGTTATGTCCCCTGTTCAAACATCACTCTCCGTCATTATCACCATTAATGCCTGAACTTTCATCATCTGTCTTCGTGGACAATTGCAGCACAATTGTAATCAAATCTTATAATGTAGAGGATAAAAAAAAAACACACAGAATGAAGGATTACTGGAAATGACCATTTGTATGACGAAGTGTTTTAAATGGTTGGTTTTCAGCAAAGATGCACGAGTTCGGACAGCCGTGAACACACGACTGGATGAACGAGACTTGGATTATTCTGCAAGAGTTGTGCGAGTGAGAAAGAAGGCGCGTATGAATGCGTGTGCTCACTTTGCTTGTCCTCTTTGTCAGAGAGGCGATCCTGGGCTTTTCTGAAGACGCGCAAATGAGTGGCAAAGTCGTCCACCAGGCGAGTGGTGAAGTAAGGCTGCCAGTCCACTTCTTTGGACCTTTGAAGATAAACACACAGGAATAATGTAAAATAAATACACAACATTTGGTTTGTATAAAACACTCAATATCAAGAGAGACAGAAGTTTTTCTTGTACCGTGTAGAGAACTGGACGAGGGCATTCTGCAGCGTCTGCCTGATCTCCAATAAAAAGGACTCATCCTCGCTCAGAGTGTAGTACCAGTACTGGATGTAGTCTCTCAGAGCAAACTGGATCACCTACAGCGGCGAAGAAACGGGGAGGAGGGAAATAGAAAATACATTTAGTGAAAACAACAACCCAACAAGCTGGAGATTGGAAAAAAGTATTTTTTTTAAAGACAATTAAATCTTTTTATTGTCAGTGTCGAGTATTAACTGATTACGGGACTATTAGGTCCTAGGAAACCTTGTTAAATCAATAATTTAGTAGTGCTCTGTTGCATACAGTAGAGATACAGCTGAGTAGTATTATAAAATCAAGCAAACACTGTCTACTGCGCTACTATCTGAGCTGCAGAGGGAGGGAGGATTTAGTTATGACGGGTTTTTTTGTGCATATGAGAAAAGAGACAAAAGGAAAATGTGCCAGAAAAATCAATACCATCGATGTCTCTTGGAGAGCATGACGCATGTTTACATGATGTCACACTTAGCTAAAGATCTCAAGGTTCACATGCCGCTGAAATGATTAGTGTGCATTCCCAGGAAGGAAGGGGAGAACAGAGCTCACCATAGTAGAGCCGTCAGTGTCATCTGACCATCAACAAACTGCCGTGTCTGCATTTAACTCGGCCAGCCACGCTGCTTTACGTTGTGTTGTAACCACAGGATCGGGTGGAAAAACACTGACTACCAGACAAAAGCCAGGAGGCTCATCTTGCCCGTCTGCAATGATGACGGACAGCCTCAGCATCATTTAGAGGATCTATTTATGAATGTGTTCAGCTAAAAGAGATTCTGAGTCAATTACCAGCAGAGTCACCGCCAGAGAGTAAAAGCAACAGCACAGAAACCTTCACTTCCACTTTCTGTGAGGAAGGTTTTTCAGGTTTTTATCTGGACAGCATGTCTGATGAGATTAGAGAAGGCCACATAAGTACGGCATCATCTGCTGACATGATGTAAGCAACTGTAACACATTTAAATATTGTTTTGTAGACTAAAGCAGTTTATTTATTACTAAATTAATACAAACCTGTGGTGATCACATCAGTGTGTGGTCCACTACTTTTAAAGACAGCAACAAGTGTGAAGATAAAAAAGAGAAATAGAAGCAGAGCTGAAATTCATTCAGTGTCAAGTCAAGATGGGGAATGTGTGCAAGTGACATTTGTTGGTAGTACCCGTTATAATTTAATAAAGCTATTATTTCATTTAGTTATTCGTCATATTTCTTCCAGAGCTTTTGGTCGATAGTATTTTCATTTGATGGACCAACAGCCAACAACAACTAGCTGACAGACTTCCTGCTCAAGGACCGCTGAGGCTTTATGCACACACTGTTTGACAGAGCATATATAACTTCCACCTACTTCCTGCTGACCTAGGCCGGCTGATGGGTCAGCGACGTAAGTGGGCCAGTGTCCAAAATGTCTGGAGTACAAGTATTTCTTCGTCATAAGCCTGTTATCTTCTGTTGTGCAGAGCTTTTTATGACCATACACTCAGCTATGTCACCTCGTAAGTGGACAGAGGGACAAAGGATAATACTCATGGAGAATCCTGCGTGATGACATTCATGATCCGTACACACCTGTTGTAGTGGTTCATCAATGAAACTGGATCCAGTCAGTCTCCTGTCAATTTTGATGGCCTTCATCTCCAGCTTCATCTCATCCAACGTCTGAAGGAGACAAAGAGACACCCAATGAAGACCTGACTGACCTGCATGGTAAGTCGACCTCATCAACACAGGAACTCGATTTACAACTAATGCATTCGTTTGTGTAGGCGAGGTCAAAATGCATGTGTGCTTCAGCGGGCTTTTACCTTCAGGATACCAATTTGAGTGGGTGGCAAGTAAGACTGCTCGCACTTCTCCAGGTGTTTCTCTGAGTTGATCTTTCCATAGAGCAGAGTGACCGCAAAGCCCCTGAGAAGCAGAAGGGAGAGAACGGCTAAAAGATATCCATCGGGTGTTGTGGTTAAGGTGCCTCTGTAAAGACACGGTGGCTGGTTTAGTGGTCTTCCTGCTCACCCTCCAATGAAGCAGAAGATATAAAAGGCCAGGTAGAATATGGCAAAGGGTCCAAAAGTGACGAGGAACAGCACGACTCCAAGACCCCCCCATCCCCAGATGGACAGACTGGCCTGAAACACACAAAAACAAGGAATAAATACTCTATGTATACTTGGAGATACTCCGGAAATCATTATAGTTGGTCCGAAGAAACACTCCCTCATTACTTCCATCACTGACAGACGTAATGGCAGGTCTTTCAATATGCAGACTAAGACTAACAGTCCAAATATAAGAATGTTTCTTTTGTTTACGATCGTACCATTTGTGTCTGGCGTTACTTTACTGTACAGTCAACAAACCTACAAATTAAATTGAAAGTCTTCTGTTACAAATCAATTTAATCCCCACATAAATAAATCACCCATCAATCAATTCACCACATTAAACTGTTTGTGCTTGACTGCCCACTCTGAGAGTGAAAAGTAACAATAAATCAGGAGCAAGTCAGAGGATTCGAGAAAGGCACCGAACAAGGACGTCATGCAGAGATAAAAACACCTTTCTACAGTGTAGAAAATAATATGTGAAAAAAGACAAGTGTGTTGTTAGAAAGAATCAGGCATAGTGTGTGTGTCTGTGTCACATCCTATGGTTTTCCTGTTATTGTCAATGCAGGAAACCAAGCTGTTGTTTCCATCCAACAGCTCTGTATCCCAGTTCTCCACATTAGTTACTCTAGTACAGTGGTGGCCAAATTATTTTCACTGTGGGCCATATACAGAGAAATATAAAAAGAGTCACGAGTCAAACAATAGTGAATGCAAATTTTTCAACCAATGAAAAGAAAAAAAAAGAAAGAATGCAAGAAAATCAGAGTTTCTAGACCACTGCCATAGAATATTCATTTTCTATCAAAATGATTTCAATAAATTAGGCAACATCTTGTGTTTGAACTAGGATGTGCAACATACACACAGACAGAATGTCCTCCAGACACTGAGACATTATCCTCTCTGCCACAGCCAGCTATGGACAGTCGGATGAAACGCATGCTGCCAACGGGGACAGCAATGTACAAAAACAGGGAGTCTATTGACACGAAGAAAACTACTGCTGAGGAATATGGTCTATAGCAGGGATTCCCAAAGTGTGGTGCGTGCACCCCTGCCTCTAGGGGGGTGCGCGAGAGGAAAAGTGTAATGGCGGTTTGATGGTGTAATAATATTAAATATATTTAAAAAAAATGTAATTTAAAAAGTGGAATTTTTCACAAAATAAAAACATGAATTATAAAAATTCCCTTTGTAAGATTTAAAATTAAAAACGTACAATTTAATAAATGCACTTGCACGTGCGCGGCCTAAAAAGTTTGGGAACCGCTGGTCTATAGTATAGTACGAATGTGTGAACCAGGCTAAGTGCAACCTATGGCTCTACATAGGGCTGGGCGGTATGACCAAAAATGACCAAAAATGCCGGTATACCGGTTGAACCGGTATACCGCCCAGTCCTAGCTCTACATGCAAATCTGAACGTGGTGCATGACGTAGGTATCCGTCTGCATGGGAGGGTGCATGATGTGATGGAAATGATTGTACAACTATAGTATCAAACCTCTAAAGAAATGCATGTCACTTACTTATTGAAAACAAAACAACTAATACACAGAGTGTAGGCAGAGAAATCAGGTTCGAGCAGGAAATATTAGAACATATCAACATGCACTGTAATTACTCTAAAACACTCATTTACATGTAACTGGTCAGTAATCAGTTCTCTTCCCTACCACCTACCATATTTTGCACCAAAGCTAATATAAATGATTGTATTACAATGACTCGGTAGAGGGGGCAGATCTGATGTGGTGGGTCTTGTTCCACAGATTAGCGCCCGGGGAACGACCACCAGTGACTGGTCAGAGGACCTTACCAGATTAACAAAACCGGGATTCCTATGTACATAATGTTTAAAACAAAAAAAACAGGTTATTGCAAAAAGCTGAGTGTACCAGAGTGTATTGAGTGAACGTGAACCCAATGGTGCTGCAGAATGTGTCTAAACTGGCTAGACTACCCTCTCTCTCAAGTCATAACTGGCTGGGACAAAGTCGCTAAAAGCAGCTAGGGTTAGGAGTCTGGGAAGAGAATGGCCTGGCGTAAGAAGAGTTGAGCTAGGAGTGGTGGAAATACAAAGGAATGCTATTCACAGAGTTTATACCCTGCCACAAATCTTACACCGCAGTGTCCTGAACATCAACAACATTGTCACCATATGAGAAAAACAAATAAAACTCTCGGTAATGACTTTCATGCAAACCTCAATGAAGAACTTGACCTGTAGTAACACATCCACTCTGTTTACCTTTCACCCACTCAGTCAGAGAGACGGCAGTGGCTCCTCTGTTGGTTCAGAAGCTTTCAGCTAATCCACTGCAGTCATCAGACACATTTATTACCACCAGGCATAAGCTACATGCTAACAGGGGACTGTATTCTACAGACACACACAGGATAACAGTGTCACGATAAATTCTCATAACTGTGGATTAACCTGAAGCAGCAACTACTCATTGAACCTCTGCAGTGAACAGCATCATGTAGAAACCAGTAAGGGTCTAAGAGCACACTGCCAGACAGTCAGCGCCGGCTAAATCGTTTTTGAAAAACATTTGAATTCCTTCGAGACAGATTCAGTGGATACGAGCTGAGTTTGAGGTTACCAGAATAAACTGCAAGCAGTGTTTCCTGCTTTAGTAATATAAGGGCTTAGATGGCTTTAGTGCTGATACCCAGGTTAAGCCAGGTTAAGCCAAGTTTACGCTGCGTAACTTTCAAAGTCATCAGATTGCTCTACACCACACAACTTGCTGTCTTGTAAGTTTTTCACATTAAATAACCGATAGAGGCTCACACACACTATGAGATATTTCACCGGGAGGAAACTCAAAATGAGCTCTCAAAACTACGTTACACACACACACACACACACCCACCAAGGGCCAGTTATGCTTGTTCATGTTATCGTTGACACACGTCAGCCTGTTTCCACACACGCCTTTACTATTTCCACTATGTAGATCAGTCACTGCGTTGTGTTTATTCATGCAAACATCCATGACCCTAGGTGCAGCAGAAACTATGCTATGTGTCGCAATTGTTCCTATCGTTACACGCGACGCCTCCGACAGGTTTACCCACAACCAGTGCCTCGCACTCTCATTGGTTATAGCTCCCTGACAGACATTTAGCATGCTAGATATATCTGGAATGCAGTGAACCGGTGTATTTGAACAGTTCACACATAGTGCTCGAGCCCCAAGCCTACGCTGATTTGCCTCTGATCTGGGGCTTCTGTCCGGGAGCTCTATTATTGTCGTTGAGTGGAAAAATCAAGGCTAAAGTCTTGTAGCGTGAACTAGGCATTAGGAAGATAAATCCCTGTATCAGTTTAATACAAAATAACAAGTTTCCAATCAGCTTTTGTTTGTGCAGCATTCATGGTTTCTTATTTGGTCTTTTGCCTTTTTTTCTGGGTGTGAAGGCAATTTTCCAACGTAAAAGAAATACTGTCCGAGTCCATCCTACCAAATGCAATCATTCCCTGAGAAAAGTATTTCGATGTAGCTCAAATGTCCCGTCTGACATCAGCAGTGAATGTGGAGGCTATCAGCAGGGCTGTGTGATGAGGCTGTGGAGGCTCTGCAGGAAAGACGATAGCAGACACCCTTGAGTCATTACAGCTTACACGGGGTTTTAAATATGAACCATCTGCTCCAGTGATTAACACCCAAGCCCAACGGGAAAGCACACATCTAAACATCTCGGCAACTCTTCCTTACGCAACCCACACTGCACAGACACATGATAACCACGAGCGTAATAATACTTGCAGGCTCTGAGCAAGAGGTCTGCATGTGAAGATAGACGGACATATGGACGTCTGTTGTTCAAAAACATGTCTTCATATATATTTAAACCACAATTCATTCAACTGATCATCAGTTCTAAAATAAAAAAGGTTTACTTACGTAGCTGTTCATATAATGGCCACGGATCAAGTAGAGAGCTATTCATGCAATGGTATCTTAACTACGACACTAAAATAACTTAGAAACTATTACTTTTAATATATTCATGTCCTAACTCTAGTTGCATCTGCCTGCTTCTCTGTCTGCTACAAAGGTCTTTAAGGGAGCTATTTGGATGTCCTTGACTAAAGGCGCACACACAGTGTTATCTGTGACTTAGATTATTATTTCACAGATTTCCTGGCAAAAACAAATCCATGCAGAATTACACACACACTGCACTGGACACACACACACACACACACACACGTGGTAAGAACTGCTCCAGGATGAATATTGCTATTTCTGCGATGTATGCACGAGTCAACTAGCGCATAGCTGCAACCCCGATGAATGTGGTCATTGGGTGAGAGGTTAACTCAGTCCATTAAAGCTCTCCTGTGGGAGATCCATGGTTAATGCCTCGAAGGGAGAGAAAGTGAGTGGGGCGGACTGATCATGCTGGCCTAATCCACCAGGACCACCATGATGACATAATACAAAGAGCTCTCATATCAGCTTCATGATTAAAACCCTTCGATGAAAAAAAATAAATAAAAAAAGAGTATATAAAAGGAAAACTATCCAATTCAATTTCAAACGACGACAAGAACAATGAAATTTATTCAAAAACAACTGAAATTGCCAGGATTATAAGGAGATGTAAATAGATTCAGTTGTTGTCGTTGATCAGTCTTCTTAGAAAGACTCATCAATCAAATGGGAGTAACATTTTGTGATGATTGTAACACGTTTCTTACCGTTTGATATCTTAGGACACAATTCATTTAATGAAAACATTTGCCCTGTTTGGTTGTCTTCTCCATAGGGAGGTTGGCTGAAAGCTCAGCAGCTATTCTGTCATCTGAAGGTGGTCAACCCACAGTAACAAAGTCAGTAGAGCAGATACTCCACAGGCTAAATCTGTGCTGTGCAATCACCTACGAACTAGACTTCAGCTTTCCCTAAATTAACTAAATACACATTAGGTAGAGCCGGAGAGCAGAAAAAAGGCCAACCATCTCATAATGAACACTGCAATTCTCACCCGAAAAAACACAACCTGAGACATTTGAATAAACTGTTCATCTTTCGCAATCACAGACCAGCTGGTGTAGGACTAGCAGACTACCCACAGATTTGACATACCAGTTAAGATGTAACAAGTTGAGTTTGTGAGATTATATGTATGACATGTGTATCACGAACAGCCATTTGACATTAATCGTTGGCCCTGCTCTAACTTTGCATCTTGGATCATCTGATCACTGCACAAGGATGTACTCCACTTTCTGAAGTGGTAACAGATATACATGTGAGCATATTTAGTATGGGTGACAAATTAAAGAAAAGAGTGGAGAAACACAACTTATCAGATGCTTTGGTCTGGCGGGTTAGAAGCTCCATCATCAAAACACCAAATATCTTTTGGAGGAATGATGTTCATCTCTTCAGTAGAGTTCAAGTTCTAGATCAGTGGCTAAGGTGAGGTACCAATTTAGTCATCTGCTCCCTAGCTGTGTGGCTGAGCACTACTTTGTTCCCCTATTTTTCCATCCCTCCAGCTGTAGTTTGGCACCGCTAACTCCACTGTTACCCTGGGGAGAAATTAGCCACATGCCTCCTCTGACACATACTCAAAGTCCCCAACTATGTCTCTCCACTTTCTAGTAGAGAGAAGCTTCTCCGGTCGGGCATATCTGGAGGTTTATGTGATTCACCCAAGATCCCAATCAAAGAGTAGGAATCATTAGGCCATCAGCATCACCCACTGGGAATTGTACCTCTGCAGCAGTAGGCGTCTGCATCACCTGTGCTGCCCCAAATTTGTTGTTTTAAGTTTAGCAGCTGTAGCCATTCAAATTATACACAAAACTGATACACAGAATGAAGTAAAATATAACTGCTTGACCTCGACACACTATGGATATATCTGGACACGGGTCAGGACGGGACTTGATTCTTCACAGGTGTCCACTTGATTGGCAGTGCCTTCTATGTACCGGTACTTACGTTTTACTTTATGCTTCTATTTAAGGAAGGAGGGAGAGGTGTACTAGACAGGCGGGCCTGATGTGACTGTGTGCTGGCCTTAATGTCTACCAAGCTTTGATTAAGACACCTTAATGAGATTTAGCCAGGGGTGAAAAGTACAGAGATAACTTTGTGTGCCTGTGCATGAACACAAAATAACTGTAAAACGGTGTATTCATCAAGCTATGTGTGTGTACACCATTTGCTCAAAAGGAGTAAATCACAGTCAGACAGAAATAAAGTCTACAGCCAAACTTGATATTACTGTTGAATGTGCAACAGACCTACAAAACACAGCAGCAACATTTGCATCACAACTTTGTGTGCAAACATGCACTCAAAAATCTAATTACATTACAAGCTGGTGTGAAGCCCAAACTCTTCACAGGATGTTCCAATACAAGCCCGTCATTTACTTCACACTAAAGGTTAGCAGGACGTAACATTTTGCAAAGAGCTACTCAGCTATAGTTCTCCACCTGACTGCACATTACACAGAAAGCCTTATTACCGACACTAAGCCTGTACTTAAACTACTAGAGAGGTGCCTAAATGTGGCTAGGTCACTTGTCTCACAGGTGAGGTGGACAGTGCGGTCTTTTTTTGCTTGTGAGCAGGTGTCAAGGCTCTCGTGGATCCATCTATAAAAAAAAAAAATTTAAATCAGGGAACTACCGGTAGCCTGCATTGAGAAACTGCATCGCGTGAGAAGAGCTGTAGCAAAACTACAAAGTCATCACAAAGTGTCACTAACAAACCGGCTCGTCAGGCTGAGTGATCAACCACTGACCAGCGAGAAAGGACCGAAGACACCCTGTGAATATTTTAGGGGAATCATGTGTTAGACTAGTTGTTTGAGTCTGATTAATGGGGAGTTTTTTCTGACCGACAGCTGTGTCTACATGTCTAAGACTTTCCCTCAAGTAAAAGTAAAACGAGAAGGAAACGCCACAACACTTAGCTAATGTCCTTGTTACCAACATAAACGTTAGTGTATCATCATATAAATTAGTTTAGGAAGCACTAACGTTAGTCTACAACTGTGCTTTAAATCAGCCTCGAAGATAGCATGTAGGTAACTTTATTTCGCTTTCATGATTATGTCAAACAGCTAATGCTACCTCTCAGCTCACCTGTGTACGGTGTGATGAAGAAATTCGCTGTTGAGGGACGTTACTCATAATATAAACTTACTCTCGGCATTGCCTGTGTCGCGCTAATTCCAGCACGGTGTTGACAGCGAGGAGCTCATCGTATTAACTTCGTGTTAACTCGTGTCATCCCGGGTTGAGTGGCTCTTTTTAAGCGGCTGAGTGTCGTCCTCTACCCTGTCAGGCTGTGTGTGTTTACCTGCGGGGCTAACGCTAACACCGCTAGCTGCTACACGCTAACTAGCCGTGGCTCTCACTCGGAACAACAAACTACAGTAACGACACGCGCGTCTATTTCACGGGGCGTTTGAACTTACCTCTGCAAACATTGTCCAAAAAGGCTGTGACTGCGGTGGCTCTGGCTAACCCCACCACATTGTAACATGCGAAGAGGAGGGTTTATTTTCTCGGTTAAAAACGGTCGTACTTCCAATCTCCGTACCCTCCTCGGAGCGTCGCCATGTTTGCAAGATTTACGTCTCGGGTGCCCGGTTTCTGGACGTCGCACTGTGATTGGCTGGGAGGCGATGACGCAAAAAACCACATTCGTGACTGATTGACGGGCACACATGCAGCGATCATCGCCACAGACTGACCTGAATATCAGAATATATTCACAATTTATGATATATCTGACTCTAGTTTACCTCAAAAACACTGTGCAGTGAACATACGAAAGCGTCTTTAATGTGTTGGTTAGATTCATTACAAATATTTATATTCTGATGAAGGTGAAACAGTTCGCTGTGAGATTATTCAAAATATATTGCAACTCCATTATGCTAAATTCCATTTTATAAATGATTTTAACTAACTTTTGATCAAATTGATGGTAGCTTACGTTTTTCATTCCCAGTAGACTTAAATGCAATACATGAGATCCATTAAACCCCAAACAACATAATGTATTAAATGTCTTTATAATTATTAGTATGTAAACCCAGCACTTTTGGTGTGTAGGAAACGCTGGACAATATATTTCTTTTTTTCTGTTTTTTTTTCTGCACAGATTTAATTGTTATTGATATAATTTATATTGTAGCATACTGCCTGTATTGCCGTTTGTTCTGTGCTAAATAAAAAGGCACAACTGCACTGACAATCACGACTGTTTGAGCCAAATACAATACAATATTTAACAATTTTCTGACTTCTCTTTCCGTTTATTACAGAAGCAAATCATCTACTACACCGACTTGATCACTAAATGTAACTTGTATCTCAATATAACATAATGGTGATCTAAAAAAAGATATCTTAATGATGAGTCTTTCCAAAAAAGACTGTGCAGTCTGATCACATGTTTGAACAATGGCTACATGCAAACCTGCTGATAATGCATAATTTATTGCCAGAGTGGCACCTTCATTAACCTGAGCTGTACCGTACACTGCTTGGCAAAGAGGGAGCAGGGAGGTGGGGAGTGAAACAGAGAAGCAACGACAAAGAGTCCCAGAGTGACTGAAAAAGATTGTTATCTACACGAGATCTCGGTGTTGTTGTTCTAGGTCATGATACCTGTCTCCAGATGGACGGAGGCCTGGCAGGGAGGCAGGGATGAAGCAAAATAAAGTCTCTGGCTCTTCTACATCCAGGAGAGCAGAGCGCACTCACCAGGCTGGCCATTCTTCTAACACCCAGGAGCACACAAAAGATGTCTCCCATGCCCTCTCATGTTTCTTGTGTCTCTATTTCCCTGTGTCTTTTTCTCTGTCAGTCTACCACACACACAAAAACCCACAGGCAAGTTACAACAGTATAGACTTTATACCCACGCTTTATGAGCTACAGGCCTTTTATGAGCAAAGCATGTGACAAGCGTAGTGGTGTTTTTGCATCCAGTTCTGAGAGGTCAAGTCATTTCAAATATGCTAGATAACAGTGGCTTGTTGATCAACCCGTTTTGCTGGTGAGCTCATCAATGCACCTCGTGCCGAGCTTTTAAAACAATAAAAGCAAATACAAAAAGGACGTTTCTTTTCATGCCATGTCTTCAAACCTCTGAATTTCTCAAATGGTCTCAAAAAACAAGTTTTTACAGGCTGCACAGACACTATTTTCACAGCTCCTAACCTGCAGTGTTGTGTCTTTACCGCTAGATGTCACTATCAACCCGTCACAAGCTCATGTAACTGTGAGTGGAGGGCCTAAAAAGAAGCAGTGGAATGTCTCAAATAAATCACGTTGTGCAATCATAGTTTCACAAACATTCAACAATCCCTTGAAGAAGAGCACAAAAGCACAGCAGATCCACTTCCACAAATAAGATACTGAGAGGAAGTTGAGGTCTGCTATAGAATAAACATTTATTCATATGGCTCAAAGTGTGACAGCACATTTTAAATAGTTCAAGTAAAAGTCCTTGTTCGCTGCGAGGCTTTAATTCTCAAAATGAGTGAAATCAAGCAAATATATTTTTTCGAGCAAAATTCTCTCTCTTTTTTTACTACTCATGCATGCAATTCAACTGGGAATATAACTTTGAAAAATTGCCACAACTCGGACTGCTGGAGTCTGAAATGAACTTCAGATAAACGTTTGAGTGCATTTTTCTGCACTCTCCACCAGTGTGAGCTTCAGCCAGACTGGAGGCCAGAGTTCCTGTGTATGTCTTACCTGCTCCATCACTCTTAATGAGAAAGACTTTGGCCAAAGATGCTGTGTGCAGATCCCTCATCTAGCAGCACATCAGGTACTTTGAAGAGAACACTAAAACTGTTGTGGTCAATAGGATGTTACGTCTTTTGGAAGTCCGACATAATATTAACCTGTTTGCATTTGTTGGATGACCATACGTCCAGTTGAGTCGCTTAACAACTTCAAAATTTGTCATTTAGAGGAGATTCATTTCCAGATGTAACGACCTCGTTCGCGCTGCTTAGTAAGCGAACGAGTGACCTGAGGCCGAGTGTCCATGGTGGTTTGGCCTGGAGGAGGAGGACCTGCGTGTCATAGGTCAGAGGTCAGGAGGTGGAATGTGACAGCCGACGGTCATTTAATGACGAAGGAAATGTGTGTTATAGGTACATATCTTTGTTGTTGGATCGCCAAAATGTCACCTTTTACAATAAAAGAAACCTTCAGCCTGTCACATTGCATTTTGAGAAGTGTTAAGTCCTTTAACAGTAAAGTGATACTGACAGATTTTACTATAAATATAGATAAATAATCACCTCACGGGGCTTATTGCACTACTGTTATGTATTATGTATTATATAACAGCATTGCTCTGACAGATTCTAACAAAAAGTGTGTCAGTAGCCAGACTTTGGCAGAGACACGAGAACACAGATGGACAGTGTGGATTATGCTGCTGAATTCTGACCACAGCCTCTGTTTTCTGTCAAAAAGGAAACTATAACATTTGTACAGCCCCCTTGGGGTGAGACTTTTTATACTCATGCTTTAAGGCAGAGTATCACTTTAACTCGTAAAAATGGATCAGCGTTCGAAGGTTTTCACCCGACAGTTGCAGCGACAAGATATTCATTTGTCAGCTGTTCATTATGTGGCACAATGTGACCTCAGTTGCATGTTTGTGTGTGTTGCTGCTGAGCCCGCGGTGGCAGGATGACACTGGCTAAATGTTTGCAGATGAAGGCTCCCAATATTTAATCACCACAGTAACAAGGGTCACCAGGGTAGGCCAGCGGGCCAAGCAGCCCAAGGCACTGTGGGTATTAATGGGGCAAGAGGTTTGCTTCAGAATCAACCGCTTGTGGGTATGTGAGTGTGTGCATGAGGTTGTGTGTGTGAGTGTGTGTGTGTGTGTGTGTGAGTGTGTATATGTAGGCCCTCAATTGTCCCTTGACCACTTGCCTGAGGGGAAAGTGTGTTTGGCCGCTGCTCCACCAAACTCCACTGAACACAACCTTCTCCCCCTTCTCAGCTTAATCCACACAGTCACAGTGTGACAGGAGGAGAGTGGACACTTCCTGGTGAAAAACGACTGTGTCATTGTAGCGCTGTGTGCACATCCCTGTGGTCACATACTAACCGCTGACGCACCTGCACAACATAAGCTGGATAGTTTACCGGCCTTGTGGGGAACATGTTTTTCAGTGAATAACATTTGGAACGACATTGCACAAAGAGAGATAAACTCGAACCACAACGCATTATAAAAGTGAGAGGAAAAAGTAACAAGAAGTACAACGCATAGAAGGACTTTAAAGGACCTTCATTTAATTTGTTAGCTATGAAAGAGGTCTGGCATTCAGCGCTTTTATGCAAGAGTATTCAAAGCAACTTTAGATATATTGCCTTCATCTACAGAGCCATTTAAACCAGAATAGAACAAAGCAAGTCTCTCATCCACCCATAGGTACACAGGAAAGGTTTAAGGTTCACTGTTTTGCTCAAGGATGATTTGACATGCAAATAGGAGGAGCTGGGGATCAAAATCAAGTATGATTAATGGATGAGATGCCCTACCACCTGAGCCTCAGACACTCATAGATTACAGGTATATCAGTCACAAATATCACGTGGGACAAGAATATGCCTATCGAGCCCAACTTGCATGTAACCAAATATATAACCAATCATCGTAGCAGTGTTTGCAATGACAATTTAGTTCCTTCAATGTTTTTTCATGGACTTTTTACATTATTTCATCCAGCTCATTTGATCGATTTAAACTTCTGCTCAACAAGACAATAAAATGGATGGATAAATGTACTAAAACTGGTAACGGTAGAAATGTCCTTCTATATGCAAGTTGCGTTATCAATCCAACAAATGATTGCAAATAAAATGTGTTGTCACATGGTGAGCATGGACTGTCAAAGTGCATGTTGATTCTAATGGGGTTAAAACAATGAAAGTACAAACAGCATGTTGTGATTAATATCACTAGAATATTAAATAATAATAAAAAACTTTTGGTAGTCTCAGTTTCATCACATGGGTCCCACATCAGTTTATAGTCAAGAAAAATAAAAACAAATGTCTCACATTATGTGTCAGCTGGTTGGTTTTATTGTTTGTTCACTCTATTCTCATAAAACCAGCACAAAATTGTTCTTTTTATTCTCCCCCTCAGCCTTTTCGCAGTTGGGTTTATACAGTAAAAGAATACAGCCGTGGAGAGATAAGAAAGATTTATATTTCACTTTTCAAAAGAGTTTAAATAAACCTGCTTTTCATCCATTTAGGAAATTCCACAAAGCGTTGTGGGGATACTGTGGGCAGGAATACCGCAGGTCTTCAGGGAACACCACAGGAGAATATTTCCCGGAATTTGGGGCCTGTGCAACCACAGCAGCAGCAGCAGCTCGTTTTGAGTCTGAACGCAGCTCAGTTTGAGATAACGCAGGTAGCAGAGCTTTTTGTCTCCTTGACTGTTCCTCTCTGGAGGACCTTAAATGAAAACAGTGGAGTAGAGGCGGAGGAGGAAAATATCGGAGGGGAGAAAAAGGTGCATTTTTCAAATGGTGAATAATTAATCTGCCCTGACATGATGCTGCGCAGGACCACTTCCTGTGGCTCGGGTTTCAGTGTGTGAGTGTAAATGTGCTATGGGGGGAGGGTTCACTTCCTGCACCAACCCCTGATTTCGGGGGCCTTACATTTGTGGCATACTTGGAAAGAAGATGAGGTGAAAGCAGGACTTCGTGAGATATAAAAGTAAATCAAATCACTTTGGCTTTAGAGATTTGTATGTAGGGTTAGTGAGTGTAAAAATGCACAGAGAAGTTATGGATTTGGGGGTTGAGAATCCAGACACAACAGAAATACAGGTAATAAATGCAACGCAGTGGATGATCTTATAAAGCAGGATTTTAAATGATGAAGGTAATGAAGGTTTGAATAGCACAATGTTGGCATTTTACTCACTCTGCAATGCAACCTGTATTATTTCAGTGCAAAACCTTCCCCATGCCCACCTTCCCCTGTGTGCATTTATGCATTAATGCATTAATGCAGGTGCTGTTCATGCGTGTGGCCTCAGGAAGTGGTGACCGGCCAGCTGTAAGCGAAACAACCTTGTTCGGACATTATGTTTCCCCTCCCTATAAAGTTACGTCAAGCCCACCATTTAATAGCAGAGTTGATACCCCCTGTGGTTTCCAATCAAAGCTGTGGAGATTCACCACGGTCAGGTTGTGTTCTCATGTGAGGCACTTCCTCTCAGACGTCTGTCTGTTCAGCACTTTGCACTAAATTAATAAATAATCTCTCTGTGTGTGTGAGACCGGCTTGGGGCTTGGCAGTTACTGTTCTGAGGTTTAGTGGCTGCAGGTATAGCGGACCTGTTCACTTATACACTATAATGTACTCCAGATGATCCAACTATTTATAACTTTCCCAAATGCATGTGCTCACACACACACACACACACACACACACACACACACACACACACCACTCTATCATGTTGTAATCCTGGCACCTGGCTTTTAACTACGCCATCATTTCTTGAAACTAGTTTGCTGGAAACACAGACAGACACACACACACACACACACACACACACTCTTCTCACTCTCTCTCTCACCATGTCTGGGTTTATGTGTCCTTCATTGCATTTATATGTGCTTTTGGTCTCAACAAGACCTTTTGCCTCTTTTTTTAAATAGGTGGTGTTACTTTACACTTTTCCTGTTAGTTGTATGTGTGTGTATGAGAGAGACTTTGGAAGTTGGCACTAACCATCACCAAGCAGCCAGGGGAAGAGAGTTATGAGGCATTTAGGCCTGTTTTACAGGACCAGAAAAAAAACAAGCTGATGGTTCATGTGACACCAAACGCCAGACTTATAAAATCACACAACCAACACCTTCTGAGAGAGAAGAAAGGGAGAAACAGGCAGAAAAAAACAGTCAGAAGAGCAATTACAATGTTATAATTTTGAACTTTTTGCCAAGTAAAGAAAAACACACCCACACACACTGATTCGGAGGCTTTAAAAATACAGGCCAGCGATAATCACAGCATCAGCAAGACTTTGTTTTCTTACAGTCCCGGCATCTTTCTTTTCGTCTCGGCTTGGTTTTCCTCCAAGAACACTCACACTTTGTGGCGCTGCACACACACACTTTTGGCGAACGGCACTGAGTAAATAGTGAGGCATGATGAGTGTTTTTGTATTTGTGTGTGGAGGTAAACAAAAAGGGTAAAAGGGGAGGGAGTTTGAAGAAGAGGAGGAAATGAGAGAGGGGAGATATTAAACAAAGTAAAGGAGATTATAGGATAGATAAGAGGAGGAGGTACGATGAAGAGGGAGATTTGGGATGATGGAAAGACAGAACCAAGACAGACCACCTCAAAGTCATGGGAGAAATACTGAAGACGGAGAAATAAAGAAGGTGGCGAAAGAAAGAGAGAGACCACCCCACAGTAAACACCAGAGGGAAGGCTGAAGATTTCAACGTATTTCTCTCCCAGCACAGCTCCCCTTAGACCAACACTAAGACTGGAGTCGCTTTTACTGCCAAGTCATCCCTAACTTTACCCTTGTGTGTGTGTGTGTGTGTGTGTGTGTGTGTGTGTGTGTGTGTGTGTGTGTGTGTGTGTGTGTGTGTGTGTGTGTGTGTGTCTCAGAACACCAGTAAACTACGGCTCTGCTCTGGTTATTGCTTTCAACAGGGAAAAACTCAAACTTTATATAATCCAGGATGATGCAACACTGAGTGTGTGTGTGTGTGTGTGTGTGTGTGTGTGTGTGTGTGTGTGTGTGTGTGTGTGTGTGTGTGTGTGTGTGTGTGTTTGGGCAGAGTCAGGACAATTCTCTCTGCTGTTAACACAACAAGGAAACATACATTTCCCGACTGACAGCCACACTCCCATCATTGTGAATGGACCTGTGTTCAGTCAAACAATGGCCTCTCTCTCCAGAAAAAAACACACAGTGTGTTGTGCGTGACCTCAGCCTTTTCCACACTGATAGTCCACAGACGTATGCATGATAAGAGACCACTGTGGTTTTATAAGGTAAACATGGAGAAAACCGACTCAATCTCCATTGACAGACCCCCTAAAGTTCTCCATTTAAAGCCAGAATTAGAAAACTCCAAATCCAATAAAGGAACTTTGTACAAGGCGAGGTTAATTAAGTTAGGAGAAAGAGCTGATCTGTTTGAATGAGCCGTGCTGGTCTTTGATAAAGCGCGTATGTTTATATTCGTAAAACGGGGTCACTGTGATATTGTCTGGTATGTGGAGAGTTATAAGAGGCTTGCGCTTAACTCAATCTGCAAGATAAACAACCTCGGGCAGGAGCGCTGAGAGGATTCATATACCGTAAGTTTGGTCCCTCCTTCCTGCCCCCTTTTCTTGAGCTGCTTCCTCTTTTTCTCGCTTAGTACGTTCATTTCGAAATGCCGCCGCCATGTTTCTCCCCACCCGTGTTCTCCACCGTCCGTACCCCGTCTCTCTGTACTCTTCTGTCCATCCATCTGAGAGGTATTAGTGAACTGAGTGGATGCTTTGTCGACGTGAATGTGGTGGCTCGTGGTCCAGCTGGGGGTCCCTGTTGTCTGGGGACGGGGTCAGTTTGAGAGGTCACAGGTCAGGAGCGATAGGTGCAGTTGGCACCGACCTCAGGGAATGTGTGAGCGCTCATTATGTTACTGCGCCGCTTTGCCCTCACTTCCTATCTGTCACTCCTCTGTCACTCTATTCCTTCCTGCTTGCTTGCTTTCGCATAGCTCCCTGAAAAATGCTCCCCTTATTATTTCACTGCAAAGTATTAACTAAGGAGGCTGTGTGCCATTGAAGGGATAGTCCAGTGAGTTCCATTTGTTTATTTTATTCATTGTATTTCATAAGAAAATTGTGCTTTGGCGACACATATCAAATGTCATGCCAATAAAGTCTGTTGAATTAAATCGAGTGTTTACACTAGATATTAAAACGTATCCAACTGATAAACCCAGCCCAGTGTTGCCAACTCTTTTCAAATTAAAGCAGCACTTGATCCAAAAGTTGCTAAATCTAGCTGCCAACTTGGCAACACTGACAGTCACTCCTTTCAGTCCTCCATCCAAGACCACTCCGACAAAATTATTATTATTAACATCAACATAATAAACAATGAACATTTCTACTGAGTGCAAGGGCAGAATAGATGCAGGAAGACAGGCAGGTAGTCTTTAAGCTTTTGCGACAGCCACAGATACCCTGCTTTTCTTCTTTTTCTGACAAAGCATTCTTCTCATTGATTGCTGCCAGGAAGTAATGAGTATTTCAACAAAATATTATTTTGAAGATTACCAACCTTGAGCAAGACATTTTGGACTCATCAACGAAACCAAACTTGTTACTTGTTTCTATACAGCATCACATCAAGCGTATTAGATGCCTCAACTAAAAGACAGAAAAGATTGGAAAAAGGAGAATTAAATGTTTAAGATCTCACATGCTCACACACACACACACACACACACACACACACACACACACACACACACACACACACACACACACACACACACACACTAACTGCTTCAGGTTGAGATGATAATTAGCACTAATGGAAACCAGGCTCGCAAATCTAGTCTCTCTCTCTCTCCTCTTGTGTGTGTGTGTGCGTGTGTGTGTGTGTGTGTGTGTGTGTGTGTGTGTGTGTGTGTGTGCGTGTGTCTCAGTCCAGCTTCCTCTCCCCCTGTCTTTTTGTGTTGTCAACCAGCTCTTGTTACCCTGTAAAGGTGGAACTGTAGAGAGAAATGGAAATGAGGGAGACATCAAGCTGAAATAGGTCAAATGACAGGTAAGACAGGAGGGTCTCTGCTAGTTTAAACGAGCAAACAAACAACATGATGGACCAACTGTCTATATGTAGAGGAGTGAGGAACCCATCCTCACAAAGATTTACAGCTCCTGGTTTTACTAAAACACACACGGGCCTGCACCTTTGACTCTGAGATCAGTGTAAAGACTGCAAGCCCATCGCAAGGAGATATAAACTGTGATTAATGAGCGGGAGAGAGAGAGAGAGAGTGCCAGTCATCAAAGAGTTTATCATAGCACACTTATAACCAGAGACCCAGATGCCTTCACGCTGATAACAAGCGGTCATCCCATTACCTTAAACATCAAAGTGGGGCAGGAGCTGAGTCAATCTTCCCCCTCTCTCTCTCTCTCTCTCTCTCTCTGTGGAATGTATTTCCCTGTTTGGTAGGCGTGAGAAATCTCCATCGGTGTGTGTATAACATGTATATATATATGTGTATGTGTGTGTGTGTGTTTGTGTGAGTGTGTGCTTCGGAGCCTCAGAGGTGACATTCCTCCGTGTCAGAGCAACAGACTCAAGTTTAAGATAACATGGGGTGATCTAAGGGTGGGAATCGATTCCCCCCGATGGCAGGCGAGGACCTCGGGTCAGAGCTGATGGCTTTACCTTCCGCACGCAACCCGTGAAGCAAAAACACAGTAATGCTCCCATAATCATCGCTCAACAACCCTATGGAGAGATACGGAACGCACTATGAGGGGTTTCTCGGTATCTTTCATCTATGACAGTTCCAAGTGCTCCTGTAATAGCCTATTCCTGCAGGAACTGTGTCGTCTTTAAGCATTTATCGTGGGACATTTACGGGAGGGAAACTTTTGGCAAGTAAAGGCAATGGGGCCCCATAGTCCTAGTCCTGTGCTAGTCCTACATTCCCTGAATACATCTAAGGATCTATTTCAGTCCAGAAAATGCATTGATATTTGCATTTATACATTTTATAGAGATGTTTTTGGCAGGAAGGGTGCAAATGCTCAATTAGTGATTACGCTTTTGTTGAAATCAGAAGACTTATTTTCTGCAGATTGATATTTGGTTCACGAGCCTGTCTTTAAGAGAGGAGTGATTGTTGATTGATTGTATGAAATTGTTATATTTGCTCAGTTTCTGGGGATAGTTTTTATGCATATTGTTTCAGGGGGAAAAGTATTTCTGTGGCACAACCTGAACGCATCATCATTTCAATTCAACAATTTCAAATATCTAGGAAAGATTTAATATTAAAAGACAGTTTTGAGTTTAAAACCATACCCTTTAAGATGATTGTATTTCCCATTTGTCTTTGTTGTTTTAATCATGGTGTTCATAGGTTAATAATTTATTTTTCATCAGTTATGTAACCACAAAGGCTATTCAGTTTGCTTTATGACCCGCATCCACCCTTTATATCTGTTAGAGCTCTTGGGGTAGCTGCTGTACAGCACCTGCAGGAGACTCCCATGCTGACCTGTGACTTGGAGGACATCTGGGAATATCATGCATGCCTCCCACAGCTCTACATTCACGCTGTTCAAACAGACCACCGGCTAATTATGGCTTCCCCAGATCCCTGAGCTGAAGAAATCACTACAGACTAAACCCCGGGTATGACATGTTTTCTTTTGCCCCCTCTACTGTGGTTTAGTAGTTAGATTCAGCAACAAACAATGAAAATAAACTCGGCTCAAAGTACTGAGAGTACGGGACATGAGTTTGTTGCCAAAAATGCCAGGTATTTAAAAAAAGATTGTGTCAAATAACCACCCTTGTTTTATTAGTTTCTGACTCAGCCTCTTGTTATAGAGCTGAAATTTAAGCCTATAATGAATATCTAGACAATTGAGAGGTAAGAATGATACTTTCATATCTTTTATTCAAGATATTACCAAATATTTACAACACTCAAAATGTGCAGACTCCTGATCCATTCAGCATTCTGTGACATCCCAAAAATAAATAACTTTTATTTGAGGGGGGGGGAGAAGGAAAATCGAGTCTGTGTAGAAAAATAAATACGAAATACTTCATTTGCTGTGAAACATTGTCACAGGGAATGTGGAATGAATTGTCATTTTTTTCTCTCATGTTTCAAAACAGAGCAGTTCCTCAGAGCTCATTTTGTTTTTGCAACATTCATAGTCGCAGTGGTCTTTCTTTCTTCATATCCGTCCTGTCTGTCCTAAGTGCTCCCCTGCAAACATTACAGTCCTTGCAACGGGAAATATGCTGCTCTCCTCTGAGGCCTGAAGCACAGTCGCTGGCTCCTCATCTGGTCCACTGGTTCTGCAGGCTGGATGATCTGTGAAAGAAATATAAATGTGATTTAGAAAAGAAAAATGACAATGATGTAATCTGGTTGTGACTATGAGGTAGCCATAAGCAATGCAAACATCTCTATATATATTCACAAAAAATGCATATTTCCCACTTTGTAAGCAGCAGTTTAAGTTTAAAGTAGCTGGTGAAATGTTGTGGCTGTCTCACAAATCATGTGGCAAATATTTTTATATTTGTATTCAGTCTAGAGCGACCCACACCCCTTTCATTACGAAATGAAACATACTTAATGCCTTTTAGGAGTGGTTTATGCCATACAGATATTTCAGCTAAAGTATATTGGAACATTACAACTACTTTTCATCCTGGTGGTTGTGCGTAAAATGTGCATTTTGGCACAGCTCGTCTCCCTGCAGGATGTATGTGAAAGTCACTCATCTTACCTTTCTTTACCATCCACAGCAGCCCTGTTAGTGGGTAGTTGTAGACAAGGACCACGAGCCCCCCATTCTCCAGACCGAGAACGCGTAGCTCAGGCGCTCGTTCGCCACGTAGCTGCAGCTGGTCCCCCGCGCGTCCAGCTCATCGCTCTGCAGAACTTGGCACAGGAAGTCGATGTACCGGGCCGCCAGCTTCAGCGTCTGGATCTTGCTGAGTTTGTCCGACGGGAGGGTGGGAATGATCTTACGTAACGACGTGAATGCCTCGTTGAGGGACTGCGTCCGTTGCCGCTCGCGGACGTTGGCCATCACGCGCTGTGTCTGTAGGTCATCGAAGGAGGGCGCGGGGCTGCTGCTGGCTTCGCTGTCGCCGCTTCCTGCGCTGCCGCCTCCGCCCTCGCAGCTCTTTCTGCATTTCTTCTTTCCGGGGCTCGGACTCTCAATGTCTCCCTCCTCCTCTTCGTCCGCGCGCCTCCGTGTCACCCGCCGCTTCCTCGCGCCCCTCCGCGGCAGCTGACGGTCGGTCTCCTCCTCGCTGTTCCCCGCACTGTCCATTGGGGAGGAGTCCTCTTCCCGCATAGTCTCTTCCAAACCGTTTCTATAGTCTGTAGGAGCGTAATAACTCCTGACCAAAATTCAACGAACTGGATACAACATCAGCAAACACGACAGGTAATAAGAAGTGTGGCCTGTAAAGGGGAGTGGGCGCCACAGAGAGGGAGAGGTGTCTGCAAGACTGGGACGACCGGGGCTCTTATAGCGGGTATAGCGGGCAGGAGGATTTTGGGGAGCGCTGTGATTGGGTGAGGAGGGGTGTAACACAATACTGCAGGGGAAGGAGAGTTCTAGCTATAATATCAAAAATGGTGTAAAGCTGCTTTACGCCAGATTGCGTAAGGGAAAGTGTACAGAGGCGGTATAATTGAATCACAGGTGTAGATTTGTGCAAGAACAGGAAATGTTTTTTTTTCCCCCAAATGAATAATGATGTTTCTCTACAAAGCAAATCTCTGTTCAATGTCTATAAAAAAACGTTTGACAACAGGGCTAATTTGTGCCATTTTTCAACTTATTTTTAAACGATGCTTCTATACGTGGAAATGCGTGCTGGACTTCCTTTTACCTTCTCCTATCGCAAATAAATGAAAGCAACAGAGAACATAACAGAAATCCCCCACATGCCTGCTGTATGTTGTACAGGTCTAGACATGGGAGCAGTGGTGGCGGTGAAAGATATCAAACCTACTGAAACACAGGAGGTTGTCACAGCAGGAGGTCTCTGCTCATATAAGCAGAGCGAGGTGTTTATTTTCCCGTCAGCGGCCCCGCGTTGAGGTATGCGCTTAAATGGGTCTGACTCCCGCAGGGATCTGCACCGCGGCTCAGGTTTAAAAGACGGGCCGTCCCATGGTGCTCTCAGGGCGGATCCGTGCTCACAGCGGGGTCGCTGAAGGCGGTGTACGGCTGGAGCGCAATGCAAACACTGGAGGTGATAAAGATGGACTAGGTAGAGAGAGGGAGAGGCAGAGCGAGAGAGAGTTATACACTCGCACACAGAGTCTAAACACGCACACATGACCACCCAGCTCTGGGGTTTACCACGATACAATATCAAAATCCAGCAGGGATTCCTCTACATGTGGCTGAAACTAGATATGGCAACTTTTGGAGGTGGTCTGTGGTGTGAATTTTCTAAAGGGAGGCCTCGCCTCTGTTCGGAGGTTGACACACGAGGAGGTCCGCAGCAGAGGCGGTCTGGTCCCTTAACCTCCGCCAGCGCCTTTCGGGCCTGGATCTCCCTGAACAGACTCAATTAACACCTCAGTGCCAAAGATAACATCCAGCGTCACGCAGTGAGCTTTGGGTTTGCCATTCAAATCCGCCGGATCTTTACTCATTTGCACATGACACGGTTGCTAAAGGCTTTAATAAGGGGCCAATACAAATTTCAGATTTGTTCTCACTTTCTTTTGAGGTAAAGCTGCACTCAATCACACCTGATCCACGTTTGACATCAGGCCAGGTGAGACTGTGCCGCTCTCCAAGGTGCTGAAATAACACCTGGAGCTTCAGTCTTGCATAGAAATCGCCCTGTACATATAGCATATCCTCTAGAAAGTTATATTCAACGTTACTGTTTTAAATATTTACACTTTTAACATATTTGAATGCAGCCATATAATACAAAAAAAGATTTGGGGGTCATAAAACTGTCAGGGCATTGACTGAGCATGATCGTATGATCCTGTCCTATAGTTCAAATTAAATGTAGAGCAAAGAACACATACATTATTGTAGTATATAGATTTATTTTAAGGCGCAACATATATTAAGTCAAATATTTAGAGGAGGTGCTCTCGGCTTGTTTAGGTCACGCCTAATAATTTATGTCGTTGGCAAAATAATATTCTGATGTAATTGCTTTACTTTTCTGTATGATAGGAATATTCTAACCGTTGTCAAGAAAACGTCTGTGTAGTTTAAAATATGTGTTGGTTTTCTTGATTTCAGAAATTGACCCATGCACATCACAGTTTGGGTAAAGATGACATGAATGTAAATTTTGAACAGTTCATCAGATCGAACAGTTCATTAATCTAATAAACGCAATACAATCTCCAAGGAATAAAGTTCACATTGGACTAATCTGACTCAGGTGTTCTCCAGCAGGTCCGTCATGAAGGAGATGTAGACGATGGCCAGACGGAGAGTGTCGATACGGGACAGTCTCTTCTCGTAGGCGAATGTCGGAACTTTCCTCCTCAGTTCATCAAATGCCTCGTTCAGGCTAAACATCCGCTTCCTTTCCCGCACATTGGCCGCCTGCCGCTGGACCACGGAGATGATCCTCCTCCGTTTGGACTTGCTGTGATGCCCGTGCGCTCCGTGGCTGTAGTACTTCGGCGCGCCCATCACGGCGCAGATATCCGCAGTGCGCACGTCGCTTTCCAAGTCGCTCCAGGGCGAATCGCTCAGCCGCGGGCTGGGTGCGTCATTATCCACCTGCTGTTTAGCTCCCAAACTGCACTTTTGCGGAAACTCCATCAGGTTCATGTCGTTGACAAAATCTATTAACGTGGAGTCGACTAAGCGGTCTTGCATCTCCACATTCAGTCACATACAGCAGTCTCACAGAGAATAAGTCACTTTTAGCCTGCTATTCTGTCAAGCGCAAAAGTGACGCCAATCAAAGCTTTCAGGTCTGACTGACCTCATTCAGCAGACGGAGAAACCAAAACAGAGGAGCATCTCAACGAGTCCAAATGGCTCCAAATCCGGTCAGAGCACTACAGGGTGAGATCCTATTTGGCTTAAATCCAAGGACCTTTCCTGCTGTTTTAATAAGTCGCCTATGCCTCCTCACAGTGCGACATCTTTCATGTCCCCTCTACCTCTAAATCGCGTCCATTTCTAACTTTAGTCGGCCGGTGAGTGAGGGTGAATCCAAGGAGAGAAGCTTAAAAAGGTCAAGAGGAAGCCGGAGGACCCTGCCAATTGATGCGCTGTCCTCCTGGAAGCCCTTAATGAGCTTCTGAAGAACGGAGGCTCTTGACAGAGGGTCATACAGTCTTGTTTGCACTCTCCCCTCTGCTTCAGAGGCTAAATAATGACACTTTTATCACTTAAACAGGCCGGGAGAAGACCAAATAGAACATTCCCTAACAGTCGCTATACACCACGTGCTATTCTGTTGCAAATTAAAGCAAATAACTGTCCGTTTCCATGGCAGGACAGAGTCCACACTGTAGGGACTGCTGAGAGAGCCACTGCTCGGACACAATAACGAGCTTTGCACTACAGAGACCAAACTTGTTATTGTTGCTGATGATGACAGTGGAAGATGTTGAGTCTGATCATTTAAATCTGACTTGAATACTATGTTCCTTCAGGTTAAAGCTCAGTCACCCATTTCCATTGTTCACACTTCTCTGAAAACCAATAATGACAAAAATTGAGACACAATTCCCCAGAACTTCACATGCTTCATTTATGCAGTATACAGCGCATTTTTGCCGCAGATGACAGACAGGGAGACATTAACAGTGTTTGTAGTACTTAAATTAGGTAATTAGGTGATGACAAACACAAACTCTGATTTACCTAATAATTGAATAGCAGTGAGAAAGGTCACATTTGGTACATAAACAGGTTCTGTCCTGAACAAAAACAGTCTCCAGACATTTCGTCTCTTGGGGTTAAATAAGTTACTCAAGGGCAACTCAAGTGGTTTAAGGAGGAGAGACTGTGCTGTTCTAACAGTTTCTGAATTCAGCTTTTGTAGTGCTGGTGGTTTTAAAGCCCACTCATGATGATGGATTGTTCCAGAGGCATTGGAAAATCCTCACTTTTAGCTTCGCAGAACTGAGTAACTGAGTAAGTAACTGATCATGTTAATACTGTCAAAATGAACTGATCTGTATGTTTATGATCAATTAACAAACGCTCCAGGCTGTTCGCATACACTGCGCACAGCTACGAAAGTAATGCACTTTCATTTTCATACATCTCAATCAATTCATATGTAATCCACGTCATTGTGCAGCCAGGACAGGCGATATAGTATAATGGCAACTCAAACTGCTTTATATTTAAAGACAAAATGTAAAAATATTGGAGAGCCATAATCATAAGAACATAGGTAGCAAAAACAACATGCGTGCACACACACACACAAATTAGGTCTGGGAGGAAAGGCTGCTTTTGAAAGTGGACACAGTTGTGGTGGACCGCCACTCATTAGTCAGCTCATTCCAGAGAGCAGGACCACAGTATCTGAAGACACCCTCACCAGACCTGGACCTCTGCCTGATGACCTCTCAGCTCTAGAACCACCAGACATTCATCCAGGAGACCGTGTGAAACCAGATGTCAATGTTGACTTATTTGTCGTGCAACTTCCGTACTTAAAAAACAAAAACCACATCGGTAGTTATTTTAACCCAAACCCCGATCTTATACGAAACCTTACCAGGTAGTTTTGTTGCCTAAACAGGTTTTGCACTGCAGAGCCCTGTGCAGGCGCACTGATCACTCGATTCATTTAGAAATATATCATATGAACCGTTGTACATGTGAATACTTCAGTGAAAGAATTTGTCATCATATATGAATAAAACTATGTTACACTTTGTTGACAAGTATTCATTGACTCGTTTTGGATGCTACATTGATATCATTGCACCCAAACATATCAACAAACATTTAGAAATGCCTTAATATCATAGTTTGCTTTGAACAATGAAGTGATTGTATTCTGCATATAGTGAACAAGCTCTAACCGCAGTCACATCAGCACCAACATAACTTTGTGCCTCATGCATTCTTGTGTGGTTATTCCATATACACAAGAGTGTGAGAGCACAAGTGTGTGCCTTGTATACACACTCTCAACCTAAGTGTATCTTCTCCATCTCCCCGCGCTGCCTCCTCTTCCTCTCGCTCTCTGTTTTTCCCGGCAGGCAGATAAACACGATGGGACATTCCGCCCGTTGTCATGGAAATGCTGAGAAAGCACAGCTGGGCGGGAGAATATGAGGTAATCTCACCCTGGGGCTGCTGGGTAAATATTGGTCTTAAATAAGGAGTAAAACCCCAAAAGAGGCACACAAACACACACACACAGAGACACACACACACACACACCTACAGGGGTTCATCGTCAGAGTGGAAACACACAGGACAGACCTTTGCTTAGAGACTCATAATGGCCCGTTTCCTGCTCTGCTCTGTTATTATTGGTTGCACAGAGTGAAATTAATAATAGTTTGTGGGGTGACTAAATGGTTGTGGAAGTAAACAGAAAAAGGTTTTGACAGCAACAACCTCAGTGTTGAACCACAAATGTTGTCAAGATGTCTGGATGTGAAGTGGAATTTCTTCATCTTAGAACAAGACTTAATGTTGTGTCTCAAATTATATACTTTTGTAAAACTTGCTGTTTTTTTCAGCTTCAGTGAACTGGACTAACCAAGTAACTGATCATATTAACACTGTACAAATGAACTGATCCACGAGGATAAGTTCTCCTTTGGCTTGTCCCTTCTGGGAGGTCAGAAGAGGTTATGGTCGGACCAAGAACAATACATCTCTGGAGCTTTGCAGAGATTTGCATTTCAACTGAAGTTGCCATTCACTCATGATGGTTGACAGGTCACTGATATTGGCTACTAGTTGTTGCTTTGGTTGCCCGTTATGAAGTTAGACCGCTTCATCAACAATACTAATAGCTAGTTTTGGTGACACTTCTTTAATCCGCCATTCGTTTTTAAAGTGCATATGTGCATAAGTAGCTATGCAGTGCACAATGAGTACCTGGATGGTGTACTCGTGACGTTCTAAAACTTGAGTGTAGAACGCTGAACACCTCTCACCTTCAATGCTCGCTATCTTGGTGATGTAGCGAAAGGATTGAGGAACCACCAAACTGGCAAGGAAATGGCAGAGATGGCTCCTCCTTGTAGAAAACAGGGGGCACACACACAATAAATCAAATGTTAAATCATGTTAATTACTATCAGTTTTAATACAATTGTCAAGTTAGCAAACAATAACCGCCGCCAAATATTGGTGGTAATGCTCCGTCCGATTGCAATATGCCAATTAAAAGAAGAAGCAATCAAATGTTGCAATTTTCGGTAAGTGCACAACAGGCGTGTTCGACTTGAAACAACACTACTCCGTTTAAATTCACGCACTACTTTATCATCTTCGGGGCCATGATGCTAGCGTAGCTGATAAATTCTACACATTTCTGGTCAGGTTGTTGTGTCATTGCTATATTTCAAATGCAAAGTAGCACTTCAGTCCATGAATTGTAAATG
The DNA here is from genome assembly GCF_949748355.1 of Melanostigma gelatinosum. Classification (NCBI taxonomy): domain Eukaryota; kingdom Metazoa; phylum Chordata; class Actinopteri; order Perciformes; family Zoarcidae; genus Melanostigma; species Melanostigma gelatinosum. The sequence continues at coordinate 14,440,519 of NC_136650.1, read as the reverse complement.
CATAATCTTACAGCACACAGCAGAAAGACAATCTTGACACTAAATCGCAATTGTACGTTGCGTCCATATATCATCTTAATACCACGGTAAAATGTAAGCACCGGTAGGCGGCTTGGGAAGAACGGCTGTTGGGAAACATGATTTCATTACACTCACAGGATCACAGAGGCTGGAAAAAAGTGTGGATTATTAATATAAGTATTGTGTTTATCACACTGCTGGAGAAATTGTCATTTAATCGTTTTTTTTTTTAATATAGAGATCACTGGAGAACAGTATGTGTGCTGCTCCAGAGCAGCCAGAGTTGTTCTCACCATGTAAATCTGTCTTCCTCCTCTGGCTCCTTCCTCAGTGTGCTGTAAGAGCACTGCCAAATCTCTCCCACCGCCACTGTAAATCTGAAACGAGACACTCCTCTCTCGTTCTCTTTCATTCTTTCTCTTTCTTTCTCCTTGACACTTTTCTCCCTCTTTTTTATCTCTTGTTTTCATATACATACAGAACAACATTGGCGTAAGAGTGGAGGAACAACTGGTGTGACAAACGCTAAGCAGAGGCAGATTAATGTAGTTGTACAGTAACTGCATATGCAGACTTATATTTGCACTGTAAGCATTGTGTACATTGGCAATTCTGTCCTTTATCAGGGTCTCGCCAATTAGGCAAATTTGTAGTTGACAATGTGAGAGGGAGGGAGTCAGTGGGAAGCAGAGGGAGTGAGGGGGATGAGTTTAACTCCTGACCCATCTTCCTCTCCTTCATTGTGTCACTGGGACTCTCTTGGCTTTTCTTTCCTTCTCTCTCCAACCCAGAAGCTGACTCATTGGTTCACTTGTCCCACCTTCCTCTAGGTCACTTTAACCCTAACCCTTTAACTGCTCTTGTGAAGGTTTTCAATGACATCCACTTAAACATAGACAATGGCAGAAGTTCAGTCTTAGTGTTACTGGAACTCAGTGCTGCATTCGACACGGTCGACCATGCCATACTCCTAGAAAGACGAAACATCTGGGTGGGACTCTCTGGCACAGCACTTAACTGGTTTGAATCCTACTTGAAGGACCGATAATACTTTGTGTCTGTAGCTGATTACACATCAGAGCTGACTAAAATGACATGTGGTGTTCCCCAAGGTTCAATACTGGGGCCTCTTCTGTTCAACATCTACATGCTTCCACTAGCTCAGATTATGGAAAGCAACAAAGTGTGTTATCATAATTATGCAGACGACACACAAATCTACATAACTATGTCACCAGGGGACTATAATCCCATACAAGGGCTGGGTAACTGCATTGAACAAACCAACAACTGGATGTGCCAGAATTTTCTTCAATTAAACAAAGATAAAACAGAAGTAATTGTTTTTGGTACCAATGACGAACAATTGAAAATCACCGCTCAGCTTCAATCACTGATGTTAAAACCCACAAACCAAGCCAGAAATCTAGGTGTAGTTATGGATTCAGACCTCAACCTGAACAGCCATATCAAGACAATTACAAAATCAGCCGACTATCACCTGAAGAATATATCAAGGATTAGAGGATTTATGTCTCAACAGGATTTGGAAATACTTGTCCATGCATTTATCTTCAGCAGACTGGACTACTGTAACGGTGTGTTTACAGGTCTCTGTAAAAAGTCTGTCAGAAAGCTGCAGCTGATTCAGAACGCTGCAGCTCGAGTCCTCACTAAGACCAGGAGGGTGGATCACATCACTCCAGTTCTGAGGTCTTTGCACTGGCTTCCTGTCCAACAAATAATTGACTTTAAAATCCTACTGTTGGTTTACAAAGCACTGAATGGTTTAGGGCCAAAATACATCTCTGATCTGCTGCTACCTTATGAACCATCCCGACCCCTCAGGTCTTCTGGGACCGGTCTACTTTCTGTTCCCAGAGTCAGAACTAAACATGGAGAAGCAGCGTTCAGTTTTTCTGCTCCACATATCTGGAACAAAGTCCCAGAAAGCTGCAGGTCTGCTGAGACCCTCAGCTCATTTAAATCAAGATTGAAGACTTTTCTGTTTGCTGCTGCCTTTAATTGAACCACATTCAATTAATATATTAATCAATTTCCTGCATTTCTGCATTTTACTACTGTATTTTATTTCTTACACTGTTCTTAATTGCTGTTCAATCTCCTTTTCTTTTGCCTTATGTTTTGATGCTTTTAATGGTTTTAAAAGGACTGCACAATATATCGCCATTTCCTCCGGGACCGAGTTCGTGCAAGGCGTACACTATAAAACGCAGATCGGCAGAGATCTTTTCCAGACGTGGTTTGTGTGTGAGTAATTGCAGAATTGCGGCAGTGTGTGGTTGATTGCGTGCAGCGTAATGTCTCAGGGAGACATCGATTATTGTTTCAATGTATGTTTTAAATCTCCTTTACTTTTGCCTTTATGCTTTTAATGGTTTCATGTGAAGCACTTTGAATTACCTTGTTGTTGAAATGTGCTATACAAATAAACTTGCCTTGCCTTGCCTTTAACAGCCAGTCACTGGGGTGTTTACATGGCCGGGTTGCCTGAGAAAGGTAGGGTTCATGTGTGTGGAAGTCGGGTAAACCCCAATACCACATCATATATCGCCCTGCTCTCCCTTGCTCCCCCCCTCTCCCAATTCCCCCCCCCTTTCTCCAAAGCTTCACCTCCTACTCGCCAAACTGCTGCAAGCCCTCAGCCCCTCCTTTCCGAATTACCCTTGTTCTCTTAACGCAACCTCTTTGCTCTCCCTCTCCAGTGCCAAACTGAAAACCTCATTGCGCTGCTCCCCCACCCACCATCACCCATGTCAGCACCTTGCCTCAGCTCTCACACCTCCTCCTCCCACTCCTGGAGTCTGAGTAATGTCTGTGTTTATTTTCTGAAAGAAGGTCACCCACTCTCTGCTGTGTATTTTCAGGGTGCCATGTTTCATTTGTTTTGAAGCTCATATTTTGAACCCTGGTGTATGCCGAGAAGTCTGAAAGAACGAGGAGACTGACTGAGCTGACAACAGTATTTTGGTCACCTGTAAGTGGAGCTCCACTGTTTACGGTAAAGTCATGATTCAGTAGAATCAATTCAGTCTGGATTTCTTGGTGTTCGTACTCATCTGTACTGAGTGGATATCCAGCAAATGGAAATGTTTTTCTCTATCTGTGAATGGATCCAGGAGCCTGAAGGCTGAATTACAATTTTACAGTTTCCCAAAACCTTGAGAAACACCTGTTGGAATCATATCATGTTTAAATGCTCACTTCTCTCACAGCTTCAAAACGAAAGTGAGCAACGAGCTACAGAGGAGCCGTTTTAGATAATAGCAAGACTTAGGAAAACCCCACTCAGCATATGCAGATGATTATAGTTGATATTAGAGATAAAGTATTCATAGTTGCTTATGAGGAACCTGCGGCACAGGTTGATTTTTAGCGGCTATCATTTAAAGCCTATACCCGTTACTCCTATTTTACCACCATGACAAAGTTGTTACTGCACCTGTGTTGGATCCTTCCAACTCAGTTTCAACATGAAGAATTTCTTGAGCTCTCAAAGTCGGCTTCTGCGAGAGCTGCTCTCTCCAGCATGCATCTCCAAACTCATTGGAAGAGTCTTTCTTTTTATGCTAAACACATTTGTCACATGTAGTCTTTTGTAATTAGCGTCATCCTGCTAGCCAGAGTTGGCAGATGGTTCACTGATCAGGGGAGTTTCTTTCATCTTCACGTCAATGACTTTATAAGTGCTTTTCCAGCAATCAGCTCTAACGTACACTTCATAAGCAGCACTTTGGCCACCCAGGTTTTCCTCCCTCTCTCGCTCGCTCGCTCTCTCTCTCTCTCTCTCTCTCTCTCTCTCTCTCTCTCTCTCTCTCTCTCTCTCTCTCTCTCTCTCTCTCTCTCTCTCTCTCTCTCTCCAATATGGACCGTTAGCTCTGCAAGTTTGTCATAAAATTGAAATAATAAAATATTTAGTCGTGTCCTGGGTATTCTTCTATAAAGCTACATGACTAAATATGAGATCATTCTTTCCACACGCATACATTTTTTCTCTCCCACTTTTGGCTTATTTATTTTTCTGTGGTTTTGGGAGGTTGTGACTGAAAGTCTGATGATATACTGTGTGTGTTCCTCTTCTTACCCCTCCGCTCATTGCTCCCCTCCACATTTCTGCCCTCTTCTCGATTTATACTCAAAAGGGAGTGATGAAAAATTAATTTCTTTTACGTTAGCTTGTTGTTCCAAAGTAAATCACTGTGTTGACTTTCACACTTATGTGCATGCTCTTATGATTTGGCCTCATTCTTTCAATATTAGCTTTGTCTCTGTGGATGATGTTACTATCATAATAGCTGCATACAGTTAAGATTAAAACTATTTTCCCCACCTTTTGTCCTTTCCATATTTCCCCAGTGTTTTGGGTGTAGGAGTTACACTGTCTAGACATCTCTGAGCCTCCCATTAACTCCTGATTACAGTGAGCCCGATTAATCTCACTGGCCAGGGCAGTTCCACTCACTATTTTGACAAGTAAGGAGGGACACTTGGAAGGGAGGAACACACCCACACACACACACACACACACACACACACACACACACACACACACACACACACACACACACACACACACACACACACACACACACACACACACACACACACACACACACACACACACACACACACACACACAAATGGGCAGACAGAAAATAAGACAGAAAATCAAATAAACTGAAAAGATATGAGGACCATTATGAATTGCAATGTTATTTCTGTCTTGTGACAAATGAAGCTGGTTTTGTTCCCCCGCTTCCAGTCATCATGCTGAACTCAGCTAATCGGCCGTATAGCTTCGTATTCAAGGCACCAGTATGCTTCATCCGAACTGCTTGTCAAATGGTTAAAAAGCTTCGGGAAGCCACTGCACACACACACCTTCCATACGTCATAATTCGGGACGCTCTGTGCAACAATTTCTGCAACTTTCCAAAACAGCAATCCTACATTCACGCCCCAAACGGTGCATCGATTATCCAGCTGTGAGGAGGGGAGAAAGTCAGCAGGGTTTAAACTTCTCTCTCTAGTCGCCTCTTTTCATTCTTTACACAACTAGTTCTTTCACTTTTCACTTCCAGCTATACACACTTTGTGATTTACGACATGGTGGGACGACAAACCTCCTCTCTTCTAGCATGAACCAGCCCTAAAAAATATTGAACAATTGTTTTTACTTTAAAATGATGCAGGCTCGCAATTAAGGAAAGCTCAACGGAAGGGCAGTACCTGACACTGAAAAGAAAATATTTTGTGTTTCCACCTCTGTCCAACTGGAGAATGCGAAACACACACACACACACACACACACACACACACACACACACACACACACACACAAACAAGTAAAATGATGTCACAAGAAACACCCGTCTGTCGTTGCCAGGGTTACTGAGGGCAGGACGGTGGGTGTCGGGTACCATGGAAACAAACTAACTATGGGAATCCAACTCACCGACCAAAAGCAATGTTTACTTTTGGGGTTAACCGTGTGTGTGCATGAGCCCGTGTATACATGTGTGTGTGTGAACTCTGATCCCTTGGGAAAAAGTTTAATGCCGGAGCCCGTCTGACTGTGTGAGCTCACCTGAGGGAGCGTTTAAAAAAGAGACGCAAAGCAGAAGTGCCAAAAATCTCTTTGAAAATGTCATAAAGAGATTTCATGGATGTCAGTGGGCCTGTGAGAGATGGGCCTTGAAACGACTCAGCCCTGGCTGGGCCGTGATGGAGGATATATGGCCACAGTTGCACGGCTCTGACTGGTGGAACACTTAAGGTTTTATGACCTGCTGCCATTTGGGGCTCAGGGACAGAGCAGAGTGCCGACCACATAACTAATTAGGCCTGGCCAACGGGGGTGTGCATGGATGGGGATTTGTGGATTGTGGGTTGAGGATGTGGTGTGTCTTCATGGGTGAGCCAGTGAGTGTGTGGCATGGGTTGTTGTGTACGAGAGTGTGTGTGTGTGTGTCCTGAACCTGAAGCATTGCGTCAGGGAGCCGTTTGTTCTCCAGAAAGACTTCAGGGGTTCTCTCATGTATGAGCCGCCGGGCCTGGAAACTTTGACGCAGGAGATAGACGCACACACAGCCATTAACACTAACACACATCAGAGACCACTCCTTGAGCGGCAGACAGAGGTGAATGAAAAGATAGTCTGGGCCGCTTAACAAAAACAACACTCCTCCTATTGTCCCATATCTCTCGCCCTCCCTCGTCTCCTTCTTCTTCTCTCCAGTGGAGGATCATGAAGATAAACGACCGAGCCTAGATATGAGAGTCCAGTGGCAGGAGGAGGAGGAGGAGGAGGGGGGGGGGGTGTCAGGAGTGGAATGTGTGTGAACTGCACACCGCCTTCTATAAATCAGGGAGACAAGTAGGAGGAAGAGAGAAAGCAGGATAGGGGAAGAGGGGGGGAGTCACAGGGAGTGATAGGAGGAATGACAAGATAAAGGAGTGGTGATGGAGGGAGGGGGTACAGGTGCACACGGGCTGGGGATGCATTTGGGCAAAAGAGTGATAAAGGCAGGGGGGGGGTCATGGGAGGACAAATGACGATTAACCATTTAAAGTCCACTTGAACTTTTCAGACCACCGTCTTTAAATCTCTACAGTTGAAAGTTGAGGTCATTCAGAGCCTTCTGGGAGCGACATGTAATGACTTTGTAGTCACAAGTACGTTGGAATGTCCAAAAAAAGTTTTGAAAGCTGTTAAACATCTTCTGCTGAAGTCTAAAATCTTGGTAACCATGAACTTTTATTTATTTTGTGTGTGAGGAAGTTCATTAAGAGCTCAAATGTTATTTCAGCACCACTTTATGAAGTATGTATAGTTTGTAACTATGCCTTTATGAATGGTAAATGAGTAATTTACGATTAAAGATTAGCCATACGGCATAGGAACAACTTTTGGGTTGCAAAGTGGTAAAAATACTTTGGTAATAATGCAGATATAAATATTGGCAATCTATTAAAATGGAGCGACATGCTTTCTTGATTATGAGTTCGATGGGAAGTTTGACACCACTCATGTCTAAAAATATAAACAGTTTCTTGGCTGTGATCAGTTTGTAGGTCAGCAGAGACTCAAGGAAGTTAGTCCAGTATAGACAACAGCAGTTACGAGATGTAACGTGTCAATTAGCTAGCTTTAGAGGTGCTAGTGGGCATATTTATTCAACATTGGACAGAGCCAAGAAGCTGTTTCCGGTCTTTATGCTGCGCTAAGCAGCTGCACATTTACTGTACAGACATGTGATATCTTCACATCAAACACTTAATCTAATTAAATAAATACTTGTGGGCATCTCAACTTACTGTAAGCTCTTAAGTCTGCAGTTAAGTCAAGTCATTATTTAAGGTTTTAAACTGTAAGGTACACGATCAGGTGTGAAAGATGAAGATGAGCCATGTTAATTGCAGCTCCTTATCTGTCCTCTTTAGGAGGCTCCCGATAAGCTCCCCAACTCCTAGCACCTTACATCTAATGAGACTCCCCACTGAAGGCTCCGTGTGTGTGTCTGTGTGTGTGTGTGTGTGTGTGGGGGGGGGGGGGGTGCAAAGAAAACACTAAGATCTTTAGGCCATCTCTCAGCACTTTATCACCTGACACCAACCGGTCAGCACGAAAGAGTTTGTTACATGCCACGAAAAACAGGAAATATTTGTATTAATAATCGTCAGGGATAAGTTCTAACAAATGCCGCAATGTTGTGGATTTATAAAGTGGAGATGTTTGCAGACCCACTTTGCCGTCAGTTATTTTGAATAAACAATCAAGAATCATGAGCATTTCAAATGATTCTGAATGAAAAATGGAAGCAGGGTCAACGTTTCAAATATATAGAGCGCTTTAATTGGGATAAGAACTGAATACTTAATGTTCATTTCTGTTGGTTTTCATTCAAAGACAGACAACCCACCTTCACCACACGAGAAAAGAAGTTTCTTAACCTGAGCTCATTGTCCAGCCTTCCTTCTTCGGTATACAAGCAGGAGAAAATGCACGTGGATACAGAGCAGTAATATCAACTTCAGCATTTCCAATTTGGCTCTAAACTCAATGCTAAACCCTGGCCTACTTACTCTCAGCAGTGTTTAACATACGACCAGGTTTCTCTCCTGTGTTTTAATGTCTTTGAAGAAGTTTTGCTCCCCCCACAGGCTGTGTGAGAGAGTTGCAATCCAACGAGGACCGATCTGTTGAGTCTGCTTCCATCCTTTCCCCACAAGCGACAACATGCGACCGTCAAAAGGCTTCTTCTGCAAGCCTGACCCTCCGATCAAATGATTTCGGAAGAACCCACCAGAAATCCGGCTTGCTAAAAAAAGTGTGTAATTGTTAAGACACGTCTGTATATTCCTCCAGAGCCATTGTTGTCATTACTGTTGTATCACCTTTGAATCTCACACACAACTGAACCAATTTCCAAACAGAATATATATATATTTTAGCTGCTAAACGTCACTTTTCCTCTTCTTCTTGGACTTCAGGGGTTCAGAAACTTCACTAACACTAGATGTGACATCTGAACCAGTTTCGTGTCTCCTCTTTTTGCTTGGTTTGTCACTGAGGTAACCGCTGGAGTCACTGCCGTGGACCTCCACGGTAGAGAGCTCAACCACCTCCTCCTCTTCTTTCACATGTTTCTTCTTCTTCTTTTTCTCAACAGTTTCATTGCTATTTTCTTCAATGATTGTTCCGTTCAGCTCTGGCGTTGTGCTGCCATCCACTCGGCAGGAAGGTGTACTCGTCACCTCCTCCCCTCTGACTTTGTCTCTCTTCTTTTTCTTCTTCTTCTTGGGGGTGTCTTCAGGAGACTCCTCGATGGGTTCTGGGTTCGGTTCTGCCTCTGGTGGTTCTCGCTGGTCTGCAGGGACGCCCGACCCGGAGCGCTCACTCACAGCCAGCAGCTCTTGCACCCTGAAACACACACAGACAAAACACAGTAATCAATAAAGGGTTCAACCACACCTTTGAAAATATGATGTACCGGTAACCAGTTCGCACAGCAAAAAATGGTGAGACGAAGAAAAGTGTTACCTGGTCCTGTCCAGCCGCCCTCTGATCAGCAGCACCCCCGCAGTGTCAGCGTCAAGAGCAGTCACCTCGAACTCCATCTCTGCACCGATTCTCGGCCCCGCATCCCGCCAGGTCTCCACAGACACCAGCTTGGGTTTGGGGATGCTGGCGTTGAAGCAGCCGTGCACCAGGCAGCCCACATGGCTCACTCCTAGTTTATTCACTTCACCCTGGGAATAGACACAACATATAACTACATGCATGAAAGTGGACCACAGATAAACAATCTTCTTAGGTCATTTTCACAAGCCAAAGTCCATTTGGCTTGTCTAGTTTAGAGTGAAATTTATGCTTTTGGTTAGTTTTCTCTTTAGTCTGGTTTGGTTCATAAATTAAAGCACGCCAAATAATAAAATGAATTTGCTGAAGGGTGTGTATGAAGTAGCAGGGCTAAAGTTTTTGCACTTTGACTTGGCACGGCTCTACCGTGCACATGAATCCCTTCTCCAGTTTATCTCAAATTACTTAATAAATGTTTCTACTTTTGTGGGCTTTATTTAGCATATTCTGTACGTGCTTCTCGGGCCACATGTCAAGCAAAAAGTGCCGCACTGGGTTTCTCTTAGAAACAGTTTGAGACCACGTCTTGTAAGTGGCCTCGGACTAGTTGTTTTGGTTCGCACCAGAGTACGATTATTGATTGTAAGATATTTTGGGGCGACCGTGGCTCACTGGGTTAAGAGGGTCGTCTGGGAACCGGAAGGTCAACGGTTCGATCCCTGACTGGGACGTGTCGAAGTGTACCTGAGCAATACACTGAGCCCCCGGCTCCCGATCAATGGCAGCCTACTGCTCCCTATATACAGGGATTTTGTGTATGTGTATGTGTAAATGTATATGACAATAAAAATAGTTTCTTCTTTTCTTTAAGCCCTGTTCCTAGAGAGCAACACAACAAGGCCAAGACACATGTCAACACTACGAATGGCTGTAAGCCACTCTGGATAACAGCATCTGCCCGAGTTCTAGATGTAAATCTCACCAGCAGTTTCTGTCCTTTTTCGGGCTGAAAGACAATAAAGTTGGCCTCTACGTCCATGTGGATGTAGCCGCTGTCGTCGTAGATGTTTCCATGCTGATCCACTATACTGATGTTTTCATAAGCGAGGGGTACTCCCTTTAGACTGAAAAGGTCAAACAGGCCAAGGTGAATTAGTTTGATACAGAACAATACAATATATTATACATATATAAATTGTTGTCACACCAGTTCCATTTAAAAGGAAAAAAAAGCAACTCACACTGGCCATTTAAGGCCACCTTATTACATTAGATCACTTTACATTAGACATTAAATCAGGTGTGTTTATCTGATAAAACCAATAGAGATCAGATGGTAAAGTGGTGGGAGCAGGACAGACGACCACCTTCTCTTGTGTGTATTTACAGTCAAGGCTGACATCCCGGACCAAGTAGTGGAATGTAACTAAACACATTAACTTCCTACTCTATTACATTTATTAGACTGTTTTAGTGTGTAACTAGATAGTTAACAGATTAAAATTTACGTAAGAAGTGTGATGCAATTACATAAATACACTATATAGTAGTACAATTAGCTTCACTTCCACGGCTGCGATGATAAATGTTGCAAACACAGTAATGCATCAATAATAATCCACATATATAGTATTACACTTACAGGGGGCAGTCTGCTGCACCATTAATACTTTTACTTTTGATACTTTTAATGCATTTGGCTTGTAGTGAATGAGAAAATAAAAATAGTTGTTACCTTCGGGAGAACTTGAGCAGCTCGGCCTCCAGCTCCTCCTGTATACCGGTCCTCTTCTTGTTCAGGTACATGGGCGGCAGGGCGATGTGTCTCCGGTGCGTGTTCATGACCAGACACGAGTACGGCGCTGACAGCAGCTCGGAGGCGGCTGCGAACGACGGGACAGAGCACGCGACGGCGCCCGCGTGTCTGCCCTGTACGAAGGACTCTTCTGTCGGTTGGGCTTCAGCACTGGCGGCGGTTATTTCACCGGACATATTCACGTGTTTTGGGTCGTCTTTTGCATGCTTAAAGTTCGCCATGCCGTTTAGAAAGACCGGAAGACCGGAAAATACGCTATTTCCGGTTTGGAGAAGGCTCAATAGCTGTCAAGATATTTCTTTATATTGCCGCCTGCTGGTCAGGAGGCGGAATTTCAGTTGAAAAATAATTAAAATAGTGACTATTAAAAAAATGAATCTAGTGACCTAATAAATAACAGTTATATCTGCATATTTAAACAAGACGACTTAAATTAAATGTTAAATAAATAGTTGTATGTAATAATCATTGCATTCTTTTTTTTAAATAAATAAGGCATGATAGTAACCGAACATATTTATAACTCATCTCGTTAGTAGGCCTGTATGCATACATCAAAATACCAGCAATGGTTACATTATTTACTAATAAACATGGAGCTGCATTTAAATATTGTTTGTTGTTGTAGATGTTTTTACAAACCTGTTTGATATGTCATATCTTAATCCATCATACTGTTTTCAAATGCTGTGAAATGAAAGTACCAATGTCTCAGAATTGTATTTACTTACTATAAGTTAGCATAAAGGCACAAAAACAGTTCCCACCCAGCCAACAAGGCAAAGCAGGCGAATGACTCTTAGACCCCCAGAGGCCGCTGAATGCCCCAGGTTCAAAGTATGGCAATTGGTTTGTGGTAATGTGATTAAGTGTTAATAAATCTAGATTTAAGCTAATTATTTTAGGTGATGCTTATATTACTGGGTGCATGTAATCAAATTTAATTTGGTTAAATCAGACAGAAACGCTGGTGGCATGTAATATTCCATCATAGTGATATTGCACACACTGCACAGGGAATATGAGGAAGAGAGAGAGAGTGAAACGTGCCCCAGCAGGGCACACCCAGCAGGTAAATCCGGTGACTCTTCCAGTACAGTCACTCCTTTAATGAACATTCACAGACAAAAAGCGTCACATACTCTTCAGGACTACGTTTTAACCAAATGTGTTTTTGAAGTGAAATGCTTGGGACAGTATTTTCATAACTGACATGGATCTTTCCTGTTTTGGAAGCCACTAAAAAATTAGGCGTTTCCTCACCAACATGCCCTTTGTTAACTGCGGGGTCACCAAGGATTCTGTAAAGCTGTTCATCTGATAAGAGACGGTCATTGATTCTGTATCCCGTTCTCATCTGTGATGGCACATTAAGATCATTAGGGTGACCTACGGTGTCAATTAGAGCAACTACTGCACGCAGGCACGCACACACTCTCACACAGTCCAATATAGTGTTACTGTATTCTGACAGAGCAGCACCACAGGAGGTCACATGATTCAGCATGTCACACACACACACACACACAAAGACACACACTGTGCAGATCTGGTGCTCTTTGGCGCCATCGCCCCACTCCATACTGTTGTCACAGTGATAAATTGTGATGTGGTTTCTGAGTCAGCAAGACCAGTTAACACACACACGCGCACACACACACACACACACACACACACACACACACACACACACACACACACAGCAGGGCTTTCTGGAGTAGGCAAACACCATAAGGAGGAAGGTTATTGAGCAGCATGATGTTGCCAGAGCAATGGTATATCTTCATTAGACGTCACAGCTGTGTGTCTGTCCGTGTGCATGCATGTGAGTGTGGGTAATCGTGTTTATTGTTGGTTGAGAGGTGGTTTGATAGGTGCTGTCAAACTGATTTACTCCATCACTTAACTTTACAATGAACCTTGAGCAGAGCCAAAGGTATCCCTGAGTTAAACTGTGGTCGCATAGGAATGCAGTGCTTCCTAAATATTGCTTCATATTGATTATGTTGACAGCGTGCTCTGCAGGTTTTCAATGTGTGATATTGGACACTTGGTTTTTAAGATTTACAAGCATTTATCAAAAAATAAAACGTTGAGTGTTTTGGTTAGAATGCTGTGAGTAATAACTCACAACACTTGCTACAACATGTAACGTATTTTTCTTTAAGGCCTAATCTGCATATGTTGGGACGATAACACCAAACTCATCTTGCTGCTCTCTGTGTACAAATGAGTCAGTCAAACATTGCTGAACTAAAAATATTGCACTAAATTCCACCGAAATAGTCCATCACTCAGATTTGTCATACGTTTAATTAAATTCACTTTATAAGAAGCATTTATAAAAATATCTTTGCTTTATAGGTAAGGCTAGATTCCTGATATACAAGCATGGATATACAATACAGTACATTGCGCATCACTGCATTTCATATCAAACCATTCCATTATTGGACAATACATACAGTTATTAACTTCAGGCTACCTCAATATCTGCATTCCATAAACCCATAACATGACACAGAGAGAGAGAGAGAGAGAATAAAGACACTGAAATAACAGTAGCTCTTCAAGTGAATCAGCTGCATGCTCGGTTTGTGCTCATCCCTTTGAGGCATCTCATTGGATACAATCTATCCTTCCTGCTCAGTAGCTTTAAGGTCAGATGAGACCACGCAGATGTTTGCCACCTGAATTACGACCCAAGCGGCTGCTCTCCGTCCCGGCTTTGGTTTGAGTTTATCTGGGGGGGGGGTTTGAACCCGTGTTTGCATAATCATTCAGAAGCATAAACGCATCCATCTTGTTGTCAAAATGTCCTTCTTTCACTCCGGCGGCAGAGGAAAAGGGTTCCAAGTTGAGAGACCTGGCTTCACCCCCTGCACTCAGGATATAGTTACAGCGTATGTCGCAGGATGTTTAGAACGAAGTACATGCTGTATTACAGCAAGCGATTCATGAACTCTATGTGGTTCAGTGTGTGCAAATCGCCATTGGTGATACATTGTCATGGTGATGCTGTGGTGTGTCCGTTGTAAGAGATCTGAGGAATGCCGTTGCTGGAGTTGTCCAGGATCTCCTGTGAGGGGACACACAAACACACCTAACTTAGCACACACTGCCCAAACACAATCTTTCACGAAACATACATTTTCCTACAACTGTTAGAGCCTAAGGCCATACTGTTGACAAGCTGAGCAACAAGAAGCTCTCTTCTGCCGTCACCTCCTACCTTCTCGGTCATCTCGTGCGAGTGGTGTAGCGAGTGTTCCCTCTCAAGGAACATCCTCTGCTGCTCGGAGCTCGCCAGGCGACAGGTGAGCCACGTGGATAAGGTACAGGAGGAGATCCCTGGACAAGACAGGAGAAGGGGAACCAGCTGAAGGAATAAGGGATGGTTCTTTATTTTAAGGGAAGAGTGGGCTGTCCTGGCTTTAGCATCTTATACTATCTTAGCCATGCTAGTGTCGTGCCTCTAGAACGCCAATGTCTCTCTATTGGTTTGTCCATCATTTGGGTCCAAACTGAAATATCTCAACAACTATTGGATGGATTGAGCTGGAATATTGCACAGGTCACAAATAAAGAGCTGCTTTACTTTTAATTGAAACCTTTGAAGATAACTATTCTCTTTGAACACTTGAACAAAGATATATTCCAACACCATTGATAGCATACACATGGCACATACAGTATTAACATGTGTGTTCAGCTGCGTTGCATTGCATCACATGGTGTCATGTTTTGTTTACCCAGGCAGGCCAGAGTCATGGCAGCCAGATGGATCGAGTGCATGGAGTCTGGTCGTTTTTTCAGCGCCCGGACAAACTGGAAGTTGAGGATCCCACCAATCAGACCACAGATACAGCATGCCGTAAACAGGATCATCTGAGGGAAGAGAGACGGAGAGAATGGTTTATGTTGATGCAAACGGAAGACTTGATATCTCATCAACACAACTGTAAGCAAACTGACAAAATGTGATGAGTTGGGAGATATATAAACTACCATTGAGCTTCCAGCTCCATCATTCTGCTGTTTTGGATGACAGATGCTCTGATGAGGAATGCGTATCAGTCAAAATCAATCAAATTTCCTTTTCGAAAATTGGATCGCTCTCAAAGCACATGTCTCTTCCAGGAATATTGCACCGCTTGGAAATCTGCTTGCGTACTCACTTGTTTTTGTACTCGTGTGTGTGTGTGTGTGTTAGATGGTTGGTGAGATTTTCCTTTCAGTATTTAATTAATCACATTTTACAGATTACCTCCTTAGAATAGGAAAGCAGCTGGAAAACTCCAACCCAGTATGAAAATCTAATTTTCCCCAGCAGGATCTGATGGGAAAATGACCGCAGTTCCGTTACTTTGTAATCAAAATAACAATATCCAATCGATTTATTTCTATTCTCCGTTGATTTTGCAAGCATGCGTGTGTGTGTGTATTGTGTCAAGAGTTCAGGTTATCTTTCATTGCTCCCAGTACAGATGCCTTCAGTGCCTTTAACCGCATGGAAAAGGGCTTCTCCAATTTCATTCATTACCCGGTGAAGTGTGGAAAGTGGCTGGCAGGACTCCGGCGCCAAACTAACCCAATGCAATCATCACCCCGCAGGCAAACAAGGAAAGAGGGAATGGAAAGAGATGAGGAGAGGAAGACGGAGAGAGTCAGAGCATCGAAACGACTGGGGAGAATTTGATTGAACAGAGAAGGTGGATGAGAAGGTGGATGAGAGCGATGAAAAAGGGAAAGACACGAGGTTAAAGATGGCGACGCAGACAATAGGCGGGGATGGATAGGGTGAGACAGAGGGAGAGAAAGGTTGAGGGACGTCTCTGTTACAGCAGATTGTGCTGACATTGATCCATCGTTAGCGCCCTCCCCGCCGGAGACAGAGAGTTAGAGAGAAACACGAGGAGTCGGACACAAAGGGACTGCGACGCGATCGCTGAGCAAAGAAAGACGGAGAGAACGACAGAGAGAGAAGAGGAGAGGTGACTGCTCGTCTCCTCTGGTTTCCTCAGACGACTTTTTCAGAGCACACTGTACGCACCTGCAGGCCTGAAAACACACACACACACACACACACACACACACACACACACACACACACACACACACACACACACACACAAGCACTTTTGGGTGACAGGTGTTAGGCTGTCTAACCCTGGACGCTTACAAGTAAAGACTATGTGTAAATGTGCACGACACAGACAGTACTTATATACTAGCATTCTCCACAGTGCACATTCACAAGAGTTCATGTGTACGGATTCATATTCTATGAATGATGGGTGACAGCACACGATATCATCGCGTCATCTCATTGAATTGGACGCGTATTTGATGTTGAAAAAAAAAGATCTTTCAAAAGAAAGACACCTTTAAATACACAATAATAAATACCGATTCATCTTCATCATCGCTCAAAGACTCGTTTGCCTGCGCTAAATGCCAACCATCTCAAAAATGGTGTGTCTGGATCCACTTTGAATTTTGTCTGCAAAGGACACGCTGTTAACATGATTACAGTCTATAATAATGTATGTGACTCAAAAGTCACCGATCTATGAGAATCTTACTTCCTAATAAGGTCAAAACTCCAGCAACACAAAATGTGGAATTATTCTTTTACAACACTTTGACTCCCCAATGTGTCACATCACTATAGCGCCTGTTCTGTTTGCTGCAGCAGGAAAATACAGTTTATAGAAAGACACCACGAACTAATATGAAAGGACAACAAAAGAGGCTCGTGGGAAACAGAGGAACTAAATATGTACATGTACTTACAATAAGACCTGTCCTCTTGCGAGCACACAGCACTCCGCACATCCCACAGACCAGAAACTGGAAAGAGAGAAAGAACAACAAATGAGTAAATCAGCAGTTTCAGAAGTTGTTGTCTGATAAAAATGGCTGGTTAAGAAATCTATTTTTATGACTCCATCCTCCCCATGCTGACAACAGGAAAGGGGTGAATGTATTGTGTACACTCGGTGATTCAGATGCAACTTTCTCCCTCTAAAAATAGAGTGTGTTGTTCATCTAGCAGGAAGTCACGTTGTCCTGGATGCCAATGATTGAGACTGAACAGGAACAGCACGGTGGCGTATTACGCTGACATAGTACGCTTACAAATGGGACAGCTCAATGAGAAGCAAGGGGGAGGGGGAGGGGGAGGGGGGGGGGGGGTTACATTCCTTGACTTCTTCTCATTTTCAATCTTTAAGTTACAGTATGAATGTTGAAGTTGTGAATACATTTATTGAATATTTGGAAGCAATCTAAAATCATTTTCAGTTAAAGTTGAAGGTTTTGACCTTTGACATTATTAAGAGTAACTCAAGGTGCTTTCAGCCCTATCTTGTTGACTTCTTCAGTGGATGAAGTCTGCTATATTGACAACTCTAGGAATGTGCCTCTAAAGACAAAGGACTGGTTGGATTCAACAAAGGTCGAGGCGTTTGATTTTGAAATTACACACTCAAAAATCTTTGAGAGTTAACAGATGACCTTCCAGTTATCAAACGGTTGCCCAATAACTTGGGAAAATATTTGAAGTAATTCATTTAAGTTATCTGACGTAGAAAGAAACATAACTCTAAATGTCCGGACACATATAAGGAATGAAGGAGGATCACTTTCCAGCAGAACACTTGGACATCGGATGTACTTTGAGAACAGCGGTCAGTCGGTCTTAATGCCTGTCACTTCCTGATATGAGATATTTGGATAATCACGAGTCACAGCTGCTGACTCAGCAGAGAGATTTCAACAGCTGTGAGGTTGAACACAAACGCTGGACAACAACTTTGCAGCAACTTTATACACACACAAACACTCAAGCCTACAACCTATTTAATATCCCCAATTTCTTTCTCGCCACATATTTCCACATACATTACATTACATTACATTACAGTCATTTAGCAGACGCTTTTATCCAAAGCGACTTACATAGCGCAGGGGGCTTTGACTACACTTTGCAGAAGTACAGGTACATTTCTCTATGACTTATATTTTCCCGAGCTCCAGGCACTTAGGAGGAGCGAGGGTATGATTGTGCGTAAAAGCTTTCACCCTCCACGCAACAACTCAAGCATGAATGAATGAAAATAATATTTAACCGGCACCAGAGGAATCTAGGAGGCCAAATTACTCTGTGCTTAACATCTAATGGACAAACACATTTAGTTACATAAAAGACCAACAGAACCAAAACATTGAGTCTTCACCATCCTGGGTCTTAATACATGGGAGCCGAGCCACAACTCAGTTAGTGATTCATATTCGATAAACAACCACAGTATGAACAAAAATCTATGTAATAGTCTAATTTTAACTAAGGCTTTTTACTGTGCTCTCACACAAACAATATATATATGTAGCGTCACAGAGTCTTGAACCATAGAAAAGCCTGGAAGACTTTTAAAGAAGTCATATTTTTAAAGTGTTTTTAAATGATATGTTGTTGAATTGTGAGGTTAGTTAGTTATAATTGTTACAGTTTTATATGTATTAGTATAGCAGTTACATGAAACTCACTTTATTAAAGGAATTAATTACAACCCAACTTCTGCTAACATCTTCCAGTCAAAAACATAACAAAACAGCAATAAATCTGAGCCAACAGATATTACAGAGGGAAGTTTTTGAGATACATTCAAATGTGTATAAGGAAGATAGTTCCCCTGAGTTTTATCTGTACCACTATACCCTTCACATCACCCCTGGAGACTCATCCTCTCTGGAAGTAAATGAAGAAAAGTAAGGACAAAAGTTGTTCCCAGAACGTACACAGAGTCCGCTCCACACCGGGGACGCGTCGCCCTGCTGCGGCTTATGATGGCCCCGGACCCAGCTAATGCCAACGGCTCCCAGGACGATGCTCGCCACACCGAGGCCCACCTCCACCACGGACAGCAGGAGCAGGCTCCACAGGATCTTGCGGCTGGAGCACATCCTGCCCCGGGCATCGCTCCAGCTCCAGCAGGAGGCGGACAGGGGGCGAGACGGGAGTCCGCTTCCTGGTGCTCCGAGGGCGGCGCGGCTCTACTGCTTCATATGCCCGGCTGGAAAAAGAGGGATTATCCAAACAAGTAGGTCCGAAGAAGAACGGTTAAAGTACACAAAACTGGAGGAGGAAAGCTGGCTCTGCGGTTGGATGTTGTTTGTAAAGAGAAAGCGCTTTGCTGAAGTTCCTCCGCTTGCTCAAGTGCGTCTGTGTCGCCTGGCGCTGTCCAAGGTAGCACCACTGCAAACATACACACACACACACACACACACACACACACCACAAACTCACGCACGCACTCACGCATCCGAATTCGCGCGCACGCATATACACTTTGGCGATCCAGGGCGAAAACGAATGTAAAACCTACACAGGGTTTAAAGGAGAATCAAATGGAGAGGATAAAGAAACAAGCTTGAATGGAATATAATACAATAATTAAAATGACAAAATAAGCCAACATTTGATTTAATAGAAACGGTGAAACAGAAAGCCTCAACCTTTTGTAGAAACTTACTGGATGTAATATCAACATTGGGATGTTAAAACTCCAAGCAACTGCAAAAGTCACGTGCAGCTTTTACAGATCAGGACTGCTCATAGATTGTTGTCGTCATTACAGCAACTACATGTTATTCAATAAGTTTCAACTGTGAAATCTAAACTGAATTGCATATTGAGCCCTTAAAATAGCATTTAACATTACATCATTTAAAATAGAATACATATACAATGCATATACAATTTGTTCAATGCATTAGACATATTCCACCAGTATTATCATCATGCCCGCAACCACATACACATTAATAGTGACATGTTGTTTAAAATGGAGGGAACTCATTTTGTAAATTGGCTGTTCTCAAACAGACGGTATTAAAGGGGTTACCCAAAATACAAATCAAACAAAAAACATATTTTCTCAGTTACATACTGGTATCTAGCCATGCAGATAGTTGGCTGTGGTTTGGTGTCATTAGTGGCAGCGCAGCAATCACAGGCAGAGTCAGTTCTGCAGGTTTTTAAGGGTTTTTAATCAAACAAACCTCAACCAACACAAAACAACAGAAAACGTATAGCTCAGTCCAGAGCTCGATCAGTTAACTATACAACTAAACTAAATCAGCCGGGCCGCTAGCCGACTTACCGGGCTTAATCTTCTTCCACCCGAGGAGAAGACACTCTTCTCCCCTCGTCATCTTCTCTCTGCTCCGTTTCCCTCCTTGCCTTTTGTTCCCCTCCCCGATGAGGAGATCTGGATCAGGTTTGTCTCTTCCCACACCTGATCTCAATGCTCTCCTGAAGGAGTGGGTGGAGCCTGGCTGGAATGTAGATGCCAGCCACTACCCTGCCCCTCAGGCCCTTACAGTGTCATTTTCACCTTTTGAGATTATTGTCTCACCAATATCAAGTTAAATGTAATTTGCAGTTCAGCAGTGTCCCCATCACACTGAATAATCCACTGAACAGACAACTAAAACAACGTTAAAATAATATAAATAATTGTAATTTGAGTGAACTGACCCTTTAATGGCCATAGTGCACACATGATGACACAGAATACAGTTCAATGTACAGTACAGCTCTGAAGCTTCAGTGTTTCAATCAAAACATCACATTTCAATCCCTTTTGTCTGTGACCACTGTGTCACTGTGGGTTCTTATGGGTTAACCCACAGTGACACAGTGGTCACAGACACTTTAAATATCCTGGAAAGTTCCTTATACAGTATTGTCCTTGATTTTAACTTTGACAAATGCTTTGACAACATGTCCTACATCACATCTAAACTGTTCTGACCATGTTTATCAAACTAATTTATGTCTAAAAAGTTATGAAAATATAGTGACAGATGTGTCACATCAGACTTTTAAACTTATAATAGTCTCAGAAAAACCAATGCGACGTATTTGTCACAATAAGATAAATAGTAATGAGCTGCTCAATTAATTTAGCAGATTCAATTATTTTTAATTAAAATATGTTCTGCTGTTAAATTCAAAAGACATTTCAACAAATATGAACATACATTATTGTGAAATTCACTCAATTATTCGTAACATGTATTACGAAATAATTTTTGCAAATTAGTAAATAAAACACAAACAAACAAGATTTAACTTGGCACGAGACTAATTTGGTCCTATTTTAAAGTAATTTCATTATTTATTGCAGTATTGATTAGACTGAACGATACAGTGTTCAGGGTGCACTGAAGATCATCCAAGGAGAAGACATTTTTGTCTTGTAAAACAAATCTGAAAAAGATTTTTTGGTTCAACCTAACCAGAAAAGTTATACTTTTGATATGTGTTGTAGAAATGCAAACAAAAAGGCATAACTGTGTTACTAAGGGAAAAAAAGGCCAAGTTGATTGATTTTCCAATGAGTATACAGTATGCGTAAATGCTTCATGTGACATATATGTAACATTTCAGATCTTTGCCTCTAGGGGGTAGTATTTAAAAAGATTTTCATGAATGTATTCCATGTGGTCCATTTAGTCTGTTTTATATCCCCTATAATTTTCCTTTACGGAAAAATTGGTTTAGGTTCTTACATGACAACATTAAAACATTTGAATGAAGGTATGGCATATTATATCAGGTGTAACATGTACAGTACATAACATGACGAGTGTGTGTAAAATCAAGATATATTTATTTTAGGATTATGTGCTACTTTATGGGCTGAGGAAATTCTCCCACACTTTGCGAGCTAAATAAACCATTTTTATCGCCCTGTTGGATTATCTGAATTAACACAAATAAACACAGAGCTGTTTTCTTTGTGATGAAAAGCTCTGGAGATACATTTAACCATGAGCGGAACCAAAAGTTGCACAGATTTCAATTTTTTTGAGGGTAACTTAATTGATAAGAATGTAGGATAGGCATATATAGCATTATGCTTCTGCCGATTCCTTTTGTTTACTAGATTGTATAGAGGCTTTATTTATTGTGTTGTGTGTGATGGCTGAATAAAACACTACTACTACTTTATAGACAGCAAGTATTTCTCTGAACAGATTCAAATTTGTGTTTTTCATCAGTTCAGAGGAACAGTACATCAATAACAGCATTACAGTAAGAACCACTTGTACAGATCAGGTACAGCTCTGTACATCTTTTTCATGCCAATGTGACGACAGGCCTGGCAGATAGCGTGTGCAAACTCATGCTTCTCCTCAGTAGGATGACGTCTCGCAGTAAAGAATTGCCGCCAACTAAAGTATCTCATGTAAGCCTCATTATCCTTATCCAGCCCCAGGAGGAACTGAGCCAGTGCTAAGGCGTCAGGAAAGTCGTTTACATGTATGAAGGAAGTACCTGGGGCAAAATCCTCATAGTTCCATCTCGGTGGGCCCAAAACTATTGGCACAGTGCCGACCGCAAGAGGTCCATTAAACGTTTCTGTGATGTAATCTCTGTGAATTGAATTCTCAAAGGAAAGGTAGAATTTGCAGCTGCTGACAGTCAGGAAATAGTTCTCCCCGTTGGTAGAAGAGCTGTCAAAAACCTCCACCTTGATGTGTTTTATAAGCTCTCTGTAATAGCTGTATCCCTCCCCTGATTTTGTGTGGAGGTCGTTGCTATCCACAATCCAACAAAGCAATCGTTCCTTCTTGGGAAGTACGAAATCTTCATCTGAATTCTTCTTGAGAGAAAGTCGCCAGCGAACGTGGATATCCGCATCCTTCCTGTAGCTCAAGGTTAAGTTAAAAAGGCCTTGAATGCCTTCTATCCTGCGTGTGTTGTTAGGCGAGTCTGTGTTGAACCAGATCCACCTCTGAATCTTGGTTCTGGGTGAGGTGGGAAGGTTGGAGAGGTCATCCTGGATAGCTCTGTGAAACACTAAAACTTCATGAGCTCTGGAGTATAAAGATCTATCATCTGTGAGGTTGCAGCCGTCGATTTGGAAAAGCTTCTTACAGTCTTGAAGATCAAACCTTTTGTTTTCAGGCCAAAACCACAGCAGCATTAAAGGCTTGTCTGTCTGTTGTTTCGCTGCCACTGTCGTATGCCGCCCTGACTGAGCCGGGGGAGGATGGAATTTTGGAGATGGGGATGACCAACTATACATCAAAACCAAGACTATGATTGCAGCCAGCAGCAGAATCACTGTCAGGGCGGCTCGTAAAACATAAACAACAGAGGCCATATTAAACCTGCAAGGAGAGAGGAATTGTCATAATCATTGGCAACACATTCACGGTCATTTGTTAAATTCTCAAAGAAGTAAGAGAGTAACAGAGTTTAAAGAAGTCTAAACAGAATGAATTCCTCAGGTGAAGTCAATGAAGTTAACATACAGCTGTATTTATTAATGATGAAATGACAAGTCATCATCTCCTGATTAGATTACCTGCCACATATACACCAGACAATATTTCTCAAGTATGATGACTAAATATTACATTCGTATTATACTGTAATACACCAACAGATAAAGATATTTCTTAAATTACATTTACTTGTCTCCTATTTTATATTATAGGTTAGGGGGCAAATAAATCAGTCACCCACATGCAAAATAGACCATATGTAAAAAGAGATCTAAAAAGTGCCAACATGTTGCAGTGTCTGTAAACTTTCATCATTCCAGTATAGATGTTTTAAGTCCCGACAGACACCGATTACATCCAGGAAAAGACTATATGATTCGAGAAGTGGACAAATTAGTCTCTTATCTTTCTTAAAATGTCTGATTTCAGATGACTCATTCAGGCTAATTAGGAGATTATGCTGTGATATTTCATCATTAACTGTCTATTAAATACAGATGTGTTGTGTTCATATTATCACTTTGACCTGAGGAAGACCATCTATATGGTTGAAACATAAGCGCCCAACAGTCAGTAAACATGAAAAAACAACTATTTTTTTGGTGCATAATTTGGTCTTTCAGTTTCTCTTCATCAGGCTACATCAATGAACATGACTAGTTACCTTAAATGCACATGGCTTGCACCGTTTGAATATTTACATCACGACAGAAAGCGGAAGTAGAAGTAGTTTTGAAGCATGCTATATTGTGTGTATATGTATTTAAACTAGGGCTGGGCAAGTTAACGCGTTATTATCGCGTTAACGCATAAATTAATTAACGCCGACACTTATTTTGTCACACATTATCTCAGTTTTTTATTTATTATGAAGCAGAAATTTTTAACACAAGAACAGGGCCGCTAGCGGTGAACAGCTGTTTGTGTGGCGTCTCTTCCGTCGCTTCCTGTTTCCTTCACCTACATTCCGCTGGGTCCTAAGTCCCTCCAGGTACAGCTTCTTATCACCCTCTATGTACCAACGTACATTCATAACAAATACCACACATATTACACGGTAATCAGCGTTGCATCCAAAATACCAAAAAAATAGTCCAGCATTTAGAAAATGTAAGATTCGACTTTGAAATAATTTATTTTCATCAAAGTTAAATATTTTGTTGCAATGCGTTTTGAAAAATGTATGTTGAAACATTCAAAATTCCTCTGGGATCTTTATATTAAGTCTTTATTGGACAATAACTATGTTGATCAGCACAAAGATCCAAGATGTTGTTGACTGTAAAATTACCTGAATTAGTGACATTCCCATATACGATCATTAAATAACTTCATTATGATTATATGAAGTTATGTACAAAATAATGTTAAAATGATTACATCTACAGAGTAAAACAAATGTAAAATAATCATTAGTCACCTTGCATCGATGATTACATGACGTGGTTGAGAAACTAAGAGTGTAAAGGAGATTATCAAAATGAATTAATAACGTTAACAAAATCAGCCTACCAGCACCTCTAAAGCTCACCAATTAACATGTTATATCTTGTTTATTTTGCCTGTAGCAAGCATAAAAACAGGATTATGTGCTGTGATATTATTATTTGTAGACAGGCTAGCTGGTTCTCCCTTTTTCCAGTATTTAAGCGAAGCTAACTGTCCACTAGAGAGACAATAAATTCCCAAAATGTGCAATTCAATTGGATCAATTGGCTTATTTCAGCCAATTGATCACAACTTTAAACAGAATACGGTGGGCAGAATACTCAAGTATCTGTTTGCATGTAAGAGCCACTATCATAGGATGTTCTCATTGACGTTTTTATGTAAAGTACCACTCATAGAGGTCATGAATTACATGGAAATCCCTGTCTCTTGACATGTGGTCGCAGGCGAGGCAGATAGGGTGAACGAATTCAATCAATGGTGACTGCCGATGGGGGGCAACTGTGTAGAACTTCCTCCACTCAAAGTAACGTGCGTACGCCTCATCCTTCATGTCCAGTAGAAAGTCTGCCAGTGACTTTGCATCAGGGAAATCATTTATGTGGATGAAGGCTTCGGCGGGCAGGAACTGCTCGTAGTTTTCTCTTGGCGGACCCAAAACTACAGGGACCGTCCCCGCCACAAGGGGCCCGTTAACCTTCTCTGTGACGTAGTCTCTGTGGAGCGAGTTCTCGAATGCGAGGTAAAACTTACAGCTGGCAAGGGTTGGGTAATAGTGCTCATAACTCAAAGGGTGCCCTCCATGGGCTCTACCAAACATGTGGATCTTGATGTGTTTGGATAGTTCATGGTAATATTGGTCTCTCACAGCTGTTCCAGTTGCGCGGACTTGGTTACTGGCGATCCAGCACACTAGTTTGTCTTTCTTGGGCAGAACAAAGTCATCTTTAATTTCTGTCTTTCTGATCGTGAGGTCATTCCTCACGGTGATGTCAGCGTCTCTTCTGTAGTTCAGCGTTAAGTTGAACAGGTGCTCAAGACCCGGTATCTTTATTGTGTTCGTCGGCGATTCCACATGTAACCAAATCCACTTCTGAAAAGCTGGACGTGGCTCCCGGGGCATGTTTTGTAAATGAAAGTCGATGTCTTTGTGGAAGAAGATTACTCCCTGTGCTTTGTTGTAGAGCGATCTATTATCTGTCAGAACACAACTATCAATGTTGTAGTAAGTAAAGCAGGTGTTGAAATCAAACTTCAAACCGAGAGGCCAGAGCCACAGCAGCACTATGGGCTTTTCATTTGGATCCACTTTTTGACGATATTCCTCATGAGCTATTGTAGGGGGGCAAACAGGAGATGGAGGCTCAAAATACAGACAGAATGCCAGAATAGAGCCAATGAGGCAGATAGCAGCTATTTTTGGGAAGTCTAATTTTTTCTTGGAAGCTGGTGTCGTCATCTGTGGAAGTAGAGAGTGAAGCATACACTTAGATAACTTCCTCAGGAGTTGCAACAAACAGAGTTAAATTGAAGTTGAAGGTAGTATAAGTAGGAAGTATAAAGACTTCAAAAGCTCACACAGATTAGGGGGGGGGGTGGTAATTTGTGGATGGGTCCAACAAACAGCAACCTTTCAGCCAGCACACCCCTGTATATTCCCCATGTGAAAATAGAAGTCAATGTTGATTTATTTGTCAGGTAACTGGCGTACTTCAGTAACGACACTTCCGTAGTTATTTTAACCCAAACAATGGTCTTTTCCTAAACCAAACTAAGTAGTTTCGTTACCTAAACCTAACTTTTTGTTTCCTATGACGATGGTAATTTATTTTGAAAAGATAGTATAATATACTATATATACAAAAACTATAGTTTGTTGTATTAATGAAAATATGGAACAAGAATAAAGACAATTCTTGACATTTTATTGCAATTTTACCTGTTATAACAATATCAAACTCTTATGAAGAGGAGAAAAACAACTTGCTCAGTTTGCTGCAGCAGTTGAGAAATCGCTCTTTATCGCTCATCTCCAGCATAATACTTTTCAGCAAATGCTGTGTGCTTGTTCTGGAATTGACTTTCAACATTACATTTTTTGCACATATCAAGCATACAGGTAAGCCAGCATCGTTGGCAGTGAAAGCAAATGAATACGTCCACGCAGAATTAAACTCTCTATTTTCCTCCGTGACTTTTCTTTTTTTGAATTCATCCATTGATAGTTTACCGAGGGCGGGGGTCTGCAAATCATGATTAGTCGTGATGGGAATCCCGGCTCTTTTTAGAGAACCGGCTCTTTTGGCTCGGCTCACTAAAAAGAGCCGGCTCTTTCGGCTCCTAAATGGCTCTTCAGATTTTTTGGTGCTTAAATTAATTTATTACCAACAATAATGTAAAATGATGCGCAATATGAATTACTAATGTAAAAATGATTCCTTGGGAGAGTGTTTTCCTACTTGGAATTGCATACATTGGATTGAGTGCATGAATAAACCTTCTGAATCCTTTGTCATCCACAACTGAAAATGGTTGGAAATCACATGCAATCATTTTGGCCAGTTCTTCATCAATTGTCTTCTGTCTTGCTGCGGTCATAGACTTTTGCAAAAATTGGCTCATAGAGCTCTGGGTTGTACTTTTAGGTGGTTGTGGTGGTGTACTGGACGATACTGTAGACACTGCAGTTGCAGCAACAGTTGCAGGAGACATACTGGCACCTTCATTAATATCAGGTTCACTTGCTTGTTCACTTGTTTGTGGAGCCAGCTCGATATGAGATTTTAGTCTTGCAGACTCTACATTCTGCCTTAGTTTGGTCAATGTAATTGAAATGTGTCCAGATTTTGCGGCGTTTCCTGTTGACACTCATTTTCTCAATTTCTTTTCCCGCGTGTTTGCCACAGACGGTTCAAACGCTTTTATTTTATTCAAGAAGGCTGAGAGGAATCTACCGTATGTGGGATTATTGATTTTTCGTTTCGTTCTGAGAGGCTATGCTAAACTAGTTTACCAGGAAATCCAACAGCAGCAAACAAGCTACAAACTCTCCCTGCAGCGTTTAGCTGTTACCAACTGATTCAAACAGGACGAAAGCAGTCGCCACACAATCCCCATTTCTCCAGACCATAAAACCCCAAACAGAGAATCTAATGTCCGACCCTAACCCTGCGATGACGGAATGCTTATAGTCGGACAATGCGTATAGTCTGAATCAATGTAATTATCACAATGACAAGAACAAACTCACAAGAACCAGTCACATATATTTATATGACAACAAAGCATGACAAATCAATCCAGCAACACTGCAGCACTACAACACGTATTCCACCGCACACTGAAGAGCACGAGCCATTCAAATATTATTCAAAGCAAAGGGAACAATATTCACCATATCATAAAAATGACAACATAGAAATGCTGCTGCAGATGTAAAAACACAAAAGCAGTTCACTGACCACAGCTGCTGTTCACTTAAAGACAAAGTCCATCCTCCTTTCTTTGTTAACAAAGAGTTTAATGACGCGATTGTACAGAACATCGGTGCGGGTCAGTTACAGCCAGAGTCCTCCTGTGAAGGTGTTCGTTGAGTTGTATATCCACTCGGGTCTCAGCAAAAGTTTACAAAAGCACATAGCTTGTGAGTGTCCTGTGGTGCTATGGTGTCTTGTTGCTGCCTTGGTTAGCGTAGCGTAGCTCCAACAGCTCGAAACACCAAGAGCTCAGTTGCAAATGAAACGCATTCTTAGCCATAAAATGTGCAACGCTTCTCCGCCGCTGTCAGCCAGAAATACCGTTCGTACAAATCCTTTTCCATGCTGGGTCAGGGCTGCTAGCTGTGGGGTTGACCGGTTTATTGTGTTCTCACAAAACTAAGCCTATCAATGTGCAACATCAAATTGCTACAAAGTCTTACATGAGGAGCTCCCTGGTATATTCTCTGTATTGTATCCTTGGCTGAAAAAATGTTGAAAATCTCTGCTTTAATATAACAAATTTGGAGCGTCGGCCAATTTTAGATGCTGATCATTTGTTTTCTATCTGACAATATTTTGCAAAGTAGTAACGATAGATGTTAAATAAATATAGTGGATTTAAAAGTGCAATGTTTTCCTCTGTAGTAAGTTGCTGTACATACACATAGTTACTTTCGTTAAAATATAGTCGTGCTGGGCAAGGTAACGCGTTATTATCGCGTTAACGCATTAATTAATTAACGGCGGCAATTATTTTATAGAGCCTTAAATCATTTTTTATTTTGAAAGTCCGTTGCTCACTGGCAGCAGTGGAGGAATGGAGACTACTGGACATCGCTGCGGTAAAGTCAGCAGACACTCAGATCTCAGATCAGAGATAGTAACATTTAAATAACTTGTTCTTCCACACACAACTCACACAACGTTATCCAATAGTATCACACGGTAACTTGGCATATCCCCATGTTTCACTGCCAGTTCATCACGTTACAGCTTGTCCACCAGGTTTAAGTCAGCCAGATGGGTTTTTGACTGCACTATTAGAACCAAGGCGATGCAGAGTGTATTTTTTTAAAACATGAATACTTCCAACATTCATTGCTTATTTCCTGTTGCATTTTTTTTTGTTAAACATTTATTTTTCTTCTGTCAAGGAGTGAGAGTAAGACGGGAGAGGTTGTGTTTCACTTCCTACTGATGAATAAGGCAAAGCACCCGAACCTGAGAGGATGGTGTGTATCAGTGTGCGTCTATGTGTGTGTATGGAATAGGGCTGGGTTGGCAGAAAAACGAGGGCAAGGAAGGGGTATACAAAAAGGAGTGTAGAGACCCCTGCAGAGGAATGGAAGGACGACAGAGGACACAGGCACATCAGAGGAATAAGGGAGAGAAGAGCTGAAGGATGAAAGAGGAGGAAGAGATAAAGAGCGATTTTGTAATCAATCAATAGATTCTTACCGTGTGAGCTTATCGGAAAACAAAAACTCAGGCTGGGCCAGTTGATGAAGTCCAAGCTGCTGCTCCAACACTTTGTGTAATCTGTAGTTTACAGCTGTTTTACGGCGTTTCCTGTTGACACTCATTTTCTCAATTTCTTTTCCCGCGTGTTTGCCACAGACGGTTCAAACGCTTTTATTTTATTCAAGAAGGCTGAGAGGAATCTACCGTATGTGGGATTATTGATTTTTCGTTTCGTTCTGAGAGGCTATGCTAAACTAGTTTACCAGGAAATCCAACAGCAGCAAACAAGCTACAAACTCTCCCTGCAGCGTTTAGCTCAGGGGTGCCCAATACGTCGATCGCGATCGACCGGTCGATCGCGGAGGTAGTGCGAGTAGATCGCATGCCATTCAAAAAAAGTTAGACGTCCTCATGGCATTTGCCACTTGATTTTCGAACACACGGGTCACCACGTATGCGCGGTCAACCGCGCGAGCTACTGCAAAACTCCGGCGAGCTAATTAGTCAGCCTTCCAATTTATTTCCACTAAAGAAGCTACATCTGCAGCGCTATGATTTGGGAAACGTCCAAAACCTTGCGTCAGAACTGGAGACGCAACGGAAGGCGTGTGCGTAACTTGACAGTGCGCGCTACACAGAGCAGATTGACAAGTGTCTGTCAGGGTTTGACAAACGCTTTCCAGACTTTGCTTTACTCGAGCCAGTTGCTTCACTTATGTGCTGCACATTTCGGGAAGATATTGAGGTTGATTCACTCGCATCAAAAATTGCAACATTGTTTCACCTGAACTCGTCTGGAGTGGAGGATGAGATTTTGACACTGCAGCTGAAGTCCAGGGCTCATGGACAGTTTTCTCACAGAGGAAAAGTACCCAAACATGAGGAAATGTGATCCCTTTTTGACTGAATTATTCGGCTCTACTCATTTATGTGAGTCAGCCTTTTCATACATGAAGAACATTAAGTCCATACACCGTTCCACCATGACTGATGATCATTTGAAGTCTGCTTGAGGCGGATACCAGCAGCTACTGTCAGGACTATGCAACTCTGGCCAATCCCATTCAGTGCAAGTCATCAGAGTAAGGGAACGACCAAAAATATACAGAATATATGTATATATATATATAAATAGATATTCAGCATTTTTAATGTAGGTAGATCATTTTGACTTGGTCATTTTAAAAGTAGCTGGCAAGCCGAAAAAGTGTGGGGACCCCTGGTTTAGCTGTTACCAACTGATTCAAACAGGACGAAAGCAGTCGCCACACAATCCCCATTTCTCCAGACCATAAAACCCCAAACAGAGAATCTAATGTCCGACCCTAACCCTGCGATGACGGAATGCTTATAGTCGGACAATGCGTATAGTCTGAATCAATGTAATTATCACAATGACAAGAACAAACTCACAAGAACCAGTCACATATATTTATATGACAACAAAGCATGACAAATCAATCCAGCAACACTGCAGCACTACAACACATATTCCACCGCACACTGAAGAGCACGAGCCATTCAAATATTATTCAAAGCAAAGGGAACAATATTCACCATATCATAAAAATGACAACATAGAAAATCAAACAGTAGAAACGCTGCTGCAGATGTAAAAACACAAAAGCAGTTCACTGACCACAGCTGCTGTTCACTTAAAGACAAAGTCCATCCTCCTTTCTTTGTTAACAAAGAGTTTAATGACGCGGTTGTACAGAACATCTGTGCGGGTCAGTTACAGCCAGAGTCCTCCTGTGAAGGTGTTCGTTGAGTTGTATATCCACTCGGGTCTCAGCAAAAGTTTACAAAAGCACGTAGCTTGTGAGTGTCCTGTGGTGCTATGGTGTCTTGTTGCTGCCTTGGTTAGCGTAGCGTAGCTCCAACAGCTCGAAACACCAAGAGCTCAGTTGCAAATGAAACGCATTCTTAGCCATAAAATATGCAACGCTTCTCCGCCGCTGTCAGCCAGAAATACCGTTCGTACAAATCCTTTTCCATGCTGGGTCAGGGCTGCTAGCTGTGGGGTTGACCGGTTTATTGTGTTCTCACAAAACTAAGCCTATCAATGTGCAACATCAAATTGCTACAAAAGTCTTACATGAGGAGCTCCCTGGTATATTCTCTGTATTGTATCCTTGGCTGAAAAAATGTTAAAAATCTCTGCTTTAATATAACAAATTTGGAGCTTCGGCCAATTTTAGATGCTGATCATTTGTTTTCTATCTGACAATATTTTGCAAAGTAGTAACGATAGATGTTAAATAAATATAGTGGATTTAAAAGTGCAATGTTTTCCTCTGTAGTAAGTTGCTGTACATACACATAGTTACTTTCGTTAAAATATAGTCGTGCTGGGCAAGGTAACGCGTTATTATCGCGTTAACGCATTAATTAATTAACGGCGGCAATTATTTTATAGAGCCTTAAATCATTTTTTAGTTTGAAAGTCCGTTGCTCACTGGCAGCAGTGGAGGAATGGAGACTACTGGACATCGCTGCGGTAAAGTCAGCAGACACTCAGATCTCAGATCAGAGATAGTAACATTTAAATAACTTGTTCTTCCACACACAACTCACACAACGTTATCCAATAGTATCACACGGTAACTTGGCATATCCCCAAGTTTCACTGCCAGTTCATCACGTTACAGCTTGTCCACCAGGTTTAAGTCAGCCAGATGGGTTTTTGACTGCACTATTAGAACCAAGGCGATGCAGAGTGTATTTTTTTAAAACATGAATACTTCCAACATTCATTGCTTATTTCCCGTTGCATTTTTTTTTTGTTAAACATTTATTTTTCTTCTGTCAAGGAGTGAGAGTAAGACGGGAGAGGTTGTGTTTCACTTCCTACTGATGAATAAGGCAAAGCACCCGAACCTGAGAGGATGGTGTGTATCAGTGTGCGTCTATGTGTGTGTATGGAATAGGGCTGGGTTGGCAGAAAAACGAGGGCAAGGAAGGGGTATACAAAAAGGAGTGTAGAGACCCCTGCAGAGGAATGGAAGGACGACAGAGGACACAGGCACAGCAGAGGAATAAGGGAGAGAAGAGCTGAAGGATGAAAGAGGAGGAAGAGATAAAGAGCGATTTTGTAATCAATCAATAGATTCTTACCGTGTGAGCTTGTCGGAAAACAAAAACTCAGGCTGGGCCAGTTGATGAAGTCCAAGCTGCTGCTCCAACACTTTATGTAATCTGTAGTTTACAGCTGTAGATGTCTCTTTACTGGAAATGGTCAAAGGTCGATGCAATAGAGATGCAATATAGATGCAATATGAACCCGAGGTCCACCCACAACTCATACAACTGTATCCAATCGTATTACACAGTGGCTTGGCATATCCCCAAGTTTCACTGCCAGCTTGTAATTGTATATGGCTTTGTTCAACAGGCCTAAGTCAGCCAGATGGGATACCTGGAGATAGAAGCAAAGAGGTGCTTCTATCTCCAGGTATCTCTCTCACTTAGTCTCTTCATTGCTCTTCCTCATTTTTCAATGTCTTCTTCTTTAGTCCACTCGTCCAATCCACTCTGCTCTGCTTTCACATCCTGACTCAACATCCTGACTCAAAGCTGTAGCTAGCCCTCCCCCCGTCAGCTCTTGATAGCATACCGAACTTGATAAGCATACAATGAGACAGTGTAGGTCACATAGGCGGTTCACTTCAATTACGTCCGTGGCAGTTAGAAAGGAGAACAAAAAGGATCGACTAGCTTTTAAAAAAAGAGGATGCTGTATGACTAATGTGTGTGTCTGTTAGAGAGAGAGAGAGAGAGAGAGAGAGAGAGAGAGAGAGAGAGAGAGAGAGAGAGAGAGAGAGAGAGAGAGCCTATATGCCACTCAATATTCACTCTTATGGCAGAATATCCCATTTTTTGTTTTTTTTCACAAAACAGCTAGCCTGGCACTCTCCATAGTTCAATAATATGAACCAGAAGTGCTTCTACTAGATGTTTTAGAAATTATGCTGATTTACTTTCTTGACCAGGAATGTAGCTGAGACAATTGATACCAGTCATGTCTGTATACTAAACATGAACCACCAGCTGGATGTTAGCTTAGCTTAACACAAATAGGAAACAGGGAGGAAACAGCTGTCCGAAAAATGCCGACTAATCAATCTATAAATATATATTTAATATATTTGTTTAATCCTTGCAAAAAAACAACTGAATGCAAAAGATGTAATGTGTAAATCAAATAGCGAATGCAGTGAATAGAAACACACTTCTTTCTCGCATTTTCCCTCTTCATTTCAAAAACAAGAATATTTTCTAAATTGTTCTCAAACAAATGAGGGAGACTTTGTGTTGACATTGTTGAAATATCCAAACTAAGTTTTGTATCTATTTCCTGTATTTCCTAAGTTGTATGTCTCTCAGCATTTGATCTGCTGTGTGGGCATCAGCCCTGCCAAGTAAACAAGGCTCTTATTAACTATTAAACACTTCACAGCAGGGACTGCAAAACACACACACACGCACACGCACACACACACACACGCACAAAGATACACAACTGCAAGTAAGTTGGAGGAGTGTGTGAGAGTCCCAGTGCAGAGTCAGGGGCCTCTTTTTTTTCCTTCCAGTCACAGTGAAATTGGATCTCTCTCTCTCTCTCTCTCTCTCTCTCTCTCTCTCTCTCTCTCTCTCTCTCTCTCTCCATCCTCTGTGAGGAGGTTGTACACTTCAACACCAGCCGGTCTGCGGCCCTCTTGGTCTCTAATGGACGGACAGAATTAAATGACTTAGTAAGCAGAGCGTGAGCCAACCTGATTCAGCTCCACTACAGACATCTGAGACCTCAAAACATGCTAATGTACAATACTGTGAGCGGTTACAGAAACCGTCTTTTAGCTGATTTAATGGAAAATGTTCAGTGAATCTCTTCACTAAAAGTCCTGGACCTTGACCTTTGACCTGTAATAATCACATTATCATCAAAGGCCAAAATACCACTCCACCTGTTCTTGTTGTCCTCTGAAACCTCTTTTTATTTGTTAGCATGTACGTTTTGGGGACTGTTGAGAAAATTATTTTATATACAGTTTAATTAGCAACTAGTTTATATACAGTTTAATTAGCAACTAGCTTATATGCAGCTTTAATTAATCACTAGCTTATTTGTAGTTTTAATAACCATTAGCTTATGCAGCTTTATTAACCACTCATACAATACACACAGTACACGCTAGGGCAAGGGAGAAACAGTGGAAGATTACTGGCTTAACTGCGCCACAAGGAATAGGCCGCCATCTTTAAATAGATAAGGGAGGAACAATAGATAGTGAGATACAGGGACATCGCCCCAGCAGACTCCCCTCTTCACACAACCTCTCGCCTCAAAATCTCACTACACACTGATAGAAGAAACGCCTTCTGGGAGGGGCCAAGGTGAACGGACGTTCAGGCCTCCATCCAGGTGTCATAACGTACAAACGTGCCACGCCTGCATCTTTGACTTTGACCAATGTACATCAAGGGGAGGAGCCCTATATTAAGCTTCACACTGCCGTGTCAAAGTGTGACTCATGGTGAATCTCTGCAAAGTTCAACCATTAGCACCCAAGCTTGTTTGATTGCTGGGCTGAATAACTCTGTTGATAAATAAATCTATTGCTTTGATATAACTATACGCCTCTTGAGAGCTTTCGTTATCCTCTTAAATCCGCTCTGAGTGAAAGATAGCTTTATTTTTCACAACAGGACAGAGAATGGAGAAAAGAATGAGAGTTACAGGATATTTTGATCCCTCTTCATTTCATCATGTCATGACTTCTGTTTTCAATGTGGCACCACAAGAGGGCCCTGTCACACAGCCAGAGCCTGTCAATATCCACAGTAAGACCATTCGTGTAACAGAAGCTCCAGAGCAAAGAAATATCACCATCTAGTGGAAGAATGTCTCATGTTAAATTAAAGGAATGTGTGCATAGTGTTGTCAAGCGGAATTGCATGTGATTGGTGTTTGCAACTAGTAATTATTTTCCATTCAATAATCTATCAATTTTTAAATTGTTGATAGAAAAAGGTCTGTGAGAGACGAGTTCTTAAATGTCTTGTTTTGTCGGCCCCACAGGCTGAAACCCAAATATATTCAATTTACAATAATATACAACAAAGAAAAGCAGCAAATCCGCACATTTGAGAAGCCAGAAGTAGAGAAACTGATTAATTGTTGCTTGATTCATTTACTGTTGTTTAAACGGCCATTTGTTTCCGCTCTATTATGTGCTATTGTCAGATTTTTATGAAACGAATTTGCCTGCACAATAAAAAACAACAAACAAAACATCACACTACTACAAACAAAACTCATTCACTGCTTGCTTCACAGTGAGTGTCTTAAACACACAGAGCATACAAAGCAGTAAGTTTAAGTATACGCATGTGGTGGAAAGTAACTTTTACTCAAGTACTGTACACAAGTAAAATTTTGAGGTACTTTACCTGAGTATTTTCAGCTACTTTATACTTCTACTTCACCACACTTCAGAAGGAAATGATCTACATTTTTTTCTCCACTACATTTATTGTGACGGCTGCAGTTGTTTTTCTTTCCTGCAACATTAATCGTTCCGTGACGCATCAGATTTTCCTCGTGACCTTTTGGAGAACTGTATATAAAAGTAGTTCAAACTAGATCCATCTCGACCAGCTACAACAGCAAAATGCTGCGTACACATTGGTGCATCAGTATTGACAATCTAATCTTGTCTAATATCATATAATCAGTCACAGGGGTTTACATTTGACACTTAAAGTATATTTTGCTGTTGATACTTCTGTACTTTTCATTAAATCAGAGTTTGAATGCAGGACTTTCACTGAGTCATTGTTTGATATACTCTGGCCACTGACTCATCTTGATCTGCCCGATCTGCCCCCTTTGATGTTTTCATTCTCCACCTCCGAGCCCTGACCACAGCAGCAGCTCACTGAATGACACAGAAACTAGTTCACCCAGGAAGGAAACTCCCTGCTTTCCCAAAGGACGTCAGCCCAAAGTCCACTACAGCAGCTGTGTGTTTGTGTGCATGTTTTTATGAGAGAGACGGAGGAAATATGGGGACTGAGTCAATAGACATTAGCTGACTCCCTCAAGTGTACCGCAAAATAATCAAAGGCTGACATTCATAGTGATACTCGCAGCAGTTTGTTTCAATAAAAACAATCCCTCCTCTCTTCCTTTCTCTCAGCAGATTTTCTAGTATTTGCAGCTCTGCTGCCTGAAGAAGAACAAGGAACTGCTGACATGCAAACTATAGATGAGTAGTAAGGATGACGTATCCATGAATGACGCAGAGGGAAGGGGAGGGATACACACCATCAACCCTACTAGGACAAATACATTTACTGACACCCACACACAGTTGTAGAGGTGATGCAATAGCTTCCTGGAGCTGCTGTTTCCCAAAGTGAATATCTTAGTGTTGGCCTCAGTACATACAGAGCAACAAAACAAACACGAATCTCTCTGACCGGCCTGTTGAATACCAATTATGTTTTATGACGAACATGAACCTGTCTCTCATTGTAAATACTGGGCACTTAAACAAACACATGAAATAAATACAAACATTTAACATGTATCCATCTTTTAATCTCACATCAATGTTTCATGCTATTTTACTTCAAATCGAGTCCACATTTCACATAAATGCTGTTGCCTCCTGTTACACGTCTGAAAGGCAGAGTTTTCTTTCTCTCTCTTTCATGTAGAATGCTGGAAGCGATTTATTTTTTCACTCCTTCACTCTTTCAAACACCACCGTGGAAATCATGTGATGACTGGATGAAAGTTCATGTGCTGATGACTACGCCGCAGTTTTCAAAGCACCGAAAACGG
Source organism: Melanostigma gelatinosum (assembly GCF_949748355.1). Classification (NCBI taxonomy): domain Eukaryota; kingdom Metazoa; phylum Chordata; class Actinopteri; order Perciformes; family Zoarcidae; genus Melanostigma; species Melanostigma gelatinosum. The sequence continues at coordinate 14,403,032 of NC_136650.1, read as the reverse complement.
ATACGTTTGAAAACGCTGCCGAGGACGGTTAAGTTTGAAAACTCTGGAGTTGTTTTGTCGCGTGGACGGCGTAAACGGCAGATCACAAACAACAACAGCATTGATTATCGATCGACGACCAGGTTAATTCAACATGGACAACTGATTACAGGTATTACTGACCTTGTTGTCTTTACTAGCAGCTGTTGTCCAGTTAAAGTCTGCATTTCTGCAGAGGAATCAGCCCTTATTGGAGCGATTAGCGAGCGGCGTGACCCGCCGCGTTATCAGCGCTACGGAGCGGAGGTCAGAAGTTACGGTTGAGCTACGTGAGGACATACAACAACGAAACCGAGGAAACGAGTGAGTGACATGTGTTGACCACATTTATGGACTCATAATCTAGCATTTTGTGTAAATGTAAATTTTAAAGTAAATTTGATGTGTGAGAGAGAGAGATGGAGCAAGACCCGCACCGCTGTAACTAAGTCTGAAAAATAAAACTTCTAAAACTTTCCACGAAATGTGTCTGTTTGTGTTTATGTCTTAAGTGTCAAACACGACCTTTCATTATTAAAGACTGCTTTATTACTCTGTCGTATTTTTTAACTAAGCAACCAATCCACTTCCTGTTTACACCCACCCGCATGCCCAGTGTACGTGAACAGTCACGTGATATTCGTTTTCAGGCGTTTTTTGTCTGGACGGAGATCATCTCGAAAACAATGCTGAAACGATCGTTTTTGTTTGTTAAAACTCTGTTTTAAAACGAAAACGTATTAGTGTGGATGTAGACTCAGGGAGCCGCAACAGAGGGGCTGAAGAGCCGCATGCGGCTCCGGAGCCGCGAGTTGTGTTGCGACACACTGCACCTTAGAGTTGTTTTGTGGGTGATTGATATAAATTTTGACAAATTAGCAAAATGAGTTGAGTGCATTCTTCTACTACAAAAAACAGAATAGATTACATGAAGTCCAGAAAAAGAGCCTGCTTCTGATTGCTAGGAGAAGGAAGAGGCATATTGTCGGTCGAAGTGGGGCTAGGACTTCTTTCTGTTGTCTGCACGGGCACCGGACAGATTTCCTTGGTGTTGATTTAAACGGAGGTGATTCGACTTGCAGCACTGCTGCTTCATGTCATCGGTTAACATCACATTAGGAGATTAGCACAGTTGAAAGAACAACTCAAGTAATGATTAATGAAGTAAAACCAATTAAAAAAGTAAATCATGTGAAGATATCTGTGGGCCGAGGCACTCCTACTTGATGAACTATGCAATCTGACCTGGCATTTCTTTATCAGCCAGCAAGAAATGCTTTTGAACTCGCTAGCTATCATCAAAAAAACTAGCTTTGAAGCTAATTTATTTCTACTGAAACAATGTGAAACTCTGTATGAAACTGCTATCTTTGACGCAGGTCATTGTTGACAGTGTCCTTGGCATCCGCTAGCTTTCATGTAAATTAACTGGAATGCCTGCTGGGAAGGAAGAAGTAAAAGTGATGGGAAGTAAACCAGAAAACCGATGCTGATGATAATTTGATGGATTTCCCCAATCATTTCCCAAAACAGTGACACCGCTTTCTAACAAGCAACACTTTTTAGGGTGATGGTCAGATATCATTTTGTCATAGATTTCTTTCTTTCCATCTTTAACAAGGCCACAAAAAATGTCTATCCTCCTCTTCATTACTGATCCTTTTCTTCTGTTTACATTAATTACAGAATTTTGCTTGTGTCCAAATTACCATAATACACACTGTAACCACCTATTTCTGCTGGTCTAATCCGTAACTGTGTTGCCTTCGGGTAACACAACCCGTTACTTCACGGCCCAGAGTTAGAAGTGGACACAATGGCTACATTGAGGCCAAATTAATCATCTGCAGCAGAACTCCCTTGCTGCATTGATAGCGGGTGAATTACCTAAAACCTAAAGCCGATTTCTACGTGAGTGCTGGGCCACTTCACATCACGCACCGCTCAGTTGTGTCAGGGAAATATAAGCTGGGTGGAGGTTGAGAGGAATGGACTGCAAACCGAACCACAGGATGGTATATCATTGTTACTCCTCCCTGCTGCCCAAAATGTGTTATTCCCCTGAATACAGACACTGTGGCTGAAAGTCCTTGAGACCAGTGGCCTCCCTCCCTCCCTCGCTCTCTCTTTCATTTCTCGTGGTGAGGCTGGCACTGAGCCGGGGAGCAGCTCCGTGGGCCATGATAGAATTACAGTTGCAAAGTGCACAGCAGCTGGTACCAGGGCTGTGGTGAGAAAAACAGGGACTCTCCAAGGCTCCCCAGTGAGTGGAAAAGGTCGCAATGAGGAGAATAGATAACCAGGCCCTCTGGGCACTCTCTCCTTGCATTTCACTTTCACATTTCAAGGACAATCAACTGAGTGTTTCTGAAATGGGTCACGAAGATTACAGTAACAGGTGGTCATCCTACATGGTTTCAATGGGAGGAATGCAAAAGGAGATTTTGCTATTTTATTTAACTTTGTGTATTCTGTTCGTATTTACATTGTTAAATGTGTATTAGATGTGATTTAGTAGAATGTCTACATGTTTAGTTTGCATTTAGAGCTGACCGAAGCAATCTTAACAGCAACTTTTGTTGAAATTGCAATAAAGTAGGGGTGTAACGGTACGCGTATTCGTATTGAACCGTTCGGTACGAGGCTCACGGTTCGGTACGCATGACGAACCGAATACGTTTGAAAAAAAATAAAAATAAAGTTGAGTTTCGCCACAAAGGATCACAGAGAAGCATCACTTTAAGTGTTGTGTTCACCAGAGATGTGCTAAAAAGCTTCTTGTAAATACGTCATTCAGCATGAAAAAAAAAGCAGAAACACATCTAATCGTCAAAGAACCGAGATACAAAATGGTCATTAGCGATCTTTAGAGGTGCGGATTTTGTTATCTTGGGACAAAGCCAGGCTAGTTGTTTCCCTCTCTTTCCAGTCTTTTTGCTAAGCTAAGTTAGCATTTAGACCAGAGAATCGAACTCTCCGCATGAAAATAAATCAGCATATTTCCCAAAGCTTTGTTGCATTGAAAGAGAGATTTCAGAGAAGTACACCGAAAGTATTTCTAAGTAATTTCATCAGATGTTAAAAAGAATTGAGTCATTTGGGAGACTAGTCACTGAAATTGAATTTTCTCAGAACTAAAAGGCAGTAAAAACAAAAAAAACACGGGTCACTGTGGTCCTGGAGTGTCTGTTATGTGCCAACGGTCAGACTGGTGGTTGAGTGAAGCGTAGGTGTCTGCATGTGTCTGTGCGTGTATGCATGACCACAAGGCCAATGATGGTCAACGTAAATGTCAGCACTTACATGCTAAGAACCACGGGGTTTCCTTGGTTATGCCCTGTACGCAGCAAACGGATGTTTTCCAGAATTCAAGTGCATGCCATGATTCCAACCATGAGACCGCAAACGAAATATTTGATCCTGTTTGTTCCCATTCTCTGATCTAAATTCAAACACCTTAAACTTGTTTTGCCATGCATAAAACAATGCAAGGGCAGAACTTTTTTTCTTTCCTCATAATGGCAGGCAGGTAAACAAATGTAAAACATTTGTAAGTAAAACATAAACTCATGTCATGTTTGTGGTCCTCAAGAAACTAGATGGAGAAGGAAGTTGGACAAGTTGCATGAATGTTTTTGCAACAGTAAGCTACAGGATTGATGGGTAGTGTGTTCTCGATACGGAAAACCACTTGTGCAAACAATACTACTGGGATAAGAGAGTCTGGGATTTTTTATTTATTATGATTGTATCAAAGTATCCCTGACATTTTGTGTTGATATTTAGAGCTCAAACTTAAAAAGGGGTTACACTATACTGTCAGTGTTGCTCTCACTGTCAGTTATTATCTATAATGACTTCATGTTTTTCAGTAAAGCACAAAATAAAATGTAGATTCAACACTGAGACGATTGAGGTCAGTGACCAGAGGTCTTGTCACTTTTGGTATCAGCCTCAAGTTCAAGGATTTGGATCCAATTGATCATTTTTAGCACTGTTTTCTTATTTGGTATGATTGAGTTCATGACTTTTACGGTAAACATCTCACGGTAACACGCCACAAGTATGCCAACGATGGATTGATATTAATCACCTAACATTACTGCTTTGATGTCACTTTTTAAGGTGAATAGACACCTGTACATGAATATGTTTCTAGTTCAACAAATGATATTAATTAAAGCCTTCATTGTTTCTGTAATTATATTACTGTCTTGGAGATCTATTTGCTGAAGGAGTTTCTACATGCCTTGCAGTATTTTGTACATTTGCTCTCCTCCTTTATGGTTTTCTAGAGACTCACTGTTCTGCACTGAAGGTCAACAAATACATTATTCATAAAGAACAGATGCACATTTATTTCCCAAAAGACAAACAACCAGCACAGCTGCACAACATGTTTTTTAAATAAGGTGCACACATCTTACTTTAAATGGAAGAGAGAACAGTTTCACTGTTGTTGTCAGTGTGGATTTATCCACCAAAACAAAACAAAACAAAAAAACAAATATAATCACCTGCTCATCAGATCGTGAAATGGTGAAAATCCCCAATGAATGCTAGAGATGCATCAATCCACTTTTTCAGTTCTAATACAATTTTAATACCTGAATTTGGATATCTGTGAATATAAATATAAACATTTCTATCAAATACAACTGTACTAGAATGATATAGTTCTGATATACAAATCATTTAATGATTTGAAAAACTTGAACAAATCAAGTCCCCAGCAATTATAAAGGAGTAGATTTCTATACATGAGTTCAAAAGTAATAGAATGGCAAATTGAAAACTCCTTCATAAAGTTTTCAAAGTGAATATTTGAAATAAAGTGCAAGAACTGTGTAGAGAAATAAACATCTACACCATCAAAAAAACCTCTCAAATAAGTTAAAACAACAATGTGCGTGACTGCTTGTTACAAAATAGCGTGTGGTGTCCAGACCAGATGTTTCTACACACACAAATCCATTTTGATCAATGTGTCGGACGCTGAATAGAGGAAGAGGTGAGCGGTGACTTTCACTGCCTGTTTAACAAGCAGCGAGACCATCACTGTGATAAAACAAACGGCAGGCCGGCCAAGTTAGTTAGTTAGGAGGACCGTTACAAAACAAATTATAATAATGTGTTGTTTATCATGTTTATCTCCTGTGCCGGGCTTGGAGCAGCCACTCGACCTCCACGCAAAAGTCTTTAGTGTAGTTAACTAACACCATCGTTATTATTTCGTAATATGGGAACCCAAACCAATTGGATTGGATCGGTCTCATCCCTCATCAGTGCACAATTTACGACTGTTTGAGCAAATGAGCTAAAAACTACAGTTCCCAGCTGCAAATTGTTTAGCCTTTTTTTTAATGAAAGTCATTTTTGTGACACGTTTTGTTGGAAGTTGGAAAGCAGTGCGAGGCGATCAAAATTATTGTTGGTCGTTGGTTCTGAAATTCTTTGGACATTGCAATTTATCCCATGGTGGAATTATACTGAATCAAAAATGTACTTAAAATTGTTGGCCTTCGAAATGTCAAAAACACGAAGCACATTATATCAGCTTAGATCTCAAAGTCACACAGAAGTTAAACCTCATCTGGAACATTACTTGAAGAATAAGGATCCAAAACAGATTACCACCTCACTGAGGTTTCACACAACAACCTTCAGATTGTGGCCACTGTGACATTCAAAATAGTGAAGTGGATACAAGAGAAACACGAGGACTCAGACCAGACAATGTGACTGTCTGTAACTTACTATTACCTCAACAATTTCAGTTCTACGTTGAGTTTCCACGGAGGACACTCTTTGATGTAATACGTAGAAATCCATGAATACACACAAGTCATTAAAACAGGAACATAGAGTTCCTCTGTACTATTTTTGGACTTTCGTGTCACAAAATGAAATGTGTCTGTCTGTGGTTAGAGAATCACTTACCTCATTCTTGATTTGGGATGTGCAGTTTTGACAGAGGCCACTCTTAAACTTAATCTCCTCTTGATTTGAAAACAAACAGGACTATTGAGTGTGTGTATGCGGGATGGAAATACTCTGCTTTGGGGGAATTCAGTTCTCTAAATGCCAGATTCTGACATATAGTACGATAGGGGAACTCAGATTAGTGTTTTTATAATTAGATCATGCATGTAAGGCACTTTTTTAGGAAAGGGAATTGTACATAGCCTTCATTAAATGTCATTGAGACACACAAAGAAAAGTTTCAGTTAAAGTAAAAGGTATAGCTAAAGTGAGTAAACGTTGCTGCGTTACATGATGTTATAGGATGCTACTGTCGAGGTAAAGAACATATAGGTTACAACATAGGTTAGTTGAGGTTAGTCCGGCCAGCGTGTTGTTGTTGTTGTACTCACCTGATTGAACGGCACCGTGAAGTCCTCCATAATCTGCTCCTGGTTCAACTTGTCTACTCGGTCATTCTCAAGGCCTAATAAAACCGGTGCATCCGTCCTCTCTGGTCACTGCCCTCCTCTCAAATGTGAGAGGTTTTGAGGTGAATGAGTCTCTGCCGTCACATCGCCGACAACAGCCTCAAACAGCGGAAAGTCCTCACAGACCTCACTGGAGGTAAATTCCATCGGTGAACGCAGGAGTTGCCGCTGGAGGCCCCAGCATATTAGCATGTCAGCATTTAGTATGTCAGGTACACCCAGCGTGCCCCATGTACTGTTACAGCTTACGAACAGCGTGCTGGCAAGGTAGTCAATAAAATCAGTCATTAATGAAGATAGACACAACATTTTCTTTCAACTATGTCGGGGTACAACAATGTACTAATTATATCCACAACCCATCGTGATTCTTAATTGGGTTGTGCTTGAAATGCAAGCGCCAGCGCCAACCTTGGCCCGTGAACGCAACCATGTATTAACATGTCATATTACGTGAGACACACCTGCAGATCCTTCTCTGCTTCAGCTGCTGATTCAGCTCCTATCTTCTGTTCAATCTCACAGTTCATCACTTTGCGACTTTTACTTTTTACTCTGAACTCTGACTTCAAATGGAGAGAAGCTTACAATACGTGTGATACATCTGGGCTTAGAATGCTACTTAAAGTAAGTATATATATTTTAAAAAAATACTGCAAATGTACAAGTAGGCATACACATAAAACGGCTCTGTTACAATAACGAGAGTGGATTTGTTACTTCCACCCCTGTGCATTGGGAATCCCCAGTAGTGCCCACGTGATCTTGGACCCCTACTGCTTATGGCAGAAAGGAGAGAGTGGGAGATACTTCTGAGAGTAAAATCAGTGAGATGACTCGACTGTTAAAGAGGCGATTCGGAAAGAAAGTTGTGCAGGTGTTAGAGGGGGAGTTTCGAATGTGGACATGAACTAAGACTGTCTGTGTTTGTGTGTGGTTGGAGGGTGATGAGACCAGACCAGCGTGATGGAAAGCCCAGCCGACTGCTAACACAAACACACCACGGGGAGAGAAAGAGAAAAAGAGGGCGGGGGAGGAGTGAAAGAGAAGAAGAGTGTGTTATGTCAGCTTTACAACGATGACAGTTGTCATGAAGATGCTGATGTTGACCAGTATTGACAGGGTCGAGTGAGTGTTTACATTAGAGTCCATTATCAGGTTTGCTCAGCAGGGAACAGATCCATGTTTCATCCGAAAGACCCCCCCCCCCCCCCCCCCCCCCCCCTTGAGTGCACGACTTGGAACCTGCATTTCAGAGACGTTTCACACACTTAAGAAAACAGTGTGGTGTGTGTTTGCATCATTACCATAATTGAGAGTGACTGGTAAGAGGGCATGGACGGGGAGGTGTTGGCACTCCCCCTCCAAAAAATTCCTGTTTCACAAATTATGTGAATGAAGAGGGTAGGCGTGGCTGGCCAGGCCTACCCCAGGCCCCTGACCGACAGATGGGGGTCAAACAGAGATAAGAGACTTGTGTGTGTGAGTGGTGAGCTTACTGCTGTGCATTGGTTGGCAAAATCACAATCACTGTTTAGGCGTGCCAAGGAAAACATATCCACTTTATGTGGTAGACCTCTGCGGGAGACAAGCATATCCTGCCAGAGATGGTAGACTATTGTGCTTTTTGTCTTTGCGCAGATCTGTTTTCCTCCAGCTTAAAATGTTGGCTTGTTTAGAGAGGTTTTGGCTCCTGCTCAGCGGAGCAGCCGGCGTGGCGAAGTTACTCCATGTCATTGGAATCTGTGCACAATGGACTCAAACCCCCTCCTCCTCCTTAGCACCAGCATGTGAACCCCTCTGGAGCTCTGGCTGTATCACCCCCCTCCCCCGCTCCCTTTACCCCATCATCAACACAAGGTCCCCACACACAGGAGCCCTCAGTATTAAATGGCTCCCTGTAGAAGCAATATAAACATCAGTACGTTCACTTCAAGGCCATGGATCACTTGGACTGCACCCCACCACAACTCCTTGTAGTAAGCACTTTATGTCTCTCTTTCTTTTCTCTCTCTCTCCTTATTTGTCTCTCTTCCCTCCCTCTTTAACTTTCTCAGAGGGAGAGGGAGAGAGAGGACAGAGCGTGGTTGCCATGGCACCGCCTGCCTGAGTCAGCGGTTAAAACACGGTCACTCTCCGGGCTCTCCCGTGTGTGGGATGTTCAGTCAGCATGTTGGTGCGCACCGGCTGAACGCTGCGCCGGTACTCATGGGTGTGTGTGTGTGTGTGTGTGTGTGTGTGTGTGAGTGTGTGTGCGCGTGTGTGTGTGTGTGTGTATAACTCAGTTCCGCTCCGTCCCGGGATGAGACTTCGCCATCAGCTGTGAGACGAGGACCATAGTGGAAGCGCGCGGGGAGAACGTCGCACACCTGCGTCCGGGTGGAAATAGATGGAGGGACAGTGCCGCTGTCGCCGCACTCGATCGATTACTCCGCCTCCTCTCGTGGTCCACGGGGGAGCGCGCTCGTAAACTGATTTAACTCCGGTTGATGTGAATACCTCTCCTGGATTAGAAGGTTATTGGGTGAACGACAATGCCCCGCGGCTCGGTCCGGCACTCCCGGCTATTGTTCGTGCGGCTGCGGACGCAAGGTGCCCGGTCTCCCCCGGTTCATCTCCAGTAGCTGCGCATCCTCCTGTGCCCGCTCGCTGCTTCGCTCCCCCCCCTGCCCGCCCCCCCCGGTGTGGATAGGATAATATGACTTCCTGGTTCCGCACATACGGCAGCGTCCCTCTGTGTCTCCTGCTCTGCTGCGTGGTGGTTGCTGTCAGCGCAGAAGCCTCCAGCGCCGGTGAGTGGAGGCTCATTCGGGCCAATTACCTACATCACAACCCAGCAATTAGCCTGCTTCTTGTGTCATGTCAAGGCATCAGCTCCCGTGCTGTGCTCTCCGCAGGGGGCAGATGGCTTCCCAAATGTTTCATGTAAGCGAGCCACTTTATGAGCATTTGAGAATGATATTAACTTTCATTCTGGCATATGTTTTGGGGGATACTGGACCTTTGAACATAGCAGGCAGACCTATAAGCTGTCTCATTTAACATACATTAAAGCCTATTCATTTTTAGGGGGAAAACCTCTAAACCCACAACCAGTGGACCCACTGACCACATCATCCTCTTGTTTCAGCATGTATTGATCAATTAGAAGTTAAATGCTTCACCTATTCTGAGGTTTGCCAGAGGCCAGGAGAGCTAATTGGGTCAGAGCTGCTTGTTAGTGGGCTGTTAGTGATTCTATAGGACCTGCAGCATTTCTCTGTCCTACATTACTGCTCCGCAGCTCACTGAAATGACTCTGGAAGATTAGATTTCAGAGGACAAACCACTCCAATGAATCATTAATCCCACTACAGTAAACTAAAGGTTTATTTTGTGCCTTTTGTCACCCTGTAAAAACCTCCAGTGTCTACATCATGCTGTATTTTTCTCCCAACAGTTGCATTTGTCACAGTGTTTTCGCTCCATTAAAACGTAATAATTTGTGTTGCACTCACAGATTGTCTCACGATTAGTCCTCTCGTCTCGTCTGTGTGTGTGGGTGTGGGAAATGGTCCTTTGCACCACTCCAACAACTCGAGCACCTGTTCCCACACTCACAGCCGTTTTCCCACTACACGGCTGGCTGATACGTACTGAATAGCCTCACATATGCTAAGTGGTGCTTCTGTCGTCAGAAGTGTGTGTGAGAGCTCTAAATATCAGGGGCTCGGCTGCCTGGCTCATGAGTGTTGACCCACCCTGTCTTTCAATTGCTAATCATTGGCTCTTCTCTTCATCCCATTTCTCCTTCATCTCTCTCTCTCTCTCTCTCTCTCTCTCTCTCTCTCTCTCTCTCTCTCTCTCTGCAGTTGACAGTGCATGTTGGTCTCCTCGTGTCACTTCTTGTGTAGATTGCCTCAGACGTGGACCACAGTGTGCCTGGTGCTTCAAGGAGGTAGGAATGTGTATAAAAAGTGAGTGTTTGAGCGTGACAGGAAAAGGGATAAAAGGAGAACGTTGCAGCATTCCTCAGATGACACGCACCGACGCTGTGATGCCATCCACAGATGCGAATATAATGTGTATGGTCGGGCTTGGTGGCCTGCTCTATGACCTGTGTGAGTGTGTCTGTGTGTGTGTGTGTGTGTGAATGTTTCCATGTGTGCTTTCTCATGCCGCAGCAGAGCCAGAGACACTTTCTATCCATGTGTTTAGTCTAGGCGCTCACACATATCACTGCACTTCTTCTCAAAGTGTGCATCCGCCTTTGTGTTTGTCTGTATCTGCTTCCTGGGTCTTGTAAAGAGCCCACCCCGAATCAACCCTGAGAAGCTGTAAAGCCTTCCAGTGCCACACCAGTCACAAAATATATATATATATATACGCACACACACACACACACAAACTGCACCGTAGACCAGACTGTCAGCATGTGTGTGTTTACAGACCTCAGGTGCTTTCCCATCTTGTGAGGCCTAACCTTAACTGACATCATTAAGAGGGGCCGGGCTCGTTGGTGTGTGAAAGCATTCAAACGCCAGATCGCTAACCTCCTACACACACACACACACACAAAATGTCACATACGCATGCTTGACACGGTGACACGGTTTGAATAATAAGTGCTTGTAAGCATTCATGATCACTTTTTGCCATTGACATTCAGTGTCAGGAGAAGTGGCAAACTAAGGAAAGTCCGGGGAAAGTCACTGTACCGCCCACTGGTGTTCAAATTCTAACCACAGGGACAGCATGGTCACACAATTCGCTTCAGTTGACTGTTTTGCTTATCTGCAACAGTATTTCTGTTTTAAAAGTAGCAGTAATCTCATTTAATTGCACCATTTTATTCCTTATTTGTGTGATCTTGTTGGTTGTATCAGACTCAATCCAATCAGGCCCATGACATGCTGTGAATATACACACATTTAATGATCACATTTGTTGTTGCGAGTGCTAGTCACCGTGTTGCTCGTTTGTCACAGAGGAAAGTACCAAAGGTCACTAATCCACTCCAAAGCTGCAATGCATGACGCTGTTGTACTGTATGTGTCGGAGGCAGCGGTGTGGTGAGATACAGCGAGATTCATTCAATGAAGCGATGATTAAATCATATACTCAATAAGAAAAAGCCAATTGGAGCATTTACCCTTTTCTGTCAGAGTTGCTACTTTCATTTAAATATACTTTCCCCTGTAATCAGTATCGGAGATATTAGATCTCGACACTTCTTCCTGACACACGAAACTGATGAGTAGCTTCAGAATCACATGACATGGTAATAGTTCTCATGTCACTAGGCCTAAACCTACGTCACAGATCAATACAAACATCATGAAAATGACTGAAAGGAAACCACGGTTGAGTTATTGTGAAACTGGTTTCAAAATGCCGTGTGTGAGTTACAGACAGGTGGGTGAAATAACAAATGACACGCTCTCTGTACTCCGGAGTGTTTGTGTGTCTACTTCTATATTTGTGAATGGATGTAGTGGGCAACATTAGAAGAGGAGTGGAGAGTAAGTGAGGACTACAGGCTATATTTGGCAGCATTATTGCATCTTGCCCCTTGGGTCACATGAGGATAGTGTGTTCAACTTGACCCGCTTCATTGTGTCACTTGTTCTCATTCCTGAAATGTGATTATCATGATAACAGCTTAAAATACGGCTTAGTTGTATTATCTCTGAACGCTTTAGTGCTCTGTCTTGTTTAGCATTGTTTGTGTTGCTTTCTACATTTTTTTTAATTGAAAACTGCAAATAAAACATATTAAAAGAAGATCATAAGAAGGACAGTTTTCAAAAGTCACCATTTCCCTTCTCTACCAGGACTTTCTGGATGGCGCGGGGCCGAGCCAGCGCTGCGACCTGCCAGTGAAGCTGTTCAGCAGAGGCTGTGATCAGGAGTTCATGGAGCAGTCAGAGATCAAGGTGGAAGTCAACGCCACCATCAGTAGCACACAAGTGTCCCCACAAGACATCAGCATCACCCTCAAACCAGGTAGACGACGGGCAACTCTGTGTTTGTGCCTCGATTGCAACACTTAGTCAAGTGTCACATTGTGCTGTTTGCTTATTGTCTTGGTGTGTGGTGAAGCGGCTGAGGTAAAGTTTTTAATGAATGATTTCATCATATGTGCGTGTCTGCCTAGGTTCAGAGGCCAGCGTCGTGGTGGCTGTGAAGCAGCTGGAGCGTTATCCAGTGGATCTGTACTGCCTGGTTGATGTATCGGCGTCTATGCAGGAAAACCTGGATCATGTAGGTGTTCATCAGTGCTGACGATTTTCACTTATTTTTCTAAAGAAAAGAGTTTAAAAGGTTGAAACTAATTTCTGGATCATCACAACTTTTTTTTTTTACACATATTGTTTTTAAGATGGTTGGAAAAACCCCAAGACTTATACAAACAGTTAACAGTTTGGTATCACATCATTGGGGCTTATGAGATGGCTACTGTCTTTACATTTGACATGGAATACACTGCAAAAATGTCAGAGCTCAGACTCATTTATTTAAATATTGTTTAAATGATTTAAGATATTTGAATGAATCTCTTTGAAGAAAGTGTTTTCTTCTCTTGACCCTCATCCATTCTGTCTCACTCTTTACCTCTTCATGCTTTTCTACTTCTCCCCCTCGCCGTCCTTTACTCGCCTCCGGCTGTCCCATTCTGCGTCCACCTACCTCGGCACGTTTTCTGTGGTCCAGTTGAAGACAGTGGGTGTGGCGCTGTCTCTTCGTATGACGGAGCACTCCTCGGACCTTTGGCTGGGTTTCGGTTCGTTTGTGGACAAACCTGTCTCCCCTTACATCAATGTCCACCCCTCCAAGATCAACAACCCCTGCAGGTAAGACACACCATCTGTTGGTTGGATTATTGATTGTTGCAAAAGAAAAGTAGGGTTAATCCTCTCTATGTCGCTCATTTTGTGAATGTTCGTGCAATGTATGAAATAGATAGTTGACACTTTCAAAGTTTGTCTTGTTCTACTCCTCCGCTCACTTTTTCTTCTTTTAATGAGACAAGAAAAGTGGTGATTTGAGTAAGTATTTAAAAATGCAGCTGCTCCCGTTAGTTGCTCCCACGTGTGACTCAGTGAGAGACTCATCAGTTGTTAGGGGGCAACGAGCTGTGCTGTGAGACAGGCCTTCGCCATTCATTTGTCCTGACATCTACGTCCTTAAATGCTGCAATCAAAAACGTTCTGGGCCGTCTCCGTCTCTCACCAGTGATTATGAGATCCGCTGTCGTCCAGCCCACGGCTTCCACCACGTCCTGAGTATGACCGGCAATGTGAGCGAGTTCACGCGTGTGCTCAAACGCCAGCGCATCTCCGGAAACATGGACACACCTGAGGGAGGACTGGATGCTATGATGCAAGCCGCTGTCTGCCAGGTGTGTACATACACAAGCTGGAAAGTCATACTCGCAAGAGCTACTTGTGTGTGCAACAAAGAGAAACAGAGTTTGCAAAATATTTTTTGTTGTTCAGAAAAATTAGGCATTACCCCAAATTTGGTCGTAAGTCTGCACGCTGGTGAAAGAAGCATTTATTCTGGGAGAATGGTGGCACTCTGACTCAGCATTGGATATTACCACTAAGTAATGACACCACTGCTGGGGTATGGCAGACACACAGAGTTGCTTATACTATGGCTGCAGGAGGGCTTTGAGTCACACCATGCAGGGGGGCCCTGAGTAACCAGCCTGCAGGGAAACACCACGGTGGTCATCACTCTAGAAATAGACTCTCCATTATGTCAGGCCTACTTATGAACTCACTGGGTTTCCTTAAACACACACGTGCACACACACACAAAGTCACTCACATAAACCCATTTCTCTCACACTGTCTATGACAAGTCACTGACTTCAAGAGGGAGTCTGTGACTGGTGGAGGAATTCCTGCTGTGTTTGGCATTACAGAAAGAGCTGATCACCACGGGAACTAATGTAGCGCAGATGATTAAGATGTTTGAATCTGCAGTTTCTTACCACATGTGTAAAAAATATATTGCATGCACGTTATTTCCAGTCTGTGTAAATGTAGTTGAGTCGTGATGTAAGGGGATAAAAATGAAAGAATCTACCAAACTGCTCTCCAGAGACAGAATGCATGATTTACTCACATTACACAATGTCCTGACTCCTCTCCGTCTCTCCTTTAGAGGTCGGTGGGTTGGCGACCGGAAGCCAAGCGCCTGCTGCTCCTGATGACCGACCAGCCGTCTCACCTCGCCCTGGACAGCCGGCTGGCAGGGATTGTGACGCCACACGACGGCCTGTGTCACCTGGAAAACAATGTCTACACAGGGAGCACTAGGATGGTGAGAGCAGGGGGGAACTCACACATGGTGGGAAGACAGGCTTAAAAGAGCTGAACCTTTGAAATGAGTCCTGTGGGTTTGTGTAAGGAACAAACAAGATAATGTCAGATTTTACGACCTTTGACGAGCTGTTTTCTGCAGTTTTTTAGTCTAAGCCGCTGCTGACGACAGCTTCATATTTACTGTACAGAGAAATAGTTATCTTTGTATCTAACTCTTGCCAAGAAAACAAATATGTTTATTTCCCTAAATGTCAAACTACATGCGAACAGAAATGCTCTCCTGAAAAACGTTTTTTTAGCATTTAGTCTGATGTCTGTCTCCTTTTTCAGGACCATCCCAGTGTGGGTCAGTTGTCTGATAAGCTGCTTGAAAACCATTTGCACTCCATCTTCGCTGTGGAGAAGCAGCAGTACCAGTGGTACAAGGTAATCTCTTCCACACATTTGCACACCATACAGTATATAAATTGAAAAAAAACATGTTGCCACATGGTTTTTAGGCTAGGGAGGCTTCCACAAAGGGGAGTCAATTAAAATTTTCACTCTTCTCCCTTTTCTTCTTCAGGAGTTGGTACGTTTGCTACCTGGCTCCTACCTGGGGAAGTTAGGCCTCTTCCAGGCCCCAAACCTTATAGAGCTGGTGGTGGACGCATACAAGGTATAGAGCACTCACCTCCTTTGCAAGTTATTTCTCTTTTTTTGTCCTCCCTCTATATGGTGTTCATCTTTCAGACAGGAACAAGTGAAAAGTTAGAGAGAAGAGAGCAGCAGCACAGCAGGAGCTGAATATATGAGTCCACACAGTATCAGTTCAAAGCGTTTGTCTGCTGATCTGCTGACGCACATGAACTCGGCTCATAGCACTAATAGCACATTCCTGTTTGCAGCAAAAAGAATAGGTGATACTACAGAAAGTGTGCACTGTTATATTTATACAGGAGATTTAGGTTTAGGAGTGCAGAAAAAGGACACGCACTTGTAATACAAACTTAAATTCTGAAGTTGAAGACTATTGGAGATGTTTTTGGTCACGGAAGTCCTTATGAAACAGAGAAACACGGATGAGGAGGTTATGGAGGGGTAAGGCATTGTGTGTGTGTGTGTGTGATATTAGGGGTTTGTTCAGTTGGCAGCATTCTAGGCTATAATCTTGCCTCAGGCACAGCGCTCCATTGTTTGCTTCGAGAATCTGCCGAATCCAAAGAGCCGGGTGCACAGCCATGCATACGTGCAGACACACACACACGCACGCACACACACACACACACACACACATGCATACACAAGCAGCAGAGCCTGAACAGAAGCTGGCATTATAATAGCTATCAGATCTCCACGGAAACCATAAGTCCTAATCATGGACGAATACAAAGATGCTATTTTTGGCCCCATTTCTTTTCCCCCTGTCTTTTACAAAGAAAGGCATTATGGGGGACATGTGACAACTTTAATTAATCACACTTCTCCCTTTCTGTATCTCTTCCTCACTCTCGCCTCATTACTTTCCACTCAGACAGCTTATATTCATTACATTTTTAAACTGTCACTGTTTTTCCCACTCCCTTTTGTCATAACCCACATTCCCTTGCAACCAGCATAATACATTGAATTCCTTGATATCAGGCAGTAAAGTTGATGTCGCTTCTTATCTCTCTCCGCACTCGCTCCATCCAGAGGTTGTTGTCGGAGGTGGCAGTATCCGTGTCAGTGGAGGACAAGGCAGTCAGCAGGTACTGGGTGTCTGTCTCTCCTCTCTGTCCCAATGGATCCACCGCAAAGGACCAGAGTTGCTCGGGGGTGCAGCCCGGCCAGATGGTAAACACACAAGCATACCTTCAGAAAAACAACAAAATCAAAGCATACATGCGGTTAAAACTGTGCCAGAATTTAGCTGAATGTTACTCGTTTTTTTACAGAAATCTTTGATTTAAGCTCCGGGATATGTCAAAGGAAATGTATTGGTTGTATTGGATTACTTTTGACAAATACAAACACACTCACACTGAGAGCTAAATATTTGGTAAATAATCCGAGTTGAGCGGATTACAGGCAGTGTTTACCAGGAAAACAGTGCCGTGTGATTCCATGACCTATTCGTCCTAAAAATCCTTACCTTGCCCAATATGAGAGCATTTTTGCAAACAAATAGGACATTTATATTTAGAAATAGGTCACAGGACATCCACTGTTTTCATACCTGTTCCATTTATCCACAGAGAGGAACACTTTAAATAGTCTGCACCACTGCAGAGGAGCGTTTCTGCTGCAGCAGTAATGATAATACAAAAGACTACTCTTTTAAGACTCCTCTCCCCAGTAACCTTTTGGGGCTCTTAACTTTATTCCAAGATACTTAATGATTGCTCTATAGTTACTCCATTGTGCTAACAGACTGAAGTCCGGCCCTTTAATCCACGGGTGGATTAAAGTGGATTATGGAAAGTACCCACACTTACCAGAATGGGAATCAAGTGAAAGGCTTGCCTGTAGATTCAAAGCTTTGGCATGCACATGAACAGAAGAATTATTCACATGAAGCATCACACTTAGAATCCACTTCCTGGTAAGATAAGTAACCAGGAAGTATTTAAGTCTTATTAGAGATTGCCAAAATTACACGATGAAAGGTGGCTCATTTTAGATTTACAGCAGGACTTTCGTGGGAAAAAAATCCATTTTTACACTCAGCGGCATTTCTCTGGATCTGTGTAGGATCTCTAAAGCGACAGCAGACTCTTGAGGAAGAAGTGGTTGTTGAACAGTCAATCATTCACTTGTTTACCAGCCACGACAGCGACGCTGACATTGTTTCCACCTTGTGAGGTATTCATGTTTCTGTTGGTCTGTGGAAAGATTTTGCCACCGCGATAGCGTCGCAACCGTGCCAGACGCAGTCATAACACTTTACAGATGTATGGCTGAGATCTAAACGAAGGTTGAGTTCAAAGATGGATGCAGTCCTACCAAGCGTGCCGGGAGATAGTTTTTAAATCTGTCTTGCCTTACATGAATATTTGTCACACTTTCCCCTTTCTAACAGGCAAGACAACAGAATAAGCTGTTTTTATCTATGTCAGGACTTGGTGATTGCAGTCTTACCTTTAATATTAATATATATGATATATATCTATCGAGTCGGCAGACATGCCAGCAGCTCAGTCAGGCTGTATTTAGGCACTGCAGCGGTCGTAAAGTAAAGTATTGGACAAATTCAAATCTTCACCTGTTGATGGCGCTAGAGAAAAACAGAAGGGAATCACAAAAGTTACTCGGATTCATTCTCTGGGCGCTATGAATGTCTGTACTAAATTTCATGGCAATCAATCCAATAGATATTTGAGTTTTGACCAAAGAGGTGATTAACCTTTTCATCTTCCCAATGCAGGTTTACTTCAATATCACGATCGGAATGCACTCTTGTCCTGACGATGCTGAAGATGAAGACGTAACAGTGTTGGTTCGACCTGTGGGATATAACGAATCCACCGTCATTAGGATCCACTCTAAATGCGGCTGCAGTTGTGGACCAATGAGGCGCTGCAATGACGACAGCCAATGCAGAGGAAGCTCCGATCAGGAGCAGAGGCCAGATCACGGACTCATTAAGGACTCGGACGGAGATTCAAACTGGAATTGCAGAGCGGACGGGTCTGACGTGGACTGCAGTGGTCGGGGAGTGTGCGAGTGTGGGAGGTGTGTGTGCGAGCAGACCAGGCTTGGCGCAGTATATGGGAAATACTGCGATATAGATGACTTCTCCTGTCCGTACGAAGGGGGACTGCTGTGTGGAGGTAAGCGTCAAAATGATATATTTTGAACATCTAGTTCCTAAAACAACATACAGTCTGCAATTCTTCTCTGTGCTTCTGTGTCACACTTTCCTTCCGCCTCTATCTGTCTTTCTCAGGGCGCGGGGTGTGTGTGTCAGGTGAGTGTGTGTGTGAGGACGACTGGACTGGTGATAGCTGTGGTTGTCCCGTCTCCACGGCAACCTGCCAATCAGCCAACGGCTCGCTGTGCAGCGGGCGGGGCAGATGTACGTGTGGCAAGTGTGTGTGCGACGACCCTCGGCGCTCTGGAGACTTCTGTGAGAGATGTCCTGCTTGCCAAAGCACCTGCCAATCATACTGGTACGTGTCGGTTTGTATTTGCTACCACAAAGCATGATGGGAGCTCTTACAGAACGGTTCGTAGCTGACGCAGTTGCACTCTCTCTCTTTCTCAGGAAGTGTGTGGACTGCCACTTGTCTCACGGCCTCACACAAAAAGAGGCGGGACATTGCAACAACAGCTGTGCACCACTGGTGGGCTACATGGATGTTGTATCAGGTACAGCTGCTCTGAAGGCAATTTTACACATGAGCTTTGCACCATTTGCAATTTGGTGGATCTGAGGAAAGACGATGATGCGTTTAAATTAGGTTTGTTTCGAAGTCTGGGCTTCCTTCTTGTCAAAAAGAGTGTGTTGTAAAGTTAGGTCAATATCCGGATTCACCGGTTCGGTCCGATGTCTAAACCGGTTTGAACCAGTATTTGTCATTAAGACACTTTCTGGTGAATTAAAAATCGGCAACCTGTGCCAGCGGTGTCACAGCGCTGACGATAGAATCGCCCTACGGCGCTAAATCCAACTTGTATTGCATTAGTAATAAGCATAATGACAACATGGCTAAAATAATAACTGCTGACGAAAAGCGTCCTTGCCGAGGCAGGTAACACGAAGGAGGTATTCATCAGAGGTGGGTGGGAAGATGAGCACAGCGCAGGTTGTGTTTTGTGTTTAGGACGTTCATGACAAGACAAGACATGGTAGAGAGCGTCTTAAAGAAAACTACAACGTAAAAGTCATGGCCGGCTGTCAAGTGTGACACCGAGAGCGGACATTTGGTTTACCAGTTTAGTCCGCTCTGTGGCTTAATAGCAAACAGTTTGAAAGAAGATTTACGCCGGCTCAACCCTAGTCTGTTGCACCTCTGACCACACCAAACCATGATGTCACAATGCAGGTACACACCCTGCAGTACACTTCTACATCAAAACAATGAGCCAAAAGAGCCAAAAAGGTGCAGTGAGGTTGCAGAGATGGGTCATAATCCTGTGGATTTGTCACGACCAGGGATACATTTCACATTACAGATGGTAATTTGATCCCTTGTTACAGAACTATAGAAATATTGATTGGTACAGATTTATGGTAAAAATAACTCTAAAAGAGCTTTAAAACACAGCAGCTTTCTTGTAATGCTTCTCACTGATTCTTTTGTTTGAAATAATCCTGGAGGATTTTCACTAGGCCTTGGAGCTTAATGTGTCTGGACTGAATAACATCTTACTTCATCTCTCTCTCTCTCTCTCCCTCTCTCTCTCTCTCTCTCTCTCTCCCTCTCTCTCTCTCTCTCTCTCTCTCTCGCTCTCAGGCCAAGCAGGGGAGATGTGGATTCAGTGTATGTACATCAGTAAGGACAGCTGTCGCTATCGCTTTCAAACAAGCTCACAGTCTGGTCAGACTCAGCTTCACATCAGCACAAGACCAGGTATAATGTCAACACACACACACACGCACACACACACATCTCACACATGCCTTCATTCGAGGTCACTTCCGTTGCTACCACTGCTGCTCTACTGCACCCTGATGTATTTGAGTCAGCAAGCCTGCTGTCAGTTTTACAGCTGTATTTTACATTTTCCCCTCAGTTCCCAGCTCTCCCTCCTAATTTCCATAGCCATACACACACACACACACACACACACACACACACACACACACACACACACACACACACACACACACATGCACAGACATGTACACACACACACACACACACACACACACATACATGCACAGACACATACACACACAATTTAAAAGCTACTAATTCACACATACCCTGGGTTACATACACACACACACACACACTATTGCACATTCAAGTGTTACAGTTCGTCCCCGCCTTCCCGATTTTTGGAACAGCACCGTTCATTGTGTCCCCCCCCCCCCCATCCCCTCACCTCCACCCAACGGGACACTCTCTTCCGGCTCACGCCCACTCCTCCCGGGTGCAGCAGGAGCCAGGTCTCCATGGTAACCCTGTTACAAAATGTCAGAGCCCTCTTTGGGCTCTTTGTGTTGAGCGATGAGCCCGTCGTCCACACATGCTCCCCAGCAGATTCACAGCCAGCTGACTGTTCAGTGCAGCAACACTGGCACAGCTGCCACTGACCGAGCTGCGTAAGAGTGTCTGTTTGTTTGTACGGAAAGTAATTAAGCACATTACCCCAGCACAACTTTGAGGTATTTGTATTGTACATGAGTATTTCCATGCTACTTTATAATTCTACTCCTCACTTCCAGACGTAAAACCTGTGCGAGCGTAAAACACTTTTTTCAAAGAAAGACATCCTGTCCCAGTTCCTCACAGTGAAACCTCATGTGTGTGTCCACAGAGTGTGCCAGCAACAGTCGGCTGGTAGGAACATTCCTGAGTGTGTGTGCTCTGACATTGCTGTGCGGCCTGGTGGTGGTGGCCGTGTCCCGGCTGCTGCTACAGAAGAGAGGCTTCTCACCAGGGGGCGCTGCTGAGGACGGACCCTATCACTGCACCGGAAAGGTTCGCTCTCTAAAGTCAAGTATGATTGAGGCGCTCATCAGCACAGCAGGGTTTTAATTGAGATGTCGCTGGAGCCCCAGATGTATTAGGGAACCCTTCATTTGTATGTATTTTACATTTCCTCTCAACTCCCTGATCGCCATCTACTGCGTCCAGATTTGTGACTTTATAACGATGTACAGCACCTTTGAGAAGAAGGAAACGATGGAAATTACCACAGGGGGGCTTTCTGGAGATATATATACCGAAACGTGTTTGGAAACCTCTTATTTATTCTACATGGTTCACCACAGATCATGGTGATCATATTTGCATTAGCTGGGAGTTTTGCAAGTATTGTAAAGCTGTACATACTTCCTCAAAGACTACACGATATAGAA
Source organism: Melanostigma gelatinosum (assembly GCF_949748355.1). NCBI lineage: Eukaryota > Metazoa > Chordata > Actinopteri > Perciformes > Zoarcidae > Melanostigma > Melanostigma gelatinosum. The sequence continues at coordinate 14,381,256 of NC_136650.1, read as the reverse complement.
AAAATGGTTACTCTCCACTTCTTAAGCTGAACATTTATAAAATCCACCTAAAATGAGCTGCTGTTACGAAAGACATTTTATAATTCTTTACTAGTTGCATGGACAACAACGCAGTCTATTAAAACATTTTTATAAAGTCTTCTGTCACAACTTCACATGAAGGATTAAAGGTCAGGATATCTCCGCATATGCTGCATTCAATTTGATCTCTCGTGTCCTAAAATCGACAGCAATACAACACTAAATCGAGTGTCATGTTTTGGTTTGTGTGTCTGTGTATATTCAGGATGCATGCGTGTGTGTGTGTGTGGCTATTACTGACTGCAGTTTTTTCACGATTCAGGACCTGTCATTCATCCCAGCAACCAACGAGAAGACTGTTACTTACAGGAGGGACTGTCCACCTGACCGCCCCGTGGAGATGCACGTCCAGGTTCCCAAGATGCCCCTCGGTGATCCCTGGCAGTGCTAGGTCAAGGTCAAAGGTCAAGGCCGGAAAAGAAAATCAGTAGCGCCACGGAGAAGGAGAGTCATGTAAAGACTTCTTCTCTGCTTCTACATCTTTGGTAAATCTTCAACCAGCTGCATGTGGAGACTGATAACGATGAACTAAACTGTGAAACCTCCATGGGATCACTTTTGTTAAATGAACTGACCAAACCCTCATCGACTGTGTGACTAATGAGGCCAGTATCCTAGAAAATTGAGATGAAACAAAGAGCACATATCCCCCACCTCCTCTTCCTCTGCTGCAGCAGGGAGGCTGCTCCTTCCACAGGGTAAAGGGTGATCATTCCTCGCTTTTTAGCCGTGCCGCTCTTTAAGTTATGTGTGTTAGTGTGTGTGTCAGAGTACGTGTGTGTGTGTGGAGCAGGTAGATGCATTTATGCTCTATACAGGCTTTCTATTTATGATTTTAGAGTAAAACACTACATGTTTGACGTCTCTGTGATTGCGTGACACTCCAAATCTCCAACTGAACTATCTCCCTGCTGTCTTAGTCTGCCCTCCTGTGGCCAGCTTGAGGTACAACATTTTGTCTCTAATAATACTGTTAACACATTACTGACCTCAGCTGTACTGCCTTGGGGTTTAAGTCACAGAGCACACCAATGACGCTGTATGCCTCTTCTTTATTTCATTTGTGGCACACCCTGTCTTCTAGTTTCATTGTTGTATTTAGTTTTTGTTAACCGATCAACTGCATTGCAAATTATTGTTACTTTATGGCATTTTTCTATCACAAGTTCAAATATAGTTTCATGTGTTTTTGATAATCTGGTTAGACTTGCACTAGAACAGTTGTGTTGCATTATACTACTGAGGACTGTGTGGGGTCTCTGGGGTAGGAGAGCTGTGACGCTGGGTTTGAAACGATTGGTTTGCGATATATTGGGCATTAGAAGGCATCTATCTACGGCTACGCATTAAGTGCATTCAAAGCTAATTTAACAAATCCGCTACACTGGAATAACAATGAACTGAAAAATCATGTTTAAAGTCATCAACATACTGACAATTAATGGCAACGGCACCATCATACGCTTGCTCATGTGGCCTCTCTAACAGAGACAGAACCACAACTGTGTCTGCATACATCTGCTGATCATCGCAGTGCCATCAGTGATGAGTTTAGACTCAACAAACCAGCTCTGAAGGTACTGAGATCAGAGGTGGAATTACACGCCTCATGCACTTGATCATCTGGATCCAGAGTGCCGGTTGCATCTTGTGAGACTTTCGTTTGCCCAATCCGGTTTCTCCTTTTTAATTTTGATTCAACACAATGTTGTTCACAGCAATAGCTGCTCTCTTTTACTGTAAGTCAGGAACACTAATTATTTATTGTGATTTTTTTCTTTAATATATGTGAATTGTGCTATTTTGTGATAAGGCTACCTGTGTTACAGGTAGTGAGTACTGTTTGTGTTTATGAAGAGCGGTCTCTGTCTCTAACCATGAGAATAATTCAGCAATAAGGTTATAATCATCTCATCTAACCGGGCACTGAGTTCGGAATAACAACAGCACTTTTCTGTGTCGTTTTGCTGTCAATTAATGTGACTCGTTGTGTAGCATGGATTTTTTTCATCACAATAAAATGTGCAAGATTTTTATTAATCAATTCTTGAGTACTTTAGCTTTTCTGAACCAACAGGTTGTATAGAAATTCATGTTAGTGTGGTGAAACGTGACCATATCTATTAGAAGGCACTAATTAGGCTGGCTCATTTGACAGCTAGTATATTTTTTAATGAATATAAAGCCAATGTTTTCAGTTCAGTTGAACGTACAGCTTTGTGCAAATCTTAAATATATATATATATATATATATACTGTATATCAAGGTGACCAACGCATGTGGTCCAAAAAAACTGGTGACGATATAAACTGAACACTAGGTGGAGTTGCTCACTAAGGTATGAGATGAATGTTACTGATCACTGTAAATATTATAGATATAAATATAAGCAATAGGCAGTTACAGAAAGTGTGCAAAATACAATGTTTGATAAATGATTCGGTATGTTTTCTTCAACATGTTTTCTATTTGTAACTGATTTAATGGTGCACATCTGGACAAACAATGTCTGATAGACCATGAATCAAATCAACAGTTTTAGAAATACGCTGAATAGATAAAATTCAGGTGCCTGAAATATAAATTATTCAATAGTCTGATTAACTCTATAGCAGTTCATTTGTGGGTATTTTTTTCCTGGTTTAAAATAGTCAAAATAGTTACTAGATATTAGTTATATGCTGTTTTATTTTTGTATTTCTCGGAAAAATATATATTTACTGATAGAATATGCAAAAGGCTTCGGCAAAATCATACGACTTTCAGCTTTAACGAGCAACGAACTATGTCCAAAAATGGTCCTGTTTTATTGAGTTATAATTCATAATCATGACTTACAAACAGACAATTCATAAAAATGTAGTCTTTTAACCAAACATAATTAAAAAACAAACCTTTAACGATATAGCATAACCTTAAATTGAAATGAATTCATTAATAATTAATAAGCGCGATCATGGTCAGCAATAACGCAAATAACGACATGACAGGCACTTGTTTAATTTCCAAACAAAAATATTTTTTGAAGAATAAATTAGGCGCATATGTTTTCAAATAACACAAGTCTGATAAGCTGTAGAGTACAAATTTATTTTTTAAGAAGGCTACAAATAAGATGAGGTAAGGACACAGAGTTTATCCACAGCTGAAGTTCATCATAAAGTGCCATTTCAATTTTTAAATGTCCAAGAAAACACACTCCATACAGGCTGATACAGTGTTATCGAATGCCCATGTGTTGCTTTGTAAATCATTTCTCCGCCCTCTGTCCCTCGGTGGTTTGGACAGTCTGACGCACCTGTACCCCGGGAGACTGACTCGGGCTACCGGCGAGGCTATTGTCCGTGTCGCTGCTCCCTTTACCGAGTCCCGGTTCCGCGCCATCCTCTGAGCCCTCCGCGCTGTGCGTCCTCGCGTGCTTGTTGAGGTGGTCGGAGCGCATAAACCGTTTGTGGCAAGTTGGGCACTCGAATCGCTTCTCCCCGGTGTGCGTGCGTAAATGCCGCTGGAGCTCGTCGGAGCGCGTGAAGCGTTTCCCGCAGAAGAGCCAGTTGCAGACAAACGGCCTCTCTCCGGTGTGCCAGCGCAGGTGAGCCTTCAGGTGAGAGGTCTTGCCGTAAACTTTACCACAACCCGGGATGTGGCAGCTGTGCACGCCCCTCCGCCGCGGACTCGTGCCCCCCTGGCCAAGGCTCTCCGCCTCCTGGCAGTTCGGACAGTCGCACGTGGCTCTGCCAGAGTAGCGCCTTGAGGAGGAGCGGGAAGATGCGGGCAGAGAAACCACGGGGGTTCCTGTCAGAGCAGGTGCCCCCGTCGTTGTAGACTCTGTGTAGGCAGCATGGACAGGGGACCTGAAGCCGTCAAACAGGTGCTGAGTGGCGGGGTGCATGTGCTGAGAGGCCCCGGGGCTGAAGGCAGAGTTGTAGTCAGTGCTGTAGCCGCTCAGAGGAGAGGGTAACCCAGCCTGGCTCTGTGTGTCCACCCAGCTGGTTCCCATGTCCCACCAAGCAGCAGACCCGTTACTGACATCTCCCACTGGCTTGAACCATGAGTCGTAGGGATGAGCGTGCATCCTCGGATAAATCCCGGCTATTCCTTCCACCGACGACGGGAATTTGGTCAGAAACACAGACCGCTGTGTGTGCGAGGGATCGGGAGCACTGTTTTCTGATGGCACGGAAGTCTGGTACATCGAAATGTCATTTCCAAAAGGCGAGTTGGCAGTGGACACTGAGAAAGCGCTCGATGTCTCCGTAAAGCCCGTCCCGTTACTCCTGGAGGGAACCCCGACAGGGGTGAAGCAAGCCCCAAGGTTGCTGGTACCCGGGGCGCCTCGTTTCCACGGGTGAAACCCCTTCACGTATCCCGGCACACCATCGGAAAGAGCAGGGGAGCAAGAAGGGCTGGACTCGCCGATTCTGCTGCAGGTGGCGGCCAACATTGCCAGCGGTGTGCTACCGAGCCGGGGCTCCTCCTGTGGGGAACCCACAGACATTATAGGCCTGCAACTCCAGAGTCATGGCCAAACAGAATGTGTGCGTAAAGACGCGCCACATGTTAGATTGATCACTCGATTTTCGTAAAATGTTTGCTCTCGCAGATTAAATGTTAAAGTCATGTGAATTATTAATGTGGCAGTTTTACAAACAGTGTGCCTCTGGCATCATATTATGAATAACAAATAACATGGATATCTATGTTAATGACATCATCAGATTAATCACATTATAAGACGGTTTCTAAAATAAAATATTTTTCTGTGCCTCTTCCTTTTGTTAAAAACATTTATACTTCTGACAGCTGTACGTGTATCAGCTTTCACGAACTGGCATGATCAGTGAAAACAACAAGCTGAAGAATGAAAACAATAACTGTCGGATTAATAGAGTATATAGATATGAATGAATATTACTGGTTCATGCAGCGACACGACAGGAGTTAAACACCTTAAAGTGCGAAGTTAACTGGGTTCCCTGAATACCACAGACACACCGAGTCATTCAATAATATTATCACATCATATAACCAATACTTTAGAGATTTCTTGGATAAGGATGTTCAGTAAACACAACTCACCCCTAGCAGTGTAGCAGCCATGGTATCTCCGTGTGTGTGTGCGCGCGCTCGCGGTAACCGAACGTGATGATTCTGCGTTTCCTCTCCGACTGCTTCAGTAGTTGTGACTTCTTCGTGCCTTTGAAGTGCCGCTGAGAATCCGAGGACCAATCAGAGAGCAGCTCAGACTAGACATCACTAGACATTTGCGCTCGAGGTTGTCGTGCGACTCTCGCGTGCTCCAAAGTGCAGAGAGAGAATATGAAAAGAAAACACGAATTCAAGACAATAAATTCAGTTTAACCAGAACACACCCTTCACACTAACTCACTCTCTTCACTTCAAACAGTCATGACTGACCTTGTGCATGTGCCATCTTGTTATTAGACATGGTAGCAGTTTTAATGAGCAGTTATCAAGTGTTTGTTTATTTAACCTAGCAGTTGTTTTTTTGTATTTCTACAGAGCTCAAACACCAAAAGGCTCCATTATGAACCAGATAACAACAAAGATAGCAATTGAGAAACTCAAAAGCAACAGCACTTTCCAGCTAGAGGAGCACTTTGTGGACAGTTTAGACGAACACGTTTTAGTGCATTTAGGTTAACCTTGCATGTTTCAGACAGGAAGCCTTTGTTTCAGCTATACAGCCTGATGTTTTTTTTGAACTGACGTTGTGAAGTCATACAGAGATGAATGCTGATGAATGAGAGGCAGGCCCGGTCCATCCCATCCTGTCCCTGGGGCGTATGTAGTCAGCCCTGGGGCAGGGAGGGGAGGACACCACCACTGCCTCCACAATTTACTCAATTCTATAGATCATTTAAATACTCGTCCCAGCTCACACTCTGTATACACTGTGAGGGAGAGCTTTTATCAATATACTCCTATTCTTAAATCATGGGTGATTGACCAATATGATGACGCACTCCCAGAATGCTCTTCAGCCTCTGTATATATGAGCAAAGCCACAGATGGAGCATTTCATTTGAATTTCAAATTTCATAAAACAGCAGGATTTAATCCATTTCCTTCATTTGTTTGGTATTAACTGCTTCCTTGCCCGTTCTTCATCTCGCTTGTTCTATCATCCTGAATGAAGTCAGCTGGACACACATAGACGGAAAAGTTAATCACATTCCTCATCCACTCAACCCCCCAGCGCACGCACACACACACACACACACACCCCGTGTGCACTGGGTGATTGATAGTGCGCAAGATTAATTTTGGTGATGCTATGCAAAGACAAATAGTTCACTCTATCAGCAAGCTTACATTCAACACTTTTCTTTAAAAACGTTTTAGGGGATCATTTTTTGAATAAAGATGGGTAAGAGTAGGTCAAGGCACATGGAGGTACCTGTAGTGTCTGATGTACAAATACACATACTCATTTTTCCACTCATTTAAACAGATCTCTGTGCAGGTAGTCATTTGGTCAAAGGGTTATTTAAATTTTGTTCATCTTAGTTTGTGGGCTTTAAAAGCGGCTTTTGCACTCACTGGATTTTGTTACAGCACGTTGGCCGCAGAAAGTTAAAACAAGAGAGCTCTGTTGTCAGATAGCCATGACTATGCTAAAGCTAAAAGTCACAGATTAAATAGATTATTTATGCATGAAAGATATCCGTTTGTTGTTCCACATAGCCGAATGAGGCTTTAGCTAAATCAAACTATGATGGAGAAAAAACAACAGCAGCTAAACACCTTTTAACTATTTTAACAAATCTCAGCAATAGATGCAATCTCAGCTTTTAACCAGAGTGGAACGCGTCCGATTTAGTGTGGCTACCTTCAAATTTCATGATCGAATGTATTAAGTCTGTAAATGAATCAGTTGTATTTATTTCAGGATTAATTTAACAGTAGAGGGATATAGACACAGATTATAAAATATAGACTATAAGCAATGAAAACAAGCGGAAGATCATTTAGTTTTGAAGATGCTGAATTTTCCCCTTGAATTCTGTGAATGATATCCAACTACAAAGTGCAGTTTCTGCATTTTGCTGTTCAGCCTAAAAAGGTATAAAATGAAGATATTATAACCTTTTTATCTGCCATGTAAGTGGTGGGATTTCAGCAATCAAATGTAGAGAGAAATCATGTGATTTCTTGGACAAATCACATGAAAAGATGGCCTACTATCAATATATTTTGGTGTCATTGTTGGTAGGCCACGCACACTAATACACACGTCCCAATGGACCGCACAAAATCACAGGTTCCCACGCTGGCCCTTGCTTGCCCCCACAGCCTGAGGCATGGCCGCATGCACAGGTGGAGTTTACAGTAGGTCATCTTGCCGTCCTCACGAGCCACCCAAACAGCTGTCCCTCTTTTAAATGCATTCTTTTCCCACACTGAAAGTGTGTGTGTGTGTGTGTGTGTGTGTGTGTGTGTGTGTGTGTGTGTGTGTGTGTGTGTGAGTGCGCGTGTGTGCTTTAAAGACCCCCCAATGAAACCCTGTCTGAGCCCCAACCTGTTCCTTTAGCGGTGATAATGACCACATTATCACGCGCCATCGGACATCAACAATAAAAGATTGTCATGTGCTTTCCAATCACTTCATGGGCACTGAGACAGAAAAAGCGGAGAGAAAAGAGTGAAATAAAGATCTGGCACTTCTCGGGGAGAGGGATGGGTGAAGTATTTTATTTCTCCTTGGTGTTTTCCTCAACTCCTCTTTTGTTGGCGGTGTAGAGGGCAGGGCGGCCATCTTGGTCAGCTGCCCTGCTGGGACAATTAGCAGGAGAATCAGAGTCAAAAGACAAGCTGCGAAACACGACACAAACAAAATATTCATTACAGCCAGGGGGTCAGTCAATCAATTTGTGTAAAACAAAGCGAAATAAAAGCAAATAGTTGCGAGATTTGAAGCTGTCCTGTGGTGCATTTGCGACAATGATGTCGGTGCTTCATATGCAGATTGACACTGTTTTCATGCAATCTGAATCGACTGTTGTATGTGATTTGTTATTAGGACTACCAGGGACACATTCATGACAAATAACAGTAATAACAGTGTTAACCTACTTCTGAATACGGACATAAAACTTCAGAAATCATAAAATATGTGCTGAGTATTGAAGGTGCCAGAAGAAAACATGTTTGTGTCTATTTTTAATTTACATGTCTCGCCACAGAGGAGTATCTCAGACTGACTGACCCATATTTATCTTTTGATGCTCTTTAAACTCAACCCCTATAACAAATTGAGAGAGGAAAAAGTCATCCAGGTGAGCCGAGTGCCAGGATGTGCCTGGAGCAGCTCCTCCCCGGCTTCCTGTAATTACTGCGTGGAGAGGGCACGTCCGCCGTCTGTCAGCGCGGGGCTGATGGACGACTGTGGCAGCGGAACAGGGAAAACGTGTTCGGGTTGCTGTGATGAAAACTTTCACATAAGCGATTCACAAGATCCCATTTCAGCTGCACTTACAATAAAGGATCAATAAGCACTGAAACCCTACTGTTATGTCATGCAAACGCACAAACTCACTTTCCTTCTCGAACTGTCTTTTGCTCTATGCATCTTGTGCACACTGTCTTGCACGTTCTCACATCAAATAAGCTTTTCTGCGCACACACATGCACGCACATGCAGGGGTCAGAAAGAGCATCTCTCATCAGTCTATCTATGCAGCAAACTGAGGGAATCCTGGCCAATGTAATTACACTGTTGAAGCACTTCATTCACATTCATGTATACAGCACATCTACATACACCAGTAGACACGCTCATTCATGAAATGAAGGGGGGGGGGAGGATGGATTCATGGGTGAGCAGAGGAGAGGCCTCTGTTTGTAAGGCACAAGTTTGGGCTGAAGGTGAATTGAAATTGTACTTCATGAGGAGCATCTCTCTTTGTTCCACGCACACACACACACACACACACACACACACACACACACACACACACACACACACACACACACACACACACACACACACACACACACACACACACACACTTAGGTTGGGGTTGATGGATGCCTGGGGTTTGTTAAGTCATACATCACAGAGGTCATTTAAGCTGCCAACACATCTGCTGTCTCTGCCCTCAGAAAGAGAGGAAGAGTGGAGAGATTTATAAAGGCGAGGGGGAGAATTATGCAGGGTGAGAGAGAATGAGACTGTGATTAGTAACTGGAGTGGATGAACAGCAAACACACACACACACACACACACACACACAGATACACACACACGCAGTAAAACGGTATCTTTGCCGAAGCTGCTTGCGTTGAGTTTCTCCGCTCTTCCATCAACTTTCGTCTTGTCTCTGTTAACGACTGACAATAAAGTTGCTGATTTATGCCGAGCAGCCTTTCTGCGCGCCAACATATTAATGAGATGCTTCTGAAGGAGGAGTCCTCATTGATTTCTTCAACTGCTGTTGACATTTGTTCGGTGGCGGAGCGTGTTGATTGCAGATCAATAGCTTTTATCTCACGTTGACTTACTGTAGCTGCCTCTTAGACAGTGTCTCCTCTGTTACTAGACCTGCAGCTGCCTTTAGGTCCCTTCTGAAATCAGGAAGATTCTACTTTACTGTATGAAATAGATGCTAGCAGATAGAGGGAACACAAATCAAGACTCTGGCTTTAAATCTTACTCTTTCAAAGTTCGGAATAAAGTTCTGAACTTGATCACATCCAATAACAAAAGCCTTTGCATAAGGTGGTGAATGTGACATTATCTCAGGGCAGGTTTGCACCCAAAGGTTCGTTTCCTGGATCAAACCAATTCAAGGATGAGACAATGTTTCAATTTTCCAACTGGTCAGGTTTGCGTCAAAAAAGGCCAAACCCAAAAGGTCCGGAAATTGTAAAGAAAAATGATTTGGTGGAAATGACGCTCGATTGTTGGTCATACAGTTGGCTCGTTGTACAACTCAGTTGCCTCAACGCTTGTGATGTACTTTCTTACACTGTGACAAAGAGTACGTGAATGAAGCATTATGTTATTCGTTTTTACTCATTTTGCGTGACGGGGTGTGCTAGCTAGCTAAATTGTCTCATTTGTAGTCTGATAAACAATAAATTCATCAAATTCAGCGGTAGCAAAATCACAAATAGGCCACTAGGTCAGCAGTCACCAAAACAGGAGAAGCAAATGTATATTAAACCAATGAAGTAACACAAATGGTGCGCTTCCAGTGATTGGTTCGAATGGTTTCAACACCAGAAATGAACCGCTTCAGAGTTCACTTGACAGCGGTCCGAGACCACCCCTTTGGTCTGCAAAACAAACAACCATTTTCAATTGGGTGGTCACACCAACTCAAACGCAACGCACCAAAGGGAAGAAATTCTCCAGAGTTCAGTTCAACCGGACGAAACAAGGCTGGTGTGAACGCGTCTTCATCAGCCTGTGACATTAAAATATGGGAACCTCGCTGCTGAAGTGTGTCTTACTGCTGTTTATCTAACCTCCTGCCATTGTGACGTCCGTTCTGTCACCTGATATGATTTATGTTTTCACAGGAGGACTAGTGACTGGTTAGGTTGTTTCTGATCACACACATTCCTCCTTCTTCAATTCACCTTGCTCTGCTTGTATCCATCCCTTACTTGGGTTCTTGGTGTTTTGCCGTCAGTCGGCCATCATTAACATCTGCTCTGGTCGACACATCCAACTCCAGCACATAATATCTCAGAAAACCACCGCTGTTGTTCTTACACTTCTTTTTTTTAATGATACTATTTGGGGGCTATCTGTTTCCCCCTGCTTCCAGTCTTTATGCTAAGCTAAGCTAACTGGCCGCTGGCTTTAGCTTTACACTTAACAGACAAATATATGAGAGTGGTATCAATCTTCTTATCTAAATATTGACAAGAAAGCGAACAAATCACAACAAACTATGGCTTTAAACATCAGTTTTGTGGTGTATTTCAGGAGGTAGCTGTCCAATGTTATTGGTGAGAAGAACAACAATGCCATGGACTAACTTACCAATAACTAATAAACACAGAACGGTTATACAACAAGTTAATGTTTGTTTGTCTCTGTCAAAATGAACATCCCACTTTGGAAGTTGACTCTCCAGTGCAACCTGCAGAAATACGTGAAATACGTTAGCAACATGAAGACAATGCCTCTGGAAAGTAATTTAGGATCCTTTATCGTGACTCACAATTAAAATGCATCCATGTGCAAAGGTCAGGGCTAGTGACGTAATATTAAACAATGTGTTATTAAACAATGTGTTATTAAACAATGTGTTATTAAACCATGTGTTATTAAATCGTGAAAGAGACACACAGGGCGGGAGGGAGGGGAGATTGATGAGTCAAACAAACAAGTCTTTAAACTATGAGACCGGTATTAAGGACCGGTGTTTGTTTCCCACTGCTCGGAGTTATTGTGAAAATACATTCATGATGATTTTCCTAAACCTAACGTTCCTTTTGTTGCCTAAACCGAACATTACATTGTTTCCTTGGTGTTGGAGCGTAATTTGAACCTGTTTCGTGCCACCACCATGAAATGCTGCAGTTCTTTGTTTTACACTGAAAAGAAAAAGGGGCTTTTCTCGTCCTGTTCAACATCGACGAACAGAGGGACCAGGAGCACTTTTGCATGTAGCAAGTGGTGAGTGTGTAGGGGTTAACATGATAAGTAGGAGCGGATGTGGCATTTAAAGTCTGTTATTATGGTCTATTTGCCACAGCTGGCACTGACACACAAATTGAGACTCATCCAACACACACACACACACACACACACACACACACACACACACACACACACACACAGATAACCACTGATGAATTACACAAGCTCCAATAGCACTGTGTTTTGTGCACCAGGGAGGAAGGCTGATGAGAGGGAGAGAAGAAAAGGGAGAAGATGAGGAGCGGGGGATGAAGAAATAAGAACAGAAAGGCCGGTGATGCTACACATGTCACACATGTTTTGATTCCTCTAATCTCTTTAAAAGCTTGGGTGTGATTTTTCTCCCCTTATAACTGAAGCTGGTAATGTTCTTCAGCATCAACCAGTGAAGACTCCGATAAACATCACCACACCTCACTCACATACACAAACATGCTCTCACTCTCTCCTTGATTAAATCCTGCTCTGACCGTGAGCTCTGTTCTCTTCACCAATAACACTGTTCATCCCTCTTTCTCCTCTTCACCAACACACACACACACACACACACACACACACACACACACACACACACACACACACACACACACACACACACACACACACACACACACACACACACACACACACACACACACACACACACACACACACACACCTCAGACAAGGAGATTAATTTACTCGTGTTCATTTTTCAAGTTCTGCGTCTTCTCTGCGTTTAATGTGTGGTCGAATGTGTGTGTGTGTGTGTCCGTTGATTGATGCGTAGAAGCCCAGGAGCATAATCATACACTTCCAGACGTCATTTTTCACTTCCAGTGTTGATGGATAGACTTGATGCATCTGATCACTGCTACCTCAGCGTGGGGGGTCTAGGTCATCTCCGAAGTGTGTGTGTGTGTGCGTGTGTGCGTGTGTGTGTACGTGTGTGTGTGTCTCTCATTGGCCAGTAGTCCATCTGTCTGTCTGAGGCTAGTAGTGATTGAGTAGACTCCCCCATCCCACCAGAAGGCCTGTTTGTGGGGTCTCTTCTCCCTTTGCTACCCTGAGGACAACCAGCCATGATAGCCAACTGTGTGTGGATGCGAGTGCGCACTTGTGTGTCTTAAGTGTGATTTTTAAAAGGGAAAATCCACTATTTTACCCCCCCTCTATTGTAGAGATTTGGGGAAGGTGTCATCCTGCAAGAGCATTGAAGATGTGCCAAATAAAAATGACCCAAAAGGTAAACTGAGACCCCTGGAATTCCCTGTAGCTGTTTCAACAGTTCAACTACTTTTAAGCTGTTACACATCTACGAACAGATCAACCGCCATCAATGCTTGCATGCAAACTGAAACTTCAGCTGCTTTAAGTGCACAAAATTAGCTCCAGCGCTTCCACTACTTAACTGCTTTCAGCACCTACAAGTCAAGAGGCGTTTTCTACAACAGTTCAAGTTTTCTCAGCGCTTTTCCTTCAACAGAAATGTCACTGATTAACCTATAATTGGCATATCAACAATTCCATCTCTAACACTTCAACACCCTTTCAGTGCTTACACTTCAATTGACCCTTAAACTTCCTGTATGGCATGAATAAAGTTAGTCTCATCTATTAGAACATGACATGAGCAAAACATTACAATTTTAAAGATTTTAAACTGTTTACACGATTTCAAACAAAGAATCAAATCTTGAGACATTTGAGAAGATTTAAATGTATCCAGTTTATGTGGGCTTTCGTCTTCAAAAAATGACGCCTTGATGTGTACTTACTTTTTAATGTGTAGTGTGTGAATAGGGTTACCATGACTTATTCTATGTAGACCAAAGCACCCAGCCGTGCACATACATATGCATGCAGATAGCTACGCGCACACACACACACACACACACACACACACACACACACACACACACACACACACATGCACACACTATTCATGCTATGTTCCTGGTTAACTAGCGCTCCTCCCACTCATTGCGCTTCACCTCGCCACAATGCCAGCCATAAAATTCGGGGGCTGAGGGAGCAGAAGAAGAGTGGGGGTTAAGAAAAGCACAGAGAGATGGCTTGATGTTAAATTGACTGGAAAAAAGCTGCTCGCTTTTTCATGCTAATTGCTGTGCAACAAATTGTTAATTTATTCCACAAAGAAGAGCAAAACACCCCCAGATTTAACTGAAAATGTGTGCACTATAGGACAAGCTTAAAGCAAACTCTTTTATTTTCACTCTTACCATCTCTGCACACACAAATCATACTTAACGTGGTGATCAATTGGGATAGGGTGTTTAAAGGCGTGAATCAGATTAGAAAAATGCAGGAAAAGAATGCAGGTCCTTCAGGTTCTCCCTCGCACACTAACGCACACTCTCGGACCAGGTTCAGGTGGTTTTGAGGTGATTTCATGGCTGCTGTTTTACTGATGGTTCCCGTCAAAGATGAAACGTTTATTTTCCCACCTAACTGCACACACATGCACTGCCTCTGGGCTGTCATTCAGGACATACACAGACAGCAAGTAACAAGGGGTTGGCGTCAGCTCTACTAGGCCCGCAAGTCATGTCAGGTCCTGCACTGAACTACACACACACACACACACACACACACATTTACACACTTATCTAGGATCTTTATAGTGTGCTGCACCCTTCACTTAGCACTGCTGTAAAGGTCTTCCTGAACTCGCACAAGAGAGCCATCTTCAAAGACGTCCATGCATGCACACACAGACAAACACACACCGAAGAGCCACACAGACTTCTAAGCGGACTTAATCATTTCACATTTGGCTTCAAAGAGACTGTTTAAACACATGCTTGCTCACTGTCTGAAAGCACAGCATGGGTCCCGTCCTCTTCAATAGTGTTTCAATTCAGCTTAATTCTGCGTCTTTGAGTTCAGCTGCGTTTGGGGAGTGAAGTTGTAACAGAATCAGCTGAGATAATGGAGAGAACATGTCCTTCTCAAAACACCCGGCCCTCATGAACAAAGAGAGAAGTTTCCAGTGTCTTGAACTGTACAATACATCTCTAGGAAGCTTGTTATTCTTGCAGAATACAGTTATCTGATGGAAATTAGTTTTCACAACGTCCAATTTGAATAATTTGAAATTCTTAATACACATTTTGCTGCCTTGTTTGCCAATGTAGCAGTTGCGTACTCACTGTTGTGTTTTATTCAGGACACGATATCTTTTGATGGCTCCAACCAGACGTTTATTCATCGGACAGAATATAGCTGGTAAAAGACAGAACAGCTTCAGTGACTCTCATAGACAATGTTGCGGTCACAAGCTCCGGAACACTGTCAAATCAAAAGGGACAAATACTTAAGCTAACTGTTGTTAGCATGTTACTCATGCTAAATGCTAAATCAGTTAAAACCATTTGCTCTAGAAATTATAAATTAAAACAATTATACGAACAAAAAGGGACTTCTAGACATCTCCATATATATCTCTCTCTCTCTATATGTATATATGTACATCAGACATCGAATGAGATGTTTCACAACGGAGCTTGTCACAGGTCAACCTACCATGAAAACAGCTTCAGACTCGTTCATGAAAGCTGGGCGCACCACTAGCGTCTGCAAGCAGCCAGCAGAGGGCGCTGTTACACACAACCCACTTGTCTCCATGGGGAACTAATGATACGTTGTAAATGATATTTAAACAAGGAAATAATATGAAAATGATAAGGATTAGCCATAACTTAAATAATATGGTAATACTAGCAACCAATGGCCAGTGATGGCAAGTGGAATCATTAACTCTGTTACACCAACAGCCGAACCAATACACTTTTTCAACTTCATTCAAAACTCAACTTAAAGTGTGGTTTATGGGGCGTATGGTTCAACTCAGAGTTCAATCTCAGTTCAAGGTTTTGCTCCTATCTCTCCCGTAATCATGCCACATCTTACAGCATCTCATCTCCTGTCCGGCGGAGCTCTTTGTCTTGACTTTTGAACCTCTGAGGTCAGATACCTCTGGAGGCTTATACCGCGGGTTGACTTTCCCCCTCTCTTGGTGCGCATGTAATGTCTCCAACGTCATCTGTGCATGTGTGGTTTGACGAGAGGGAAGGTAACTGACCTGTTGTATGAACACTCAGATGTGTAAAATGCACAGGCACATGCACACAGCGGCACGGATGAATGCATGTCGTAAATACCTGCAGTTGTCGCCAGCATACACATTCTGCAGATTATAGTCGTTCCGACTCCGTCTTTGAAGGTGTCTTCTGAATCGCAGGACTTGTAATTAGGTTCAGCTCTCGGCCTCACTGTTGTTGTTCGAACAAAGCTGTAGGCAGAGCAGTTAACAGTTCGTCAGGCCTTGAAGTCCCGCGAGTCGTGTCTGCACGCAGCAGTTCAACATGTCAGGGACCTGTTTGTCAAGACATTATCGGTTGATAGTCAACATTTCACAGTCCCTCGTAACTAACTGTGTACTTAAGAGATGTGAGTCTTGGTGTGACATTGTTCCTTGAATTCAAAAACAAACGTCAACTGATTTACAGTGTGGATGGCAGCCAAAAAATGTCTTGATTGATTTATACGGTCCATAAAATGTCAGACAAATATGACTGCAACGTGCTGTGTAATTACTCCCAGTTTACAATGTGACTGTGCACTACAGTGCACACTGATGCAACAAGATAGAAGTTAGGGAATAAGAGGGATACAATCAAAATAATTGTACCTTCAGATGTTTTTTAACCTGATATTTATTCTGTTATTACGGGATACAGTATGCACATTACTGAGCTCTGATGGTTTAGCGTGACAGATAGTTTCAACCCAAAGACATTGAGTATCGATTATCAATTACTTGTTTCGGCTTTAACAGGTTGCAGCTTTGAGGAACAATGTACAGCACATATTCGCAGGTAAGAGTTGAGTTTAAATGGCAAAGAGCGAAACAATATTGAAGAGCCATGTTGTTATCGTGTAAACATATCAACTTGGCTCAAAGTAGGTTGTCTTATCAATCAATGTAATGTACAAATGTTATATTTTATAATTTAATTAAAATGCAGAAATGAAAAGCACAAGTCTGTTTTTATTTACAATCCAGCTCCATCTATCTCATATGTAGTCCATTTACAAGCAGCGTATCTTTGCTTTTATGATTTAAAAATATCCATATGAAGACATTTTCATATATATTCATTCATATAAGGTTATTAAAAATGAATTTTAAATAGTTTCAGTCTCTCTCTCGCTCTCTCTCTGGACCAGAAACATTCATTTTCAAGCATTAAAAGATTATTATTCCGGACAATTAAACCTTATTTGACAAATGTTTTGGGCGCTGAATGAACCTGTCAAATTTGTATCCAGATGACACACACATGCACACACACACACACACACACAAACTCACAGAAAATAATGTTATTTACTTTTAGAGACACTCACGCTGACGTCAGCCTAATCAGAGTCCTGTAACATTTCCAACAGAGACGGAAAATTAGGGAGGGTGTGACAACCAGCGTCTGTCGTGACAACACATGTTTCTATAGTCAGATGTCACGCAAGTTCATTACTTATTGTGTAAAGAACAATAACCTTTCTTCATTTCCACCCGACACCATTTGCACAAGCAGCTCTATAAGTGTTAAAAATAGAATATGCTCTCAAGTGCATACACAGCTGATACATTCTGTGGAATCATACTGTCGCATGTGTGCTTGAAAAAAATGTAAAACATCCAGAGAGAGAAACAACATCACCTTTACAAAGGTGCGGATCCGAAACATGTCCCACCCACACCCTGAACTGGCATCATGCCCACTGAGACATACCGGTTGTTTTCCACTTGATCCAGACACGACGACGCATCAACCAGTCAACTGTCATCACAGCGAGATGTTGCCAACTTTCACCGAGCTTCATACCAGTCTACTCCAGTTCGGAGTCATGTTTCCAGTAATAATAATAAAAAATACATTCTATCACACCAGGATGCATCTTCCACAAGGTGCAAACATCAACACATTCAATTTACAGCTACAGCTTCCCGATCATCCAAAATTGTGTGTGTGTGTGTGTGTGTCTGTATGTGCATATGCTGTCGTGTAATACCAGTAGGAAGTTGTGGTGATGAGCCATAGCAAACACAACGACATCACCTGTTCTCATTCAGATTTACTGGCATAATAGGATGAGTACAGAATGACTATCTATCCATCCATAACAACAGCTTGTAGCTTGTCAGAGGAAAGTTATGTGAAACGTGTCTGTTATCACTTGCCAAGTTCTCCAGGTGTACACGCGCACACACACACACACACACACAATTTATGAACAACAGAGGCAGCTGCCAAAAGCTGTACTCACGCTGGAAGTCATAAATCTGTCCATCCCAACTTAACCTTTAGGAGAGGGAGACATTCTGACGCCGAGAACCCGTGTGACAAACGCACACCTACGCTTACGAGTGCACAAACAACACCATAACTGCACGCAAGCGTGCACTGACTCACACATGCCAACCTGCTTATGCGCAGAGGTGCACCATTTCAACTTTACATTGCTGTGCACGCAATCATGTTTCATCTGCACTCAAGACATATGGAGGTGACGTGGAGAGCGCAATTACCTCCTGGATGCAAATCCAAATCAGAGTTTGAAATGATGCCTCTGTTCATGTCTGGATAATTACCTTTTCATTTACCTTTGCGATCACAAGCAGTTCATGAATGAATCAACTTTTGACTGGATTTGAAAGATAGAAAGAAAACCCTACTGTTTGCTAAAAACAATGTTTCTTGTGGGCTCAAAATGTCTAAAATGCTCAATTCTGGCTAATTTTTTGCTCAGTAGTTTTGTCATTAATGTATTCCAAAACCGACTACAACGAGCTGTATTAAAGCCATATATACCGTGAGTTTATTTGTATTTTTATGAACATGTTGGGGCTACGTACTTCTTCTTCACGTCTTCTATTCTAAAGTCATTGCAATGTTAGGCCTATTAAAAACCAAGCATGCCTCAACTTGGAATACAGAAGGAAGAGGAAAGCAACCTAGTTCTTCATCATGCTGAAATAGAGTTATTGCATACTCATACTTGAAAGATGAAAGTCCAGCAGAGAACTTAACTGAAAGTAGGCTACATTAACTCAAATACTACAGTGTTTTTTTTTTACAAGAAAGTACTCCTACTTTAGTTGAGTATTTCTATTTTATGTCCTTCATACTTTTCATCACATTTCAATGGGAAATATTGACACCAATAGTTACTAGTTGCTTTACAACTTAAGTTATAGATTTAACTACCTAACATAAAAATGTAAACATTTTCACGACAATAATTACTTTCAACATTAACATCCCGCTTACATCTTATTACAGTGTTTCTCGATTGCTCAGACACATTTCTTGAAACGGTCCCCCGTTCTCTCAAAACTGTAAACACAAAACCTCATCTTCAAGCACTATTTACAAAACCTCGGAATCCTCTTGCAAAATGAAACTTTCGCCTCAAAACAGCTTTACCTGTGCTCAAAATCAAACACTGCTCTCAAATCATAAACATGTTTTGAACAATGTGTTTTCTATTTATTGGTGTATTGTATTATTTTGATCACTTTGTTTATGATTTGAGAGCAGTGTTTGATTTTGAGCAGACTTTCTCCTTCCCACCTTCAACCACCTGTTTGCTCTCTAAACTGGCTAATATTGGTTGTGTCACATCATTTGATACAAGTGAAATAAATTTTGAGTGATTGTGTTTCATCAATGACATGTGTTCTCTCTTTGTATTTGATTGTTGCCACTTGTGTTTACCAGTATGGATGACATGTGCATTAGAGTGCAGAATGTGTTTTGAGACTGAGAATGTGTTTAGAGTTTTGCTGAAAAGTCGAAGTGAGATCTGCAAATTGTGTTTTACCATGTGAAACAGTTTAAGGTATTGACAACAGACTGCACAATCAGCTAAATGAGTTCAGGCAACTGAGAACTTTGTTCAGCCAATGGGTTTTAGTGTTTCAGCAATTGAGAACAACTGTAATGATCATGAGATATAGAGTAAACAGTCTATGTTTATATTTTCTTATTTGAATTATTTTGTACCACTTTGTATTTATGCATCATGTTATTTATATTTTAACCGAATTTCCCCTCAATAAATGTATTTTATCTTGTCGTATGTTAGTAACTATAAAGCCCCCATATATGGTATGTGGCGCCATCTAGTGGCAGCAGCTGGTAAACAAGTATTACTTTCACTTTCTTCACATTGACGGAATATCCGTTCATATTTTATCTTTTGCTGATCCTAAATTGATCTTATATTTGTAGAGGCCCCAATGACTTTGGACATGAGTAGGATCACTAAAAGTCAAATGTATCTTTATTGAGGATTAATGACAATGTCAATCATTTCTACTTTTACAACGTTTTAGCACTACAGATTGGATCATTTTTTGTGTGTGTGGCATAGTTATCTGCAGCAGATGATAGCCTTCACCACCATCATCATCACCACCACACAGGCAACAACCCTTGTTCAGACCAGAACTCGTTGCCTAGCAACGCCCTGTCGACTGGCCCAGGGGGCGGGACCAACGCACTTGGCTTCCGCAGTAATTACAGTGCATGTTGTGTGTGTGTGTGTGTGTATCTGGGTTTCTGGGCCACTCCAGGTGTGTGTGTGT
Organism: Melanostigma gelatinosum; assembly: GCF_949748355.1. Taxonomy (NCBI): domain Eukaryota; kingdom Metazoa; phylum Chordata; class Actinopteri; order Perciformes; family Zoarcidae; genus Melanostigma; species Melanostigma gelatinosum. The sequence continues at coordinate 14,360,841 of NC_136650.1, read as the reverse complement.
GTGTGTGTGTGTGTGTGTGTGTGCTGTGAAATCACACGTAGAACACTAGCAGTCTCATGACGAAAAAGAAACCACAGGACTTGAGTGTTGTCGGGCCTGCAGTAGCCGCCATGTTGAATAGTTATTTCTCTTCAGGTCTCTGATGAGGAAGTCAGATTTTAAACTCTTAAAAGTTTGTGTTGCAGCATGATGGCACTCATCAAAGTGAGACCACATAACAAATCCATACATGTTGGTGTACTTTTTGCATCAAATTCCATGTTGGATAAGAGCCTCGAAAAGGTTGAACTCACACATTTTTCACATATTTTGAGGGATCATAAAAGTATTTTGAAACCTGCAACAATAAACAGCTTCCAGTATCATCCGGACTTGTTTTAATGACTGGGTGCAGTGCCACTGTGGCAGAGTATTGCTCAGGCTGACAGCATATCAGCCTAAGTATTTCCCTTGTGTGCCGTGGGCATATCCTCAGTTGGCTGCCCGCTAATGATGTTTTCTGCTTGGTGAACCGGGGCTTTGACTCCACTTGGCTTAAGTCACTCCTCGCTCACGGATGGTTTCTGTGAAGGAGAGGACAAACTGGGCAGGAGGAACCCCTGCCATGGGACCATATAGGCCTGGGTTGCTGGGATGAATTTAACATATATATTTCCCCTTGGGAGATTGAAAGAGGTTTGTGCGCGTGAGTGAGGCCATGACTTTTGTTCCATACTGGTACACAAACAAGACACTTCTGTGTGATTGCTACATGCAAACAAATAAAAGCAGTTAAGTTCTCTGCTTTTCTTCTCCGGCTAATTAGCCATGATTCAAGTGTCTCCAAATGCATTTGTTAAACGGTAATTTTTAAAGTCAAATATGACTTTTTATACTTTTTATGTACTCAGTTTACAATGACATACAAGTAAGAAAAAGCAGCACATCCTCACATTGGAGAGATTGGGAACATTTGGCATTTGTGCACATGGTAAATAACTGGATTGTGGAATATGAATAGGAGGAAGTCCAACTAAAGAGTATACTTTATGCAATTTATTGAACGATGGTCAACACAAAACCAAAAAAATAGAGTGGGTCGATCAGCAATGAATGCCAAAGGGCGAGCCTAATCAGCCGACAACCCTTCCAGGTCAGCTGAGGTTGGCCAGGAAAGCCTACAAGACAGTAAGAGGGGGGGTCGCCTGGTCATTTCTTGTCCTTAATCACAATTAGTAGGCCAATTGTTTCATCTCTAAACTAGGCTGTAAAGTACTGCTTTCTCCCTATCAGATTGAAATACTAAAGATGTGGGGGGAAAACTGGGACAGGGTGAGTGTGGTATTAGTGGCAAATAAATAAAGGCAACATTGTGACATTATTCACATTTCCATAGTTAATAAAAAACAGCTTGATCTTCTTTCCTACCCGAGCTGTCATCTTGTGACACCAGCGCAGAGTGGAAACCAGCACACACGCCTCCCTTTCCCGTTCGCCCCCCCCACACAACACAGAAGTCTCCGCCCTTCCCTCTCGCTCGCTCTCTCACACCAACGTGACTACCAGCACCGACGCACCGGAGCATCACGGGAGCTGTAGTCTCCGCCGCCCAATAGAGCCGGAGAAGGCGAGGCCTCACCAAAATACAACTCCCATCTCGACCCTCGCACGCCGAGCCCCGTCGACCAATCTGAATATGTGGGAGGAGCGCGTCCGCCCACAAAAGCCACAGCTATCTCCCCTGTCTTCCCCTTAAACACAAATCAATTGTGCACGAAAAAAATAGGGGAATAGGCGTAAAATACAAACACTGGTGACGGTTTGTTTTAGGGTGCACGACGGACGGCGACGAGGCGTCCCCGCGTCGTGCGGCGAGAGAAACGGCGGCGACAGGCAGCAGCAGCGGAGAGGGTGTTGTCCTGATGCTTAAATGGAAGTGGGTGGCCCTCTACGGTCACACACTGACAACTTCTCTGTGGATATTATTCTGACAAGCGCCAATTTGCTCGTTTATGGACTGGCTGTCCGGTAAAAGAGACATACGACGGGGCTGCGAGGGGGCCGACGGGGTCCGGTGACGTGCACGGTGTTCTCCGTTATCTCCGTTATTCGGGGCTGCTTGATTGTGCCTGCGCTTGGCACCGCCCTTCCTGGCCAGTGGGTGGTTTCGTCAAATCGGGCAGATCCGCCACGGCCCAGCGCCGAACATTGAGGCCGTACTCCGCCTCTGTACCCGGCCGGCCTTCTGCCGTGAACTACACCCTCTCCCTCTCGGTATATTAATGCGTTATGAGTGGTAGGTACCCTCCCCCCTCTCCGTCTCCACCCCCCTCTCTCTCTCTCTCTCTCTCTCCGTCTGACAGATAGGAGGCTCGCAGTACCTTTGATATTGAAGATGAGGTTACTGGTTTCTCCTTTACCTTTATTGACCACCTTTGTTGTTATCTGTAATATTATCAGGTTTGGGTTTTTTTAGGCGACTTAGTGTCTGCATGAGTGTGTCTCCTCCTGGGACTCTGTACTACTCACATTTCAACTGGAGATATTCTTATATATGATCTTATATATATTATATTTTGTTTCTGCTCTCTTTTGACAGACTCCAAGAAGGAATCATCTGGAACTGAAGGAGGGAAACCATCTAAGAAGGGGAAAAGTTCTGGATCACAGGTGAAAGAAAAATGAAATAAGAGTTTGTCATACTTCATTACTTTTGCCTTGCCTGTTAGGCCAAAAATGCACTCCCTCCCTCCCAGCCAGACACCTCTGGGGGCGTTTCTCTGGTGAATTCCACTTCCTGCTTCTGTGCAGAGCCAGACCAGAGCTTGTTGAATAGGCTTATACGGCTGTCACACTTCAGCCACAGTACTTTTGAATTGTCCGTTTGAATTAAGGTCAAAATGATTTAATTCTGCGTGTGGATTTATTATAAAGACCTGCAGCGTTGGTATGTGGCTCTACAACTGTGGAACCTCCTTTTTTATCTGCTTTTTGTAGGTTGTATATATTCAATATATTCTGTTCTTAAGGGCATCTTCTGTTGTCGAGCGTGTACGACAAGCATTGTTGTTATTCCCCGCTGTTGTACTTGTTACAGAAGCTAGGCCGTTTCCGAGGTGTATAGCATAAGAACATTGCCTGCGACCTAGTTCCTTTGAAAGAGAGAGAGAGAGAGAGAGAGAGAGAGAGAGAGAGAGAGAGAGAGAGAGAGAGAGAGAGAGAGAGAGAGAGAGAGAGAGAGAGAGGGCGGCATTTTCCTCCAGTGTTCTGAGAAAAGAGAAATGTGGTTCTCACACGCCCACCCACTCACTTCCTGTAATACCGCCCACTTCCACTGACAGCTCTCTCTCTTTTTCTCTCAGCTTTTTGTTTCTTATTGGCACCATGTTTTCCCCTCCCCTCTCTCTTTTACTCTCTCATCTTTATTTAATTGTTCATTGTGTGAGTGCATAATGATACCTGCCCATCTTTTCCTTTTGGCTGTTTTTACTTACATGGTGTACTTTCCTGTGTGTGTACGTTTGACTTCCCCTTCTTCCCTCGTCACTCCTGTCTTAACTGTTCCGCTCTCTGCCCCCCCACCCCCCACTCCGTCTCCTTCAGGATTCCTCGCAGCCCTCTCCGTTGGCTCTGCTAGCGGCCACCTGCAGTAAGATTGGAGGGCAGGAGGGGGCCCAGGCCCAGGTGGGGGCCCATCACTTCCAGGTCCAGGCTGGTCAGTTCCAGCTGCAGCCAGGTCAGCTCCAGGGGCAGATACTGTTGGACACAGCTGGAGGGCAGACCCTGGTGCCCCAGCAGCTGGAACTGGTCCCAGCTCAGTTCACGGGGAACGGCTGGCAGATAATTACAGCAGCACCTACAATGGCCAAAGACAACACCAATCAGCCTGTTGCTGTGACAGTGGCCACCACCATGGCTAATGACAGCTCACCGGCGGGGCGCAAGGTGACGGAAGTGGGGGAAGCAGTGGGTTTGAGCACATTTTTTTTTTTTTTTTGTTTGCCAACGTTTGTGATCTTAACCGTTTCACTGCTCCTTTCCTGTTGGGCAGGTGAAGTCATTTTGTGGGACCAACAGCATCGCAGCCAATCAGCAGCAGTTCCAGATCATCCAGGTACAGAACCTGCCCAATGCCGGGGGCGGGATCCAGTATCAGGTCATCCCTCACCTGCAGACTGCAGATGGGCAGCAGATCCACATCAGCCCAGCTCAGACGGCCTCCATCGGCACTGTACAGGAGCAGGTCCAGCTCATCCAGACCCAGAGCTCCGGCCAGACACAGGCTATCCTCCAGCCAGCCAACCAGCAAACCATCCTGACAACTACAGCCAATCAGACGGTCCCGCTGCAGATCCGCCCTGCACAGTCGTTCCCACTGCAGCTGCAGACTCTGCAGGGCTCCCAGACTCCTGTTATGACCACAGTACCCATAAACATTGGTGGCATGACCCTGGCTTTGCCAGTGATAAATAATATTGGCGGGGGCGGGGCCGTGCAGCTTATCCAATCAGCAGATGGCACATTCTCCGTTGCCAACGGCAACCAGCTGCTGACAACAGCATTGTCTGGGGCAGCTCCCGCCACAGCAACGATGGTGGTAGCCGAAGGTGAAAGCGTGTCTGATGTGACGCACGTGGTGTCTGTCGGATCAGAGGGTGGAACAGCTGACACCCAAGTGCAGAGCAGCGAGGCCGACTCTCAAAGCCACAACCAGGCCAATGGGCTACAGAACCAGATCGATACAGCCGGAACCATTCAGCAAGTGATAGTGGGCCAAATGGGGCACCAGTTGGTGCAGCAGATCCAGCTACAGCCTCAGAGTCAGCTTCAGGGGCAACCTCAGCACATTCAGACCCTCCAGCTGGCCCCAGGACAAACCCTGCAGCCCATCCAGGCCTTCCAGAACCAAGCCCACGTCCTTATCCGTACTCCAACCCTGTCCCCATCTGGGCAGATCACCTGGCAGACACTGCAGCTGCCCGGTGGCGTCTCCCTGCAGGGCGGCCTCGGGGCAGGCATGCCACAGCAGCTGACGCTGGCCCCCGTGGCCGGTGGGACGACGTTGGGGGGTGGAGGGCTGGTCTCCCTGAGTGGAGCTCCCCTGACGTTGAGCGCGGCCCAGATCAACCCGGGCTCTGGAGTACAGACGGTCAGCATCGCGGGGCTGGGCACCGCTGGTGTTCAGGTGCAGGGGGTTCCCCTCACTATTACTGGTCTACAGGGTAAGACCGTAATAAGAGTAACTGTGTGAATGTGAAGTGACGAATCCATCACGGATCCATTCATTAGTAGAAACAAAAATGTGGTATTAGCAATGAGGTCAGTTATTGATGGAATATGAAGCTCTAATGACTCTAATCTCCAGTATTGTGGTGAACTATGGCATACATGAATCATTCAGGATAACCTGCTCGCCCATTGAAATTGTGTGACACTTTACTCAAGTCCGTTTTGGATCTTGTTTTTTCAGCTTTTCTCTATTGTCATATTTTTGATAAATAAGTTTACACATTTTGTCTTTTTTTTTTTTTAAATCACCTTTCAGGTCAACCACAGGGTCAAGATGGGGTCAAAGTTCAGTCGTCTCCAGTGACGGTCACTGTCGGTAACGTGGCATCGGGCTCATCGATGAGTCCAGACCAGCTGGGCTCGGTACAAAGTTCTTCGGACCAGGAGGGACAGCCCAGCAAGAGGCTTCGTCGCGTCGCCTGCTCTTGTCCGAACTGCAGGGACGGAGAGGGACGGTACGAACACATTACAAACACGCAGCTCCACAGAGGACTGGTTGACCGTCTACAGCTACGTTTACCTGAACTCGTGTTCACACTTTTATGACCATTCCAAAATGAGTGATGACCGTCATGTCATGGTTTGACAGATGGTCCGAACACAGTGTAGCTTGTATCCTGAAGTGAGCGATCTGACCTCTCACCCCCCAGCACTTTGCAATGAGGAGCATGCACCCAGAAATACACCGAGAATATTCAGAGACCGGTCAAATGTGTTCAGCTCTGCTCGAATAATCAGTGAATACATTTGTTAAAAGTCTGACTAATTCCCTCAGAGAAGTTTAATCTTAGCTTTAGCTGTGGAGATTACTTCCGCGACTTCTAGACTAGCTGTGTTCCCATTTGTTTCAAGTCCTGAAAGCTTTTATGAAACACACACACACACACACCACCTGCAGCTCACGCCTAACTCGAATGTGTGTGTGTGTGTTGTAGGAATAGCGGTGACCCCACAAAGAAGAAGCAGCACATCTGCCACATGGAGGGCTGTGGGAAGGTTTACGGCAAGACGTCTCACCTGAGGGCTCACCTGCGCTGGCACACCGGCGAGAGGCCGTTTGTCTGTAACTGGATCTTCTGTGGCAAGAGGTTCACCAGGAGCGACGAGCTGCAGAGACACCGGAGAACGCACACAGGTAGGACGAACGCGTACAGGGATGTAGGCTGGAGATGTGGCTCACCCTGGTCCCGTCGGAAGGCCTCGGGGGTGATAGAAACTAAGTATTTTTCTGTGGACTGACTAGTTGCTTCAGCTCTAATTCCCTTATTAACGATACAATTCCACTTTTCCATGTGATTCTACTTCTTGCCCAACAGCTACACGTGTATTTAGTTGTAAACATAAGAGAAAACATCTCCGAGAAGGCACCAACCAAAGCCGGGGGGGGTCCTTTCCTGGTTTATTTTGATCTAATTCTTTGTCCTCTGCCCTCTAGGAGAAAAGCGTTTTGAGTGCCCCGAATGCTCCAAGCGCTTCATGCGCAGCGACCACCTCTCCAAGCACATCAAGACCCACCAGAACAAGAAAGCCGGCGCTGCGGTGGCTATCATCACCACCGATGACATGGAGGAAGACGCCCCCGAGGGCATGGACGCCTCCCCTCAGATTGTCGCTGTGGCAACCCTCTCACGTGACTCTGACCCCGCTACACCCACCACATCCAATCACATGGAGGAAGAGGAGGAGGAAGAGGAGGAGGAGGAAGAGGAGGAGGAGGAGGAAGGGGGGGAGTTTCAATAGGCAACTGACTCCCGTTTCTTTGCTGAAGGCTGACTTCCTGTTTTTTTGGGAGTCTTTGCAGGGACTGTAGGGGGTGGCTAGTTTTTCTTTTCTTTTTAAACTTTTAATTTGACATTTTAAAAATGTTGTTCTCTCGTGACAAAGGGACTCAAAAGAGACGGGATCATGCGATGAACAGAAAAAGAAAAATATAAACGTCACAATCTAAAAATAACTAACGCATATAATAACAAAAGTTTTGCCGAAACATATGAAAGATTAGTTTGGCATTTATAAAATGAATCTATAACAATTCCAATCGCAGTGGGGAAAGGAATGTAAGTCGTGTCTAGATTAGGACAAGATTAGCCTGCTGAATCTAAAACCATCCAACATGGAGGGACGTTGTCTGAATTGGAACAGAATCAAAACTCTATGCACAAAGTTGTGTTCCTGTTTCACACCTGTCGGACTGCGCTGAGAGTCAATCATGGTACAGGACTGTTGCAGAGCAGCGATAGAGCAGGGGGCAGTCTGGGACGGCGTGTGAGTGCATGTTTGACCTGTGTGAACGAGTGTGTGTGTCTGAATTCCCACGCTGTCACCAAGAGGATCTACCTAATTTGAGTTTTATTCATGGTTCAGGTTTAGTCCTCAGATCAGATTCAGGTGTTGATTCCTCCGAGACCAGTCAACGGATAAACTGTTATTGAAGAAGAGAGGGGAATTAAAAATAAAAAGAGTAGAAAAAAGCACATATAAAAAGATTTATAAATAATGCATTCCTATTGAGGCACAGTGGCCATTAGACAAAACTGTTTCTATAGAGAAAAACAATCTAGCTTTCTACAACCTTGTTTGTGTAGTGAAAGCAATACTTTAATGACAATCCTAGTGAAACCATGTTTACATTGTCGGGGGAAGTTTTCTCTGTTGCTAAAACAAGCCAGAATAGTGAGAATATGTGAAAGCAGTGCTGTCGTCCGAACAAATCCTGTTGCTTTGCAGATACCACAGGGTGGCTTTAACATCGCGGCTGCAGTCCATCCAACGCCAGTTTGTACTTTTTATACATTTAGATTTCCATCAGATGGTACCTGGCAGATGAGACGACAGTTTTGTCGGACAGCGGCACCGTCACTTTTTTTGGCTCTCTGTGCTCTGGCGACGGCCCCTCTGCACCTCCAACCCCGCCACGTGACCGATGTGCCACAATTGCCTTAACACAAGCTGTCGTACGGAGGGAACCTCGGAGTTAGCGGGACGGAGAAAGAGGGGAGCGGTCCTGCATTACGAGGAGGCGACACTGAGAGCACAGCACAGAGAGGTAAAGAGCCACAGAGTGACGAGAGCTGTGGGTGGGAGAGGGTCGGGCTACTTAGCTATGTGGATATTATGAGACGTTTTCTGGTGGTGTTGCTCTGTGTGTTAGTTCAGTGCGTACATTCTTTTGAAATTAAAAGATACTTTAATTTGATAGAATCCCTCACAGTAAGTTGACACACAGGACCCCACTGTGTACGGCTAATTTATTATTTATCCTTGAGTTGTACTGTTTGCCTTTTGCTGGACTCGTGTTCGTGTGCGTTGGTTCTGAGGTTGTGTACAGCATGTTTGAGTTTTTTGCCGTAGCGCTGCTTCTCTCCTTTAATCTGTGTGCTTCTGTTTGCTTTTTCTACATCTGACCATTGCTGTTCATTTCTTCTTCTTCTCTTTGCGCCATAACGTGTTTTTTGGAGGAAAATAAATAACAAAAGAAGAAAGCAAAAAAGTTACTGTTCTTTAAAGTCGAAAAGGTTGATACCAAACGAATTTTTATGTTTTTGGTAATATTGTGTGACAACCAACTTTTCTTTTCTTTGATATTTTGTAGTGACATCTCATTTGTAAATCTTTTTCTAAAAAGATGTTTGTTCGTCTCCATAACATTTGATAATGGGTTTTTGCCAGGTTAGCCTCAAAGGCCCCAGTTTATTGATATTTTTAAAACTGGTTTGTACAAACGTGTTATGTCAATAAAAAAAAAAGGAAAATTTCAAGCAGAAAAGATGCTTTGCCTGCATAACACTCGGCAATAAAGTGATTGAAACGGTCTTAAATTCCACGCTGATGCTCTGGTATTTGTGTGACCAATAGAAAACACGGTGGAGCCCTCACAATATCTACACATGGTACACTGACTTTAACACACACACACAGTCTCTATAACGTCTGCCGCTCTATAACGTTTGGGAACAATCACTGTTTCTGCCGTTGATGGACTCCAAATTGAGGCTGTGAGAATCGAACCTGTGACCACTCAAGAACACACAGCTGCTTTGAACTAATTGAGTTATGATGAGTACATTTTTGTTTGTGTAGACGGATAATGAGCCAATAAACCATCTACTTCAGAAAACACGAACGAGAACACCCCGAGTGTAACTCCGCTACGATCAAAGTGGCTTCTGGGAGTTCACCAGCAGGTCACTCTTGACTACAAGTATACAAAAAGACTCAAGTAGTAGGCAGCTCACGCAAACCTTTGACACGTCGTTCCTTTGAAGCACTTAAAAAAAAACAAAAAAAAAACACCCAAATCTACAACCTCTCTCTGCACCCTCAGGCCATTTTGTGGATCTGTGAAGGTAAAAAAAAAGACGTTTACTGTAGTGACCTCTCAAAAGGTTCACTAGTAACAGGTTTTGATGTTTTGATTACACCGGCGCGAAACCTTTTCCAGGACCCGTCTGCAGATCTGTGTCACCACAGTGTGCACACACAATGAAGATCCTCCATGGGACCTCAGGTTGACCTCTGACCCCTGCCCTGCAGCAACGCTACCTGCTCATTACAGCAGTTCACCTGTACCTGACCCCTCTCACCTGGAGAAACAGGTACACAGCAGCCGTGCACACACAAGCAGCAACCTTTTAGAAAACTTTGGTGCAGCTTAAAAAGGTAGAAGCACCTCCCCTAAATGTACAATAATGTCAGCATGGCAAATCATTTACACAATGCCATTCTTTATTAGAATTTACAGTGGACTGAGAACAATACTGTAAAGTTAGTCACTTTAAGAAAGGTAGTTGGTATATAAAAAGGGCTCATTTTGCATCCATACCTTACATTTGTTCAAGTTAACATCAAGAAATATTCAACGGAAAATATACAACTCAAATCTGGGTACTGACTTAAAAACAACAAAAACATCCCTGTATATCATGAACCCTTGAACCAAGATATAAAAAAACATAACAGTGTATGTGCCTTGTGTTAAGGTACGATTAAACAAACTTTCGTATCTCTCGTTAGATAGAAAGGTTGATCTAAACCTACAAATGTGCGTTAGAATGAGTTCTACGGTACTGTGCAGCACGAGAGCCTGCTCCAGGTTTTTGCCGTACGAGCAGGTTCTCCTCCCTGGTCTTCGCTCTGGACTTTAATGCAGATCCCTCCGAATGCTGCAGTGGAGACAAAAGCAAACATGAGCTGCAGTCACAATCGTTCTGTGTGTGGCTGCAACTAAACATTGTTGTCTTAAATATCAGAAAAAAAAACATAATTTCTCAGAGCTCAAGGTAACGTCTTCAAATTGTATATTTACGCTCCAAAAACCCAAAAGATATTGCAATATTTAACAAACGTCTCGTGAGGCCTTTTTAGAAACTGTGCATTCAAAAAACAATCCATCACTTGACACAGATATCGAAAGTCGTATGGAGAATTGGCTTAATTTAGTATGTTTATATTTTCCTAATTCCATGCTCAATGCAGTAGCACAGACATTTCCCAACAGTTATTTCACAGTGACTGCGCATATTTTCTTGATTAAATTCCTAAAATGTTCACATCGTGGCAGTTTTAGGGGAATCCCTTACAGGCCTGTCGCCGTGAGAATGCAGCGACGTACCTCTCCAGATACTTGTGGACGTTGTCGTGGCCGCTGTAGCGAGCCAATCCCACCAGGATGCCGGTAGCGCAGCGGCCTTCCTTCTTACGACACAGGCTGCAGTTACACATATCTCGGCAGATGGGGCACGACCACGTCTACGGAGAAAATGTCCACATTTAACAACCGTGTTGTTACCCGACTGCACAAGTGAATCCCTGTTGAGGTTTTATGTCCCTTCCACCGATCCATTTTCTTTCCGTTTATCCGGGACCAGGTCACCGTGGCAGGAGGCGTAGGAGGGTATTGCAGACGCCCCTCTCCCCAGCAACGTTTTCCAGCGCTGCAAGGGGAACCCCGAGGCCTTCCCAGGCCAGAGGCTCTTACCAGCTGCACGTGCACGGAGAACCTCTAAAGAGGATCGTGATCAGATGCCCGAACATCCTCAGTTGGCCCCTTTTGAAACGGAGTAACGACTCTTATTTCCTTCAACCCTCAAGTCTTAAGCATTTTCAAATCACCTGCTTTTGCTACTTGTGGGACTGAATACTTAACATGCACTTGTGATTTTGTCGTACTAAACTTTGCACAAACAGGCAAGCATTCACAATAAGCCACACACTGATGAATATTCAGTGTGTTTGAGATTGTTCTTTCGACAGGATATTGGATGATGCGTGGTCACTGACTTGGACGTTTCTGTAGGTGGTGCTCTTTGCTTTGATCAGCCATGTTGGTTCACACCTCTTCTGTTGAATACTCCGTTCGGCTTTTTCTCAAAACAAACACGGTGTTTGAAAAAAATATATAAAAAGTTTTCAACAACGAGATATCAATCGGCATAACTGAAAAGGTATTTATCTGAAAGCCTTTCAGATTCTCGCTGTAAAAACACATTATTTAAAAAGTCTGAAGAGCAAGGCAAAAAAAAGTTCAGTCCAAAGTGTGTAGTCGCACTGACCGGGTCGAGCAGCACATCGCATACGTCTTCTCCGTAGCGGTTCTTCAGGCACGGGCCGCAGAACTGGCCTTTTCCCCCCACACAGAAACCGCTGCGACACACCGTCTTGGTGTCCAGAGTCTTCTGTCTGCACTGGTGACACGAGCTGCCCTGGAAGAATGAATGAATGAATGAATGAATGAAAGACAGAAAACCTGACAGTACAATACAGAACCAAGACCGTGGAATGGGTAAAAGCCTGATGTGACTCACATTGTCTTTGTCCCAGATCTTGTCTTTGCTGCAGTACGCTACGTTGTCCAGTTCTTCTTGGGTGATGTCGTCAACTGACCTCACCTCAGACTGGCTCCTCCTGGGGCTCCTCCTCTTTTTCTTTTTCTCACAAACATTCTCGTCCACCTGCCCAATCACAACCGACAGATTGCAGATGAATAATGTACTTAATTATAAGTATAATTGTTTTTGTATTTGTAGAATGCCTGCTGGGATTAACGTGGGATTAATGTGTTCATCACTTTAATGTTGAAGCTGGTAAAGGTGGAGCTAATACAACATTGTATACTTGATGACAGACTACTTAATAATACATCATAGTATATTTGTTGATTTATATTTTGGATTTAGAATCTGAATCTCCAATGTAGCTTGTAACTAATATTGTCAAATAAACACAGTAAAAAAAACATTTCCCTCTGAGATGTAGTAGACTAGAAGTATATAGTTACATAAAATGGAAATACTCAAGTAATGCACAAGTACCTCAAAATTGTACTTGAGTAAAGCACATTCCACTACCAAAAGCACACCGTTCTTCGTAGATCTAGCTACCTTCATTTTGCACCAGATTGATGCATTTAACTTTAAAATGTACATCATTTCCCCCTCTAGGGAGATCCGTGGGCACGCGGTGAAGTGTGCAGTGTGCGTTGCTCATCGTACCTCCACCAGTCTCCCGATGTCGACAGTCCTGGGTTTTCTGATGGTGAGCGGCTCGCTCTTCTCCTCCACTCCAAAGTTCTCAGGAGGACGAGCCTTACGAGACGGGTTCCTCCTCTCGGACCCCACCTCGGGTTCAAACCTGCGTTTCCGTGTGGTCGCTTTCTTCTCCTTCTGCGTAAAATAAAGCAAAGTAAACATGTGGTCTTTCGTGAACATCGACACACACATTAACAGCAGTATTAGATTATAGTTTTACAATTTTGGAAGACATCTCACTTTTGTTGCAATGGAGTTTGAATGAACTTACTCTAAATCGCTTTGGACAAAACAGTCAGCCACAGTCTAGCCTAAGTCTATGGTTGTGAGAAAGTGGTGCTCGTGCGTATACTCACTTGAGGGGTGGTGGGCAGATTCAGGTCACCCATGGTGCTTAGACCAGCAAACAGCTTAGCCAGCTGGAAGACAACAGCAGAGAAGAGTAAAGGACGCGTAACAAAAAGGAAGGAGGGATATCATTTTAGAACACCGATCACACAGTTTGTCAGAATGAGGAGGAAACACAAAAAGGTTGTAAGGGTTCATTACCATGGCCTTGTTTTCCTGAATGTTCTTGTCTCGTTTCCGGAGGCTCTGAGACAGGACCTCCTCCTCCTCCTCCTCTTCTTCTTCATCCTGCTGCTGCTGCTTCATCCTTTGGCTTCCTCTGGCTCTCCGTGAAGGAGGAGATTCTTTGACATTTTTCCCTTTCAGTTCCTGTTTGGGGGTAGACAGTCTTTTGACGGGAAACCTGAGGAACAAGATTAAAATAAGAATGAAGACATTTATCATAAAACAGGTCTGTGTTTCTGACCAGGTCCCTTGTATGGCTGGGCAATAGACGGAATCTGCGCCCAATTAACCTTTTCTTCCTGATTCGGATTTGAGCCGTCAAATGTGACACGAATAATTAACCTCATGAGTAGTTACAGCGGGACCCGCAATAAGAGGCTCCGCTCACTCATCAACTTTGCCTGTTCAAGACCAAGTCGAATAATTTTCTCATAAATAACAGGTGGCCAGTAGCATTGGCTTCACTTTTCAGAACCGGAGGTTGCCTTCTGTTAAAGACACATCGTGTAGGTATATGTTTGTAGTGCAATAACATCAGATTCTTCGTGTATCCTAACAGCATTTAAGGATATTATACATAAACAAACAGAGCAGACTTTGACACATGGATGTAGGTGTTCCAACATACTGAGATACGGCGATCATCTCTTCGCTAAAAAACTATCCGCTTGCTTATTTACCAATTGACACACACACACACACACACACACACACACACACACACACACACACACACACACACACACACACACACACACACAGACCTCAGGGCAACTAAAAGACTCTTCCTCTTTGGCGGGGGGGCATCCTCGCCATCCGAGTAGAAGCCCGTGTCCACGTCGCTGTCTTCCTCTGATGCCACCAGCTGGAGAAAACCAAAGAGAATTAAAAGCATTTAGTCTGGAGCTTATTTGGCTGCGGTATGTCGCACACATGTTCATCAAGTAATACAACAAACAACAATCATTTCATACCTTTTTCTTCTGCCGTTTGTTAAAAGATGGCTTGTCCTCTTCTTCCTCATCCTCACTGAAACCTTCAAACTCCTCCTCGCTGTCCGACTGGCTGAACAGACGAGCCAGCTCAGCTGTGATGAACTTGGATTTGAAACACGGCGCCTGTTGGCAGACATATTAACAATCATATTAAACTAGGTTTGGTGGAATACATGACGGGGCATTTTTGACTCGGTTTTTTTTTTACGAGTGGGTCCCCGTTTAGTTTTTCTCGTGCACATGCCCTCTGCTGACACGGTACACAGTCCTGCCGCTGGTGTCGAGCTATTCCACTAATCAACAGGTCATGGTAAACAAGCCAATATATGCTGCAATGCACCAGCAAAGACAAGAGAGAAGACCGCAAGCTAGAAAACACGGATGGAAACAATACTGGCTAAAAATATATATATAATCAGCTTAGCAAAAGTTCCATGGGGAAGAAGAGCACTCAACGTGTTAGAGCTCAAGGATAACACAATGCATTTTCAGTGAGTAACACTGACTTTAACCAGAAAACCCCACAGGACAATAATGAACCATTTTCACACTTTACACCAGAGGGAGCACCATCTCATCAGTGGACACACCATTGACTTCACTGAGTGAATGCTGTGGGAACATTGAATATACACTTAAACCTTGTACTTTGTTGACATTGGCTTTACTTCCACATAGTTTAGGTTCCCAAAGACCTCAATGCTGCGTGTGTAATGAATACATAATTAAAAATAATTAAACCATTTGTCACTTTCTTCCTCTTTCATTCCGACCTTATTAAAACCAAATATGTATAAGGGTTTCAAAGTGGTAACGCATCCACTATTTGGGGCACATTAAAAAGAAGGTAATCAAATACAGAAATATATAATCACATCACATAGTTATTTCACAAAATACGGAAGTATTTTCTGGTTTCTATTATATGGGCAATGCATGAATATATAAATATCTAATTAAGATACTGTCCACACCATCACAGCAGCGGTCTAAGGACCAGAACATGTTTTCTTTGGGAGGCTTCATGAGCATGTCATCAGCTCAAAATCATCACAGGTCAACATCAGGGTTAAGTATTAACATATTATTATATTATCATATTTTTTAAGCCTGGAGTCTGTGACACATATTTGCACGTGAAACTGTAGTTTTTATTGGGTGAAACAGTCATGCTGTGTCTGATCCATTTGTTGATGTCTGCAGAACCAGTAGTGTTGACCTCTGACCCGTTGACAGAACACTGAACATTGCACTTATTCGGCTGCGGTATGTCGCACACATGTTCATCAAGTAATACAACCAACAATAATCATTTCATACCTTTTTCTTTTGCTGTTTGTTAAAAGATGGCTTGTCCTCTTCTTCCTCATCCTCACTGAAACCTTCAAACTCCTCCTCGCTGTCCGACTGGCTGAACAGATGAGCCAGCTCAGCTGTGATGAACTTGGATTTGAAACACGGCGCCTGTTGGCAGACATATTAACAATCATATTAAACTAGGTTTGGTGGAATACATGACGGGGCATTTTTGACTCGGTTTTTTTTTTTTACGAGTGGGTCCCCGTTTAGTTTTTCTCGTGCACATGCCCTCTGCTGACACGGTACACAGTCCTGCCGCTGGTGTCGAGCTATTCCACTAATCAACAGGTCATGGTAAACAAGCCAATATATGCTGCAATTCACCAGCAAAGACAAGAGAGAAGACCGCAAGCTAGAAAACACGGATGGAAACAATACTGGCTAAAAATATATATATAATCAGCTTAGCAAAAGTTCAATGGGGAAGAAGAGCACTCAACGTGTTAGAGCTCAAGGATAACACAATGCATTTTCAGTGAGTAACACTGACTTTAACCAGAAAACCCCACAGGACAATAATGAACCATTTTCACACTTTACACCAGAGGGAGGACCATCCCATCAGTGGACACACCATTGACTTCACTGAGTGAATGCTGTGGGAACATTGAATATACACTTAAACCTTGTACTTTGTTGACATTGGCTTTACTTCCAAAGTTTAGGTTCCCAAAGACCTCAATGCTGCGTGTGTAATGAATACATAATTAAAAATAATTAAACCATTTGTCACTTTCTTCCTCTTTCATTCCGACCTTATTAAAACCAAATATGTATAAGGGTTTCAAAGTGGTAACGCATCCACTATTTGGGGCACATTAAAAAGAAGGTAATCAAATACAGAAATATATAATCACATCACATAGTTATTTCACAAAATACGGAAGTATTTTCTGTTTTCTATTATATGGGCAATGCATGAATATATAAATATCTAATTAAGATACTGTCCACACCATCACAGCAGCGGTCTAAGGACCAGAACATGTTTTCTTTGGGAGGCTTCATGAGCATGTCATCAGCTCAAAATCATCACAGGACAACATCAGGGTTAAGTATTAACATATTATTATGCTTTTTTTAAGCCTGGAGTCTTTGACACATATTTGCACATATGTAGTTTTTATTGGGTGAAACAGAGTCATGCTGTGTCTGATCCATTTGTTGATGTCTGCAGAACCAGGAGTGTTGACCTCTGACCCGTTGACAGAACACTGAACATTGCACTCTTTTACATTGAGCATCAGTTTTACAGTTCAGGCATCTGGCCAAAATGTAATGGATCACCTGAACGTTGATGTGAAGCAGCTCACGTGTAAGCTAGCTGTGCAAACCAGGTCAAAACAAAGACCTGAGAAGTGTAGACAGAATGGCATTCATTGTGACTTTTCTTCCAACACAAGAACCACCATAGTAGAGCTACATTTAAACGTACTGCTCTGCTGTCTTACCTTCGACAAGAGGGTCATTTTTATCTCCGTTTATCGGCAAATTTCCGTTCAACAGAAACTTTTGTCTCGCTGCACGAAAGCTTAGCGGTGGGTTTAAAAACGAACCACTGGAGAATAGTGGTCATTCCAAAAGTAGGGGTTTAGATGTCGTTGGGCTTATATATTAGCTAGTAGTTATGTCCAACACTTGTAATTTGGAGGCTCCACCAACAGTTAACCGATAATATAAAGCCTCGGCTACCTTACATTTGTCAATTAAGAGGTTTCTTCCCATGTTTAGAAGTAGTCTCTCTTCACAGTCCCCCCCCAGATTGACAATGGTACAGTCCACCGTTCGCGCGAAAAAGGCTAATGGGCGTGGTAATCTGCCCCTACCATAGAAAGGGCTAGTAACGTGCGTGTGTGTGTGTGTGTGTGTGTGTGCGTGTGTGCGTGTGTGTGTGTGTGTGTGTGTGTGTGTGTGTGTGTGTGTGTGAGTGAGTGTGTGTGCGTGTGAGTGAGTGTGTGTGTGAGTGAGTGTGTGTGTGTGTGTGTGTGTGTGTGTGTGTATTATAGAAAACTACAGTGAATTTCCCCGTTTGGTCTGTTGGTATCTTAAAAGGACACATAAAATAAACATAAACAGACTTTTAGCAGTGGTGAAATCTCACTCTGTATATTTTCACCATCAATTTTGAGGTAGGCTACTTGTACTTTTATGTACTTTATTTCCATTTATGCTGTTATTATCTACACCATTTCAGAGGCAAACACATTATCTGTTTTACTCCATTGCATGTATGTAGAGTTTACAGTTAAAGTTACTTTGTAGGGAAAGATTTTACATTAGTTTCTAAAAGAAATTGTGTTGATTTAGCCAGTATTTAGTTCGAGCTGCAATTAGCAATTAGTTTCATGGTCAATTCATCTGTCAATGATTTTATGAACTAATAGTGTGGTCTATGTATGTTAAAATATTAGAAACAAAATGCAAATCACAATTTGTCAGAGCCCATGGTGACCTGACAGTGCCGATTACATAAGATAACAGTAAACACTGATGGTTATTCTGCTGCTTCATTCATATTTTTTCTTATGATAGTTCAAATACATTGCTGAAACATACTTGTATGTATAATTACTTGTATTGGCGTATTTGCACATTGTATAGGCCTATCACTATTTATTTTGTAAAATATCTCAATATTTTTTCTACACTGACTTTCAGGCATTGCCTCATCTTTTGAGAGGATTTTCTGCTGGTGAAAGTTAAAACATTAGTTTTTGATGGACTCAAGTTTCCTGGAACCATGGGTGCCATATTTTGTATTTGGACAGGCTCAGTAACCTACAGGAGTCTTCACCAGTTGTCTGGCATCGTTGGACAGAGCCAGGCTAGCTGTTTCCCCAGTCTTTAAGCTAAGATAGGATAGAAGACTGCTGGCTGTAACTTTTAGCCCAAAAACTTTAGGCTCAATATTTTCCAAGCACAATTGTACTCCTAGCAGTATGCAGAGGGCTTTGAGAGCATACCGTCAATTCAAAAAATGAAAATATAGCCTACAGACAATATATAGCCGAAACCAGGGGAAGGGAGCCTTGATGACCTGGTTCTTTTTTTAAAGCCTGGCTATGACCCAAATACTTACTGTCAATTGTTTTAATTTCCAAGGGCACTCTGCCAGATTGACAATCACACACCACCTGCATCACCGCCTATGTATTCTGTTTGTCTCACCTCCTTCATTACTACTTTCATGACTGTTGTTTAGTTGTCAGAAGCCTGCTGGGTAAAATACACATCAGGATGACTGCAAAATAATAGTGGTTAGCAGCGTCAGGAAACCATATTGCTACACCCCGGGTCCAAACCAACGCTAACCAGACCTCCCCTCCACACACACACACACACACACACACAGCACATGGCAGGGAGTGCTTACCACTTCTAATCACAGTTCATGCCAGCTGCATTCAGCAGAGATGAGACAGAGGCAGCTGTTTACACATTGCAAAACTGTTCTGCCTTTCCCTCCACTGCAACTATAAACTCTTTAGCTTAAAGTCCACAATTAATCTTTCAAATTGAAATGGTCTCCTCTCCATCTCTTCCTCCTTCTCTCATTTCCTCTCGCTGCTCGACTCTTGTTATGTCCCTCTCCCACTATAACGATCCTCCTGTTTTGGGTCATTTCAGGGATATACAATTTAAACGTTTAATACTGTTGCGTTTGATCTGTTTGCATGAGCCAACAGTACAGGGAAAGATTATGTGCACTTTACATCCATCGAGTTAATTCCCAATAACGCTTCAGTGAAATAAAACTGTCAAGGCGTAAGTGGTTGTTCACCTTTTTTAAAATGTGTTCAACTTTGTGTTTTAGTTATACTTTTGGGGGAAGTAATTTTGGTCCCTCTTGCATCGAAAGCAAATAATCATTAACCTTTCATGAAATGCTGAACAAGTCGGAGATGTGATGTGCGCAGGGATTAAGAGGTCTGGAACCAGGCTTCATGCTCCCACTTTTAGACTCATTCACTCATTCACATGAGTTGAGTCAGTGCCATGTGACCGTGATACCGTATGTTCAGAAAGTAACAATAGAGATATTTTAAAGCATTTCCTCTTCAGTTTTCATACTGTTGATATTTAAGGTTTATCAGAACTGATTACTCTTTTATACATTTTTGAGATGTGCATATAAAATGGATGAAGTAGTTATAATTATGTCGAACCGTTAAACCTGTGTTGTTCCCAGATTTAACACACACACACACACACACACACACACAGTGGATGATGGACAGCTGGAGCAAACATGCAAAACATCAAAAACAATTAAAAACAATTCGGTATCTGGTATATTTTATGATCATATTATTGATTTTGAGAGTATTAAAAAGTAGTGAAAATATTCCCTTTGATCAACCACCGGAGTTATATGTGTGAATTTCCAACACTCGTGATAATAAAGGTCATTAAAATGACTTCTGTACACGCACAAGTGTACATTTGTGTCTTTAAAGTGAACAGTTAGGTTTAATCAGACATATGTGACATCTCAGTTACTAAGGACAGTTTGTGCGAGATTCACAGACAAAGGGAAAAGTACCAAACCAGGTCACTCCCTCAGCAGAGTCAAAGTTCTTGATCTATTTGACAAACTTCTGTTCCCCCTGACTGTGGATTGACACCAGGTTGGCTCCCTGTGACACACAGTACATCTCTGCATCAGCCCAGGTCTTGTCTGTAGCGATGTACTTGTAGCAGCGGCCGTTGAAGCTGTACCAGAACATGGGACAGTTGCCCCTCTGTAGCTTCACTTGATGGTCATCAGAAGGATCCAGAGATGTCACATAAAACCTATCATTTATTAATTTCAGTCAAATGTTGACATAGTAAAACGCTGCTTTAGAAAAGACATGTGGCTTCAGCTGTCAGAGGGTTGAGGGGACACGAGGGGACACGTAGTGCTTTGTGACTGACCAATTATTCATTTACAACTGATAAATAATAACATACCAAACATTGGCATATATATACACATCAACAATATTACAATAGTACAAAGCCTTCAATGTGTTCTATCTTGCATTGTGAACTTTGTGTTTTTAGTTTTAACCTGCAAACAGGTTTTAAACAACATTGCTTTAACACACTAAATACACCTTCCTGTTGGTTTCCTGTCCTACAGCATCTGACTCCAGAGGAAAGAGAAGAGCGTCATCTCACCCACTTGCTCTTCTGCTGCTCTCAAGTGGCCACAAAACAGAACAACAAGTACTTTTACATTCCAGCTTCAAACCACAAACTTGTCTTCTCAAGAATGAACTGACACATTGTTGAACCTCATATTAAGTTGTGTCACCTCAAAATACAATACACAGAATTTATGAATACTACTCTTATAATATTGGATGGTTTGTCTAATACTGTGAACAAAAATAACTCTTGAGAAGCAAAGATCTCAACACTAACATGTATAGCTGCAAAATACATTTACCGTACAATAAAGTGACTTGTCTTCAGAACTTACACTCATTTCATATAAATGACTTAGATGGCTCAAGTAAGTTATCAGCATGTGTTGCCTTAACCGGGTTAACTGGCAAAATTTAAATTCAGGGAAGTATTGGTGACAAGAGATAAGTCTGTTTTAAGTGTTTTAATGCAGAGACGAGGACACAGCTGCTCAGAAGATGGTTCGTGCATGTCTATTATTTACAGTAAAATGATTTATTGTAAAAACAAAAACAAAGTCAAACGAGAAAGGTGTGAGAAATGTTGAGAAAAAAAATCTGGAATCTGAAATGGAAGCAAAGACTAGCAATAACTCGAAAGATTTAGATCGCTCTCTGGACCAAGTCCTTTTTATTTTGGCTCCTAGCTTTTCATTGGAACACCCCTAAATTACACTTACGGTATATTTGTGTCATTACGGAAACAAAATTTTGAGAGCTAATTTCTCACATTGCAATCAAAAAGTTTGACAGTAAAAATATATAAACTGAGAATAAATTATTTGGGAGTTTTACTTATGAAACTAGAATCTTCGGCAGCAACTCAAAAACCTTTGCTCTCAAAACATTTTATTTGCATAATAAAGTGAAGCAGCGTAGATTTATGAGTCTGAGGTGCCATCATTAGATGACAGTAAGGTAAGAACTGACTGGACCTTAACAATTAATACTTTAAAAATTGTAGTGGTTTGTGCATAGAGAGTTGAAATATGTGGCTTTGTTATTATAATTAGGAGATTATCAAAAAGGTGGCAATATCCTGTTTGATCAACCACAGGAGTTACATGTGTGAATGTCAAACAGCAAAATTAAGGTTAGTGTAACACAGTCTACCCAAACATACATTCGTGAACATTTGCGTCTTTATTGTAGAGGCCAAAATGCATGTCAGCAGAGCAACAAGTGAGCAGTGACCAGGTTCAAGCAGACACGTGTAACATCTCAGTTGCGAGATGCACAAACAAAGGGAACAGTAAATGAACATAGGATGTCGTTCCATTTCTTGTCTCCAGGAAAGTTGGTGTGGACACAGTGTTCGACTCCTTTGTGGTTGTCTGGCTGTCCATTGCTCCAATAGACAAAGTTGGCAGCAGACCCATCAGACCACATCCATGTTTCTTCTTTGTGGAGGTCACTGAGTCCGATCCAGGTATATCTCTCAGCAAGGTCAAAGTTCTTGATCAGGGATTTGACAAACTTCTCTTCCTCCAGACTGTGGATTGACACCAGGTTGGCTCCCTGTGACACACAGTACATCTCTGCATCAGCCCAGGTCATGTCTGTAGCGACGTACTTGTAGCAGCGGTTGCTGAAACTGTACCAGAACGCGGGACAGTTGCCATCCTGTAGCGGCGCTTGATGGTCATCAGAAGGAGACGCAGCACCCAGAGCCAGACCAAAGAAGAAGAGGAACAGCAGCATGTTGGCGTCTCTGTCACAGGAGCAGGATGAGGGCGGTCGTGTTGGTTGGAGTTGATTGAGACAGGCTGCTTTCTTAGAGAGGCTTCAGAGAGGGCGTTTTCACTGTTGGCACGAGATTATTATTAGTCGCTGAACTTGGCACACACACACACTATCTGAGCATAAGCCGAAATAAGACCAAAATCTCACCTGGAGATGTCACATTGAAGCTATAATTAATATAAATCATTTCTCTAAGTTGTTGTTTTTAATTTCCTCAAGACCCACTCCAACAGTCAGGGTTTAGTTAAGAAGAGTAGCAGGGGATGAACCCAAACGCAGAGAGACACGGGATTAGAATAATATTTAACTGATTTTAATAAAACAAAAATTGTCCAAAATAAAAAAACTTGCAGAGCAGGAGAGTCCAAAAATGTTTAACAATAAAAAATAAAAATAAAAATCCAAGGAAAACAAGGAACAGGTAAAACATAAAACAGGATAAGATAATTAAAAAACAAACAAGAGGGATACATACATGTAAACACAGGGAACAAACCATTAAATACCTCAGCAGAGCAGGTCACACAACAGAGGAACCGACACTGACACAAGGGACACACGGGGTTTAAATACACGAGGGAGGTGCAGGTGATTAGACACAGGAGGATTCAATCAGGGGCGGGGCAGACAATCACTTTCTTTCTTTCTTTTCTGAGGTTTATTGGCGGTTGGCAAACAATGAATTGCTGCATTTTTGTACTTAAGTACAATAAATATCAGATACTTTAAGACTTTTACTCAAGTAGTATTCTAATAGGTGACTTTTTACTTTTACTGGAGTAGTTTTCCAGTAAGGTATCTTTACTTTTACTCAAGTATGGCTTTTGAGTACTTTATACACCACTGGCATCAAGTGATATGATGAGACCATGTGCTTTATGAATGTTTGTATGTTGAAGGCAACCTTATTTTATAAACTTCAGAGGATGTCTGCACTGTTGGTGTGATATCAGTGGTCACATGCACTTGGTCAACACTTTCCCTTGTACACATCTACACAGTATCTGAACATACGCCAAAGAAAGACAACAAGCTCATCCAGAGATGTCACATAAAACCTATCATTTATTAATTTCAGTCAAATGTTGACATAGTAAAACGCTGCTTTAGAAAAGACATGTGGCTTCAGCTGTCAGAAGGTTGAGGGGACACGAGGGGACACGTATTGCTTTGTGACTGACCAATTATTCATTTACAACTGATAAATAATAACATACCAAACATGGGCATATATTTACACATCAACAATATTACAATAGTACAAAGCCTTCAATGTGTCCTATCTTGCATTGTGCACTTTGTGTTTTTAGTTTTAACCTGCAAACAGGTTTTAAACAACATTGCTTTAAAACACTAAATACACCTTCCTGTTGGTTTCCTGTCCTACAGCATCTGACTCCAGAGGAAAGAGAAGAGCGTCATCTCACCCACTTGCTCTTCTGCTGCTCTCAAGTGGCCACAAAACAGAACTACAAGTACTTTTACATTCCAGCTTCAAACCACAAACTTGTCTTCTCAAGAATGAACTGACACATTGTTGAACCTCATATTAAGTTGTGTCACCTCAAAATACAATACACAGAATTTATGAATACTACTCTTATAATCTGGGACGGTTTGTCTAATACTGTGAACAAAAATAACTCTTGAGAAGCAAAACTCTCAACACTAACATGTACAGCTGCAAAACACATTTACCGTACAATAAAGTGACTTCTATAGTCTTCAGAACTTACACTCATTTCATATAAATGACTTAGCTGGCTCAAGTACGTTATCAGCATGGGTTGCCTTAACCGGGTTCTTAAGACTGGCTACATTTAGATTCAGGGAAGTATTGGTGACAAGAGATAAGAGTCTGTTTAAGTGTTTTAATGCAGAGACGAGGACACAGCTGCTCATGAGATGGTTATTGTTTAAAATTTGGTCTTCATCACAACTCATGTAAGATTCGCCTCTGAAGAGTGCATGTGTCTAGATTACTTACAGTAAAATTATCTAACAAAGTCAAATGTGAAAGATGTGTGAGAAATGATTTGATAAAAAATGATTCAGGAATCCAAAATGAAAAGACAAGCAACAACTCAAAAGATTAAGTTTACTCTTTACCAAGTCCTCTTATTTTGGCACCTCACGTTTCATTTGAAAACCCTTAAATTACTCTTATTACTACAGTGTGTTGAGTTGTTCATGGATACAGTGAAATAATTCACATTTTATTGTAAAGAAATGCAGCGTAGATTCATGAGAGTCTGAGGTGCCGTCATTAGATGGAAGTTAGGTCAGAACTGACTGGACCTTAATTATTGCTTTAAAATTGTAGTGGTTGGTGATGCATAGAGAGTTGAAATATGTGAATTAAGATGTAATTTTTACTGTATCTGGCTTTGCTTTTTAATTATAACTAGGAGATTATCAGAAAGGTGTGGAAATATTCCGTTTGATCAACCACAGGAGTTACATGTGTGAATGTCCAACATTTATCAAAATGAAGGTTTGTGAAACAAAGTCTACACAAACATACATTAGTGAACATTTGTGTCTTTATTGTAGAGGCCAAAATGCATTTCAGCAGAGCAACAAGAGAGCAGTGACCAGGTTCAATCAGACACATGCAACATCTCAGTAGCGAGATGCACAAACAAAGGGAAAAGTACGTGAACATGGGTCGTCGTTCCATTTCTTGTCTGTAGGATAGTTGGTCTGGACACAGTGTTCGACTCCGTTGCTGTTGTCTGGCTGTCCATTGCTCCAAAAGACAAAGTTGGCTCTCGACCCATCAGACCACATCCATGTTCCTTCTTTGTGGATGTCACTGAGTCCGATCCAGGTCTGCCCCTCAGCAGGGTCAAAGTTCTTGATCAGGGATTTGACAAGATTATCTTCCTCCAGACTGTGGATTGACACCAGGTTGGCTCCCTGTGACACACAGTACATCTCTGCATCAGCCCAGGTCATATGTGTGGCAACGTACCTGTGGAAGCGGTCGTTGAATTTGGACCACAACGCGGTACTGCTGCCTTGCTGTAGCGGCACTTGAGGGTCATCAGAAGGAGACGCAGCACCCAGAGCCAGACCAAAGAAGAAGAGGAACAGCAGCATGTTGGCGTCTCTCTGTCACAGGAGCAGGATGAGGGTTGTTGCGTTGGTGGAGTTGATCTGCACCGTTGGATGAGATGGAGACAGGTGACAGGCTGCTTTCTTATAGAGGCTTCAGAGAGGGTGTTCTCACTGTTGGCTCAATATTATTGGTCAGCTGAACTTGGCGAACACTTTCAGTCAACGATCACACAGTAAACATTCGGCTCCAAAGACCACCGGCTCACACAGAGATGATGCAGGAATCCCGTAATTTATTCTAAAGCATAATTTTATTGTTTTCATTTCCTCACAGATGAAGACCATCTGAGGTAAAAAGCTGTGTTTTTAAAGTCAGACTAAATTAAGGGTTTTAATAAAACCTTCTCCAAGCTTTGCCAGAGCGAGCCAGAAGAAGGTTTCTTCGTGTTGGTGATAAGTGATGAGAGTCCGTCTTTGAAAAATACTTTTTAATACAAAGACAAGGACTCAGCTGCTCATAACAGTTTGGTTTGGTTTAAATCCTCAAAATCCTCTTTGACTTCTGTCTTGTAATGAATCAATGATGGTCTAAAATCACAGTTCTCCCGTTCATTTGATTCAGTGTGATCTTAGCTTAGTGTTGAAATGGTGATGAATGCTTGTGGGACAAATATTACTTTATTGCAATTTACTGTGTCTCAGTGGGACAATATTTTAATGCTTGAGTGTTTGAGTGTTTACTGCTCCAGTCCTGCCTGCTGCCTGTTACACACACACACACTAAATATAAACTTTATGCTGCTTAAACTCACAATCGTGTGATTTCTTTACGTGAGTTTGAAGTAAATGATCAGTTGTGTCTACATCATCAGATATCCTCATGCTGGACAGGCAGTGCTCTTGTGTTGCAACAGCTGCTTTTCCAATATTAACTATTGCACAGAGTCAATAATTACAAGTACGTTTCCACACGTATGACCTGGGCTGATGCAGAGATCCACTGTGTGTCAGAGGGAGCCACTAACACACTAAGACACTAACACAGGTCAATTAAATGCTGAGTCAAAGGAAATGTTTATAAACATTTTCAATACTTTTTTTTTATCCTCATTTAGCCAAAGAAATATTTGAAGAAAGATTTAACAAAATAAGAATCTGTTAACAATATGGATAGAAAAGTTCCTTATAGCTCTAATCATGAATAAAGGGATTGTTTGATGGTGAACGTATTGGTGGTATCAAGAGAGTTTCGAGCTTTTTCCCAAAGTAAATCTCAGGGCTAAAATAAAAGGGAATGACGACTGCTTCATGGATCTATGATCAATCACTTGCCCGTTGAGCTGAGTGCCGGTGTCATGGAGGGATAGTCTATAAAGTTTCTGTTTTAGCTCCGGCCCATTGTTTGATACTAGGATAATCTTTATAAGCATTTTGTTATGATCCCATAAATCTATATAAATACAAACTGCTCTCCTGAAGGTGCAGAGTTCAACAACTATTGAGTGACTGTTTATTGCTTGTCTTTTATTTCCTGTTTTTCATTTTGGAGTTCAGGTTCATATTTATCCAAACACCACTCATGCATTTCTAATTGGACTTTAGTTTTTGTTCGACTAGCTGATAATAATTCTACATTGTACTGTAAATATGATTCTATATATTTCTCAGTAAGAAATGTCTCATTGAGTCCTGCAGCATAGATCAGTGGTTTGTTTAGGGATCACTGTATTTTATATTCTTACCACAGAATTGAATGTCCCTAAATTAGCCCTGACGTCTGGTCTATGATCATGTGTAGCAGATCAGATCCCTCACAGAGAAACTTGGGTGGCATTCAACTTATAAAGCACAAGGTCTGATCATTGCGCTTGATGCTGAGAAGCTCTTTGATGAAATAGAGTACTTGTTTAGTATCATTCTGATCTTGGGGAGTGCCTCAGTTTGGTTTCCTTGTGTTTCTCTGTCCTTCTCCTGCCGTGTCCCCTGTTGGTCTCTCTCTGTTTGTGTGTGTCGTTACTGAACTCCTCAACCGCTTACTATCCTCATTGCACTTTGTCCCTGCAATATTTACTCTACACTCTGAGTCTGTATCTGTGTTTTATCCACCAATTACTGATTGTAACAGGGAAGGTTTTATTAGAATGATTTAACGAGTTTACATATTATTAAACCGATTGCCAGTGTACACTTACACTACAAATTAAAGTTGAGCTGGTGTCAACTTTTTGTGTTTTTGTTTCACATTGTTCCGTTAAGTATATAAAAAAACATAAACCTAATCAGGCAACAGTTGAACACAGTATTTAAAGTTGTCAAGAAAGATACATGTGTTTGCCCAATTCATGGATGGATTGAAAAATATAATTATCAAAATGAATGGATTACCCTGTGAACTCGGTCCAATGCATATGTTATATACATCTCAAAGAAGACAGTAAAACATATTGGAAAATATTTCTCTAATTTCATATGACAAAGGAAACGACCCAGATTAATGATATAAACCTCACAGTTGCCAAAAGACAGAGGATGTTTCGACATCTCCAGGTGAGCTTGTGGTCTTTTTTGTCTCATGTTCAGTATCTAGTGAAAGGAAGAAGGGCGCATTGTATCAGAAGGTCCCCGGCATTTCTTTCTAATACATAGCAGAAGTGGAGTTGCCTGTATCATAACATAGTGAACGAGGGACAGTGTATAATATTTGTTCTTCCGCCTCTCTGTTACAGCTCAGGCCTATTTGTTTTGATACTGTTGATAAGCATTGTTATGATGCAACAAACATAATTAATGAAACACTAGAGCTGTACTGTAGCGGTTGTTGAAGCTGTACCAGAACGCGGGACAGTTGCCCCTCTGTAGCTTCACTTGATGGTCATCAGAAGGAGACGCAGCACCCAGAGCCAGACCAAAGAAGAAGAGGAACAGCAGCATGTTGGCGTCTCTCTGTCACAGGAGCAGGATGAGGGTTGTTGCGTTGGTGGAGTTGATCTGCACCGTTGGATGAGATGGAGACAGGTGACAGGCTGCTTTCTTATAGAGGCTTCAGAGAGGGTGTTCTCACTGTTGGCTCAATATTATTGTTGAGCTGAAGTTGCCGAACACTTTCAGCAACTCTCTGAAGATAAGCCGAAATAAGATGACAAGCTCACCTGGAGGAAACAGGTTTTAACCCTTAGATGCACGAGTGACGACCCTACACTCTTCCATAAGTGGGTCAAAAATGACCCATACTAGAATCAATGTGTTTTTATGCCATTTTTGTTATTTTGGTTAAGAATAATCACTTGTATAATATTTAGTATTATATTTAGGACCACACAAGAATGATTTCATGTTTGAAATATCTTTATTTTTCACTTTTTAACATTTTTGAAAAAGAAAATTACCCAGAACAGCAATATAAAAATGTGAACATCCATTGTGTGTGTGTGTGTGTGTGTGTGTGTGTGTGTCTGTCTGTCTGTTTGTGTGTATGTATGTGTGTAACTGTCCAGTCATTGACAGTTCCTCTCTCTTTTCCCTGTTTTGCCTTCTTGTCTCATCACTGTATGCAGTTCAGACAAACTACCTGTTTCTGGGTGATCATTGCACACAGGTACATTGCATTTCCCACACCTATTGTTGACTTTGCGATCTTTGTTACTTGGGCAGATCTGACACCTCTTTCTCTTTGGTTGGACCCGTCTGCTTCTTTCCTGTGGCTGGGTTGTGGCTTTTGTCACCCCACACCTTTCCATTGCTTCAATAATCGGGGTTTGCAGTCGGGGGCAGCCTTCCAATCGACTCCTCATGTGTGGTGTGACAAGCTCCTTTGACAGCTCTTTGAGGAAGAGCCGTCGTGCATTGGTGATGCAGCTCTTGAATTCTGGGTGCTGAGCTGTGAAAAAGGTGTCGGCATTCAGGGTGGCGATGTCAATTATGTTGTACCACAGCACCATGGGGCACCTCTGTGTTTGTCGCTTGCAGGTGTAGGTGCCAACCATCTGGTCAGTGGTGTCTACACCTCCTTTCGTCTTGTTGTAAAATGTGATCACTTCTGTTTTTTTCTTTCTGCTATTTTCATCCACTACTTTGTCGACAGCTTTTCCTTTCTTTCTGACATAGCTGACCATGGTAAGGCTGTCGTTGAATCCAAACTCTGTGCTGTGAACCTCCCTGGACTTGGAAGGCTTCATCAGAGGAGGGATGTCTGGCTTGTTCTGACGTAGAGTCCCCACAATAGTGAGATCCTTCTCCAGGAGATGCTGCGCAAGAGGCACACTGGTGAAAAAGTTATCCATGGTGATGTTGCGACCTGTGTTTCTAAATCTACTACACAACTGCTGGACAATGTTTTCCCCCAGATTCTTCTGAACTTCTTCCCCTGGTTCCCCGTGTAAACTATACCATCTATTGCATCGGGGATGCGTGCATCACAAACCCAGAAGATCTTTAGGCCGTACTTGGCGGGCTTGCTTGGCATGTACTGTAGAAACTCTACAGTCTATATGCTGCAGGGTCATCATGTAACATTCACCTCTGAAGAGTGCATGTGTCTAGATTACTTACAGTAAAATTATCTATTGTAAGAAAAACAAAGTCAAATGTGAAAGATGTGTGAGAAATGATTTGATAAAAAATGATTCAGGAATCCAAAATGAAAAGACAAGCAACAACTCAAAAGATTAAGTTTGCTCTTTACCAAGTCCTATTATTTTGGCAGCTCACGTTTCATTTGAAAACCCTTAAAGTACTCTTATTACTACAGTGAGTTAAGTTTTTCATGGATCCAGTGAAATAATTCACATTTTCTTGTGAAGAAATGCAGCGTAGATTCATGAGAGTCTGAGGTGCCGTCATTAGATGGAAGTTAGGTCAGAACTGACTGGACCTTAACAATTAATACTTCAAAACTGTCGTGGTTGGTGATGCATAGAGAGTTGAAATATGTGGATTAAGATGTCATTTTTACTGTATGTGGCTTTGCTTTTTAATTATAATTAGGAGATTATCAGAAAGGTGTGGAAATATTCCGTTTGATCAACCACAGGAGTTACATGTGTGAATGTCCAACATTTATCAAAATGAAGGTCAGTGAAAGAAAGTCTACACAAACACACATAAGTGAACATTTATGTCTTTATTGTAGAGGCCAAAATGCATGTCAGCAGAGCAACAAGAGAGCAGTGACCAGGTTCAATCAGACATATGTAACATCTCAGTAGCGAGATGCACAAACAAAGTGAACAGTACTTGAACATAGGATGTCGTTCCATTTCAGGTCTTTAGGAAAGTTGGTGTGGACACAGTGTTCGACTCCCCTGCCGTTGTCTGGCATTCCAATGCTCCAATAGACAAAGTTGGCAGCAGACCCATCAGACCACATCCATGTTCCTTCTTTGTGGAGGTCACTGAGTCCGATCCAGGTATATCCCTCAGCAGGGTCAAAGTTCTTGATCAGGGATTTGACAAACTTCTCTTCCTCCAGACTGTGGATTGACACCAGGTTGGCTCCCTGTGACACACAGTAGATCTCTGCATCAGCCCAGGTCATGTCGGTGGCAACGTACTTGTAGCAGCGGTCATTGAAGCTGTACCAGAACGCTGGACAGTTGCCCCTCTGTAGCTTCACTTGATGGTCATCAGAAGGAGACACAGCACCCAGAGCCAGACCAAAGAAGAAGAGGAACAGCAGCATGTTGGTGTCAGAGTCTCCGTCTATAACGTGATGTGAACTGTTGCGCGTTATCAAGAATCTTGCAGAGACAGTTGAAAGGCCACTTTCTTTTATATGCTTCAGAGAGGGTGTCTGCAATGTTGGTGTGATACCATTGGTCAAATTCACTTACGATCTGAACATAAGCCAACAAAAACACATTAAACATTATTATCATCAAGCAATCCCTACTAATCATTGATCGAGTTATATGACAAAGTACCCTGTGACGTCAGTCATATTCTGCCTGACCTTGAAAGAGATATGAAGCATGAACTTGTCTCATTTAGAAGAGGATTTATTTATCATATGAACTGTCAGAACTATTTCCACTATTTCTTTATGTTTTCTTTGAGATGTATATCACATACGTTGGACAGACCTGTCTGGGTAATACATTCAATTTTATACATTTTTCCACCCATCCATGAAATGGGCAGAAGGGATCCAGCGTCTCACTGACGGGTTGATCTCCCCAACAAGAACTGTGATGATCATATTTTTCTGATCTGGACATCACAGGGGCATTAGAATTGTAACATCCATTTATGCACAAGGACCAGATGCACTGTGTTTAGTGTTTGTAGCGAAATGCTAATTAACACCTGTCCACATATGCCATTAACGAGTACGCTGGCCTTGGGTTGATAAAATATCAGCTTAATCCAGCAAATAAAACTCTCCCAAGACCATCAGTACTACTGATCAAAGAGCTTCTCAGCATCAAGTGCAATGATCAGACCTTGCACTTTATAAATGTTTGTTGAATGATGTAGAATCATCATCTAGTCAAACAAAAATAAAGTCCAATGAGAAATGCATGAGTGGTGTTTGGATAAATATGAACCTGAACTCTAAAATGAAAAACAGGAAATAAAAGACAAGCAATAAACAGTCACTCAATAGTTGTTGAACTCTGCACCTTCAGGAGAGCAGTTTGTATTTATATAGATTTATGGGATAACAAATGCTGATGAAGATTATCCGATTGAACAATGGGCCGGAGATAAGACACTTTATATAGACTATCCCGCCATGACACAGACACTTAGCTCAACAGGCAAGTGAGTGAGCATAGATCCATGAAGCAGTCTGGCTCTTTTATTTTAGCCCTGAGATTTACTTCGGAGAAAAGCGCTAAGATCTCTTGATACCACCAAACAATCCCTTTATTCATGATTGGAGCTATAAGGAACTTTTCTAGCCATATTATTAGTTAAGATTCTTATTTTGCTGAATCTATATATTTTCTTTGGCTAAATAAGGAAAAAAAGTATTCAAAATGTTTATAAATATTTCCTTTTACCCACAGTTTAATTGACCCGTGTTCGTGTCAAACATTCACGAAAATTAAGATTAATGAAATTACTTCTGCGCACACTTTTGTATCTTTATTGTTCAGGCTTAATGCACAACAACAGGTGGAAAGTCAGAGTTCAAGCAGACAGAACCTTTTTAGTTACCAAGGACTAATTGTGCGAGATGCACAAACAAAATGTAATTCATGAGAACATGGTATATCATGCCATCTCAATTTTGGGCCAAAGTTTGTGTGAACACAGTGCTCACGTCCTTCAACGTTGCTTGGTTCTCCTTCATGCCAAAAGAAAAAGTTGGCTGAAGACCCATCAGACCACATCCATGTCCCTTCTTTGTGGATGTCACTCAGTCCGATCCAGGTCACTCCCTCAGCAGGGTCAAAGTTCTTGATCAGAAATTTGACTAAATTCTGTTCCTCCTGACTGTGGATTGACACCAGGTTGGCTCCCTCTCCGACACAGTGCATCTCTGCATCAGCCCAGGTCAACTCTGTGGCGACGTACTTGTAGCAGCGGCCATTGAAGCTGTACCAGAACATGGGACAGTTGGCCCTCTGTAGAGTCATTTCATGGTCATCAGAAAGAGGCACAGCACCCAGAGCCAGACCAAAGAAGAAGAGGAACAGCAGCATGTTGGTGTCTCTGTCACAGGAGCAGGATGAGGGTGGTCATGTTGACTTGGAGTTGATTGAGGCAGGCTGCTTTCTTATAGAGGCTTCAGAGAGGGTGTTTTCACTGTTGGCACAAGATTATTATTAGTCGCTG
Organism: Melanostigma gelatinosum; assembly: GCF_949748355.1. Lineage (NCBI taxonomy): Eukaryota > Metazoa > Chordata > Actinopteri > Perciformes > Zoarcidae > Melanostigma > Melanostigma gelatinosum. The sequence continues at coordinate 14,327,367 of NC_136650.1, read as the reverse complement.
AACTTGGCGAACACTTTCAGCAAACACAGTATCTCAACATAAGCCGAAATACGACCAAAAGCTCAGCTGGAGATGTTACATTGAAGCTATAAGTAATATAAATCATTTCTCTAAGTTTTTGTTTTGAATTTCCTCAAGACCGCCTCCAACAGTCAGGGTTTAGTTAAGAAGAGTAGCAGGAGACAGACCCAAACGCAGAGAGACACGGGATTAGAATAATATTTGACTGTGAATTTAATACAACAAATTGTCCAAAATAAAACTTGCAGAGCAGGAGTCCAAAAGTTTAAACAACAAAAAAAAAAAATCCAAGGAAAACATATAACAGGATAAGATAATGAAAAAACAAACGAGAGGGATACACACATGAAAACAATTGCAGAGCCAACCAGGGAACAAACCATTAAATACCTCAGCAGAGCAGGTCACACAACAGAGGAACCGACACTGACACAAGGGACACACGGGGTTTAAATACACGAGGGAGGTGCAGGTGATTAGACACAGGAGGATTCAATCAGGGGCGGGGCAGACAATCACTTTCTTTCTTTCTTTTTTCAGGTTTATTGGCGGTTGGCAAACAATGAATTGCTGCATTACCGCCACCAACCGGTATGGAGTGTGGATCAGCATGTCTGGTACTTATTGAAATATTTAACTTCAAAGAAAAAAGAAAATATACGGTTGGATCTCGTGGATATATTCTGCAAAATAACTCAAAAAGTGAGTGTCATCAAGTATTATTTCAATATCTTAGAATAATTAGTATTATCCCAAATATGAGATAATACTAATTATAAATGAATATGAAAATATGAGCCCATTGTTTTATTTTATTTTTTTGTTTTGTTTTGTTTCGTTTCATTTATGAATTTCAGTCAAATGTTGACATAGTAATACGCTGCTTTAGAAAAAACATGTGGCTTCAGCTGTCAGAAGGTTGAGGGGACACGAGGGGACACGTATTGCTTTGTGACTGACCAATTTTTCATTTGCAACTGATAATTAATAACAACATACCAAACATGGGCATATATATACACATCAACAATGTTACAATAGTACAAAGCCTTCAATGTGTTCTATCTTGCATTGTGAATTTTGTGTTTGTTTGTTTTTTAATTAACCTGCAAACTGGTTTTAAACAACATTGCTTTTAAAAAAAAGTAACTTCACAGTCATGACTACGGCCGATAAAACACTAAATACACCTTCCTGTTGGTTTCCTGTCCTACAGCATCTGACTCCAGAGGAAAGAGAAGAGCGTCATCTCACCCACTTGCTCTTCTGCTGCTCTCAAGTGGCCACAAAACAGAACTACAAGTACTTTTACATTCCAGCTTCAAACCACAAACTTGTCTTCTCAAGAATGAACTGACACTTTGTTGAACCTCATATTAAGTTGTGTCACCTCAAAATACAATACACAGAATTTATGAATACTACTCTTATAATATTGGATGGTTTGTCTAATACTGTGAACAAAAATAACTCTTGAGAAGCAAAGATCTCAACACTAACATGTACAGCTGCAAAATACATTTACCGTACAATAAAGTGACTTGTCTTCAGAACTTACACTCATTTCATATAAATGACTTAGATGGCTCAAGTAAGTTATCAGCATGGGTTGCCTTAACCGGGTTAAGACTGGCTACATTTCAATTCAGGGAAGTATTGGTGACAAGCGATAAGTCTGTTTAAGTGTTTTAATGCCGAATCGAGGACACAGCTGCTCATGAGACGGTTATTGTTTAGAATTGGGTCTTTATCACAATTCTACAGTCTATATGCTGCAGGGTCATCATGTAACAGTCGCCTCTGGAGAGTGAATGTCTATATTATTTATTAGTAACAAAAACAAAGTCAAACGAAAGGTGTGAGGAGTTTGATAAATTCATCAGGAATCCAAACTGAAAAGACAAGCAATAACTCAAATAACTCTTTACCAAGTCCTTTTATTTTGGCACCAAGTGTTTCATTGAAATACCCCTAAATTACTACAGTAAGTTAGGTTTTTCATGGAGCCAATGAAATACACATTCGTGTGAGGAAATGCAGCGTAGATGAGTCTGAGGTGCCGTCATTAGATGGCAGTTAGGTAAGAACTGACTGGACCTTAACAATAATACTTTAAAAACTTGTAGTGGTTGGTGATGCATAGAGAGTTGATATGTGGCTTTATTATAATTAGGAGATTATCAAAAAGGTGGAAATATTCTTGTTTGATCAACCACAGAGTTACATGTGTGACTGTCAAACAGCAAAATTAAGGTTAGTGTAACAGAGTCTACCCAAACACACTTGAGTGAACATTTGCGTCTTTATTGTAGAGGCCAAAATGCATGTCAGCAGAGCAACAAGAGAGCAGTGACCAGGTTCACGCCGACATATGAAACATCTCAGTTACGAGATCCACAAACAAAGGGAAAAGTACGTGAACACTCTGCATCGTTCCATTTCAGCCCTTTAGGATAGTTGGTCAGGACACAGTGTTCGTTTCCTCTGCCGTTGTTTGGCATTCTTTTGCTCCAATAGACAAATTTGGCTGCAGACCCATCAGACCACAGCCATGCTCCTTCTTTGTGGATATCACTCAGTCCGATCCAGGTCTGCGCCTCAGCAAGGTCAAAGTTCTTGATCAGGAATTTGACAAAATTCTGTTCCTTCAGACTGTGGATTGACACCAGGTTGGCTCCCTGTGACACACAGTAGATCTCTGCATCAACCCAGGTCATGTCTGTGGCGACGTACTTGTAGCAGCGGTTGCTGAAACTGTACCAGAACGCGGGACAGTTTCCATCCTGTAGCGGCGCTTGATGGTCATCAGAAGGAGACGCAGCACCCAGAGCCAGACCAAAGAAGAAGAGGAACAGCAGCATGTTGGTGTCTCTGTCACAGGAGCAGGATGAGGGTTGTCGTGTTGGTTGGAGTTGATTGAGACAGGCTGCTTTCTTAGAGAGGCTTCAGAGAGGGCGTTTTCACTGTTGGCACGAGATTATTATTGGTCAGCTGAACTTCGAACACTTTCAGCAAACACACATTATCTGAACATAAGCCAAAATACGACCAAAAGCTCAGCTGGAGATGTCACATTGAAGCTATAATTAATTTAAATCATTTCTCTAAGTTTTTGTTTTTAATTTCCTCAAGACCCACTCCAACAGGCAGGGTTTAGTTAAGAAGAGTATCAGGAGACAGACCCAAACGCAGAGATACACGGGATTAGAATAATATTTGACTGACTTTAATAAAACACAAAAATTGTCCAAAATAAAACTTGCAGAGCAGGAGTCCAAAAATGTTTAACAATAAAAAAAATCCAAGGAACAGGCAAAACATAAAACATGATAAGATAATTAAAAGACAAACAAGAGGGATACATACATGTAAACACAGGGAACAAACCATTAAATACCTCAGCAGAGCAGGTCACACAACAGAGGAACTGACACCGACACAAGGGACACACGGGGTTTAAATACACGAGGGAGGTGCAGGTGATTAGACACAGGAGGATTCAATCAGGGGCGGGGCAGACAATCACTTTCTTTCTTTCTTTTTTCAGGTTTATTGGCGGTTGGCAAACAATGAATTGCTGCATTACCGCCACCAACCGGTATGGAGTGTGGATCAGCATGTCTGGTACTTATTGAAATATTTAACTTCAAAGAAAAGAAAAAAGAAAATATACGGTTGGATCTCGTGGATATATTCTGCAAAATAACTCAAAAAGTGAGTGTCATCAAGTAGAATTTCAATATCTTAGATTAATTAATATTATCAAGAAAATATGAGCCCGTTGTTTTATTTAATTTTTTTGTTTTGTTTTGTTTTGTTTCATTTATTAATTTCAGTCAAATGTTGACATAGCAAAACGCTGCTTTAGAAAAGACATGTGGCTTCAGCTGTCAGAAGGTTGAGGGGACACGAGGGGACACGTAGTGCTTTGTGACTGACCAATTATTCATTTACAACTGATAAATAATAACCAGATGAGCCAGATGTTTATGTTGCTGGTGAGAGGCTACAGGTAGTGTCAGATTTTAAATATTTAGGAATTTTTATTGATTCTAATCTCTCTTTTAAAAAACAGGTAAAACATGTGACAAATGTCTTAAAATGTAATCTCATGAATTTTAGATATATCAGACACTGTAACCATGCAAGCTGCAAAATTGTATTTTAATGCAATGATTATCCCCCATCTGACCAACTGCTTAACCAGCTGGGCACAAGCCAGCAGCACAACATTAAAATCCATTCATATTCTCCATAAACAAGCCCTAAAAAAAAACAAAAGTCACCATCACTGCAATATTCTCACCAAACATCATATCCTGAGTTGGGAGAACATCATTAAATTCACTGATGTGTGTCTGGTTTTTTAAATTTTACATGGTATGGCCCCACCTCCACTTAGTGATTTTATTAAACAAAGCACTCAACGCAGCAGACTCACTAGATCTGCTTCAAGAGGTGATTGTATCATTCCACAAAGGTCAAGCTCGTTCAGTAAATCTCCATTCTCTGTGAAGGCAGCTCACTCGTGGAATGCTGTGCCACCACACATACGCACACAAAACACGTACCAAACATTCAAGCATCACTTCAAGAAATGGCTTGTTGCCAATCAGGTGTGCCAGCATTGATGTACTGTCTGTCCTGCCTGCTTGTTTTGCCTATATGTGCATTTGTCTTGATCAGTGTTGCTACTTTCCATTTTTTTGATGTGTATGTTCAGTGCTTCAGTGTTATGTGTGCTTGTCCTGAAGGTGGGTCTGTTCTGCGTGACGCATGCTGAAACCTGTTATGTCTGCTCTGCTTTAATGTCGTACACTTTTCTTTTGCTGTGTTTCGGTTTTGTCTATGTGTTGCTGTCTGTTTCTCTATGAATTTTAACTCCGTTTCAATTTGAGATTTTGTTATTTTAGGCTGCCTTGAAACATCTGGCCGGGGACAGCAGATGGAAATTAGCCTCTCTGGCTAACTCTGGCTCACTTACAGTGTAACTGTTGATTAGTGTGCATTGTCCCTGAAAAATAAATAAATAAATAAAATAAAAATAAATCTCACCCACTTGCTCTTCTGCTGCTCTCAAGTGGCCACAAAACAGAACTACAAGTACTTTTACATTCCAGCTTCAAACCACAAACTTGTCTTCTCAAGAATGAACTGACACATTGTTGAACCTCATATTAAGTTGTGTCACCTCAAAATACAATACACAGAATTTATGAATACTACTCTTATAATCTGAGATGGTTTGTCTAATACTGTGAGCAAAAATAACTCTTGAGAAGCAAAACTCTCAACACCAACATGTATAGCTGCAAAACACATTTACCGTACAATAAAGTGACTTCTGTCGTCTTCAGAACTTACACTCATTTCATATAAATGACTTAGATGGCCCAAGTAAGTTATCAGCATGGGTTGCCTTAACCGGGTTCTTAAAACTGGCTACATTTAGATTCAGGGAAGTATTGGTGACAAGAGATAAGAGTCTGTTTAAGTGTTTTAATGCAGAGACGAGGACACAGCTGCTCATGAGACGGTTATTGTTTAGAATTGAGTCTTTATCACAACTCTACAGTCTATATGCTGCAGGGTCATCATGTAACATTCACCTCTGAAGAGTGAATGTGTCTGTATTATTTACAGTAAAATTATCTGTTGTAACAATAACAAAGTCCAATGAGAAAGATGTGTGAGGAGTGTTTTGATAAAAAATGAATCAGGAATCTAAAATAAAAACAAGAAAAACGAAGACAAGCAATAACTCGAAAGAAAGATTAAGTTCGCTCTTTGGACCAAGTCCTTTTATTTTGACTCCTAACGTTTCATTGGAACACCACAGGAGTTACATGTGTGAATATCCAACATCAAAATGAAAGTTTGTGAAACAAAGTCTCCCCAAACACACATGTAAGTGAACATTTGTGTCTTTATTGTAGAGGCCAAACTGCATGTCAGCAGAGCAACAAGAGAGCAGTGACCAGGTTCAATCAGACACACGCAACATCTCAGTTACGAAGGACAGTTTGTGCGAGATGCACAAACAAAGGGAAAAGTACGTGAACATATGCCGTCGTTCCATTTCAGCGGTCTAAGATAGTTGGTGTGGAGACAGTGTTCGTTTCCGTTGTCGTTGTCTGGCATTCCCTTGCTCCAATAGACAAAGTTGACAGCAGATCCATCAGACCACATCCATGTTCCTTCTTTGTGGATGTCACTCAGTCCGAACCAGGTCACTCCCTTAGCAGAGTCAAAGTTCTTGATCAGGGATTTGACAAAATGATCTTCCTTCAGACTGTGGATTGACACCAGGTTGGCTCCCTGTGACACACAGTACATCTCTGCATCAGCCCAGGTCATGCGTGTGGCGACGTACTTGTAGCAGCGGCCGTTGAAGCTGTACCAGAACATGGGACAGTAGCCCTTCTGTAGAGTCATTCTATGGTCATCAGAAGGAGACACAGCCCCCAGAGCCAGACCAAAGAAGAAGAGGAACAGCAGCATGTTGGCGTCTCTCTGTCACAGGAGCAGGATGAGGGTTGTCGCGTTGGTTGGAGTTGATCGAGAAAGGTTGCTTTCTTATAGAGGCTCCAGAGAGGGTGTTTTCACTGTTGGCATGATATTATTGGTCAGCTGAAGTTGGCGAACACTTTCAGCAACTACACGGTATCTGAAGATAAGCCGATATAAGACCACAAGGACACCTGGAGATGTCACGTACAAATCATAATTTATTCAAATGATTTCTCAAGGTTTTTGTTTCTAATTTCCTCCCCGATAAAGACCATCTGAGGTAAAGAGCTGTACGTGGGTTTTATTCATGAAATGATGACAAACTTAATATAAACATTCTGCTGCTATATCTCACAGCAGTGTGAATTCATTAGTGTGGAGAAAATGTCGTGTTTTATCGACATGATTAGATATTCACACTGTTGTTGTGATTGCAACAGTTGTGCTGTTCCCACATGTATCTAGTAGGCTGGATGGAAAAACAAATGCACTTGGTCAACACTTTCCATTGTACACATACACAGTATCTGAACATAAGCCAAAGAAAGACAAGGAGCTCATCCAGAGATGTCACATAAAAATTGATAATTTATTGATTTCAGTCAAATGTTGACAAAGCAAAACGCTGCTTTAGAAAAGACATGTGGCTTCAGCTGCCAGAGGGTTGAGGGGACACGAGGGGACACGTAGTGCTTTGTGACTGACCACTTTTTCATTTACAATCGATAAATAATAACAACACACCAAACATGGGCATATATTGACACATCAACAATATTTCAAGGCAAGGCAAGTTTATTTGTAGAGCACATTTCAACAACAAGGTAATTCAAAGTGCTTCACATAAAACCATTAAAAGCATCAAAACACAAGGCAAAAGAAAAGGAGATTTAAAAACAATTAGGAACATTCATTGCATTAAAACATTTTTTTTTAAACAGTGTAAGAAATAAAATACAGTGGTAAAATTCAGAAATGCAGGAAATTGATGAATATATTAATTGAATGTGGTTCAATTAAAGGCAGCAGCAAACAGAAAAGTCTTCATTTAAATGAGCTGAGGGTCTCAGCAGACGTGCAGCTTTGTATATTTCAAAGGTACAAAGCCTTCAATGTGTTCTATCTTACATTGTGTTGGGAAAACTTAAAGTATGTTCTGTTTACTCACTGAAGGGAAGCGACCTCCATCACGTTTGTGAACCTTTGTGCGAACCTTTTGACACACTATCTATTTCAGCTGTGTGTTTGATTAGGTGTCCCCGCTGTCTTTCTTGATGGGGCTCAGCTGTTTGTCTAAGCATCTACTTGTGACTTTGCGTCAAGGGAGATAGTAAATCTGTTGTACGCGTCAGTACGTATTCTTCTAAATTGTAGACCGTGTCGTCTTCCCGTAGTTGGATAAGATGAGATTGAGGCGTCAAAAGGACGGCTTCAAACGAGGTCACAGACTTGACCTAATCACTCAGTTCACAGCCTTCGTATGTGTTATCTGCAGTATATATTTCAGAGACTCAGAGTCAGACCTCTGAGCAGCAACGTGACGCATCACCTGTAATGTGCTTCACCTCTGTTCCTTCTTGCAAGAATACATTTCCTGTTCAATGATTTTACAGCCGGTGTCCAGGAAGATTTTTCTAACACATTGTGAACTTTGTGTTTTTAGTTTTAACCTGCAAACAGGTTTTAAACAACATTGCTTTAAAAGAAAAGTAACTTCACAGTCATGACTACGGCCGATAAAACACTAAATACACCTCAAGAATGAACGGACACTTTGTTGAACCTCATATTAAGTTGTGTCACCTCAACGCAGAACTTACACTCATTTCATATAAATGACGTAGATGGCTCAAGTAAGTTATCAGCATGGGTTGCCTTAACCGGGTTCTTAAAACTGGCAAAATTTAGATTCAGGGAAGTATTGGTGACAAGAGATAAGAGTCTGTTTCAGTGTTTTAATGCAGAGACGAGGACACAGCTGCTCATGAGATGGTTATTGTTTAGAATTTGGTCTTTATCACAACTCTACAGTCTATATGCTGCAGGGTCATCATGTAACATTCGCCTCTGAAGAGTGCATGTGTCTGCATTAATTACAGTAAAATTATCAATTGTAACAAAAACATCAAAGTCCAATGAGAAAGATGTGTGAGGAGTGTTTTGATAAAAAAAGTATTCAGGAATCCAAAATGAAAACAAGGAAAATAAAGACAAGCAGAACTCGAAAGATTTAGTTCGCTCTTTGGACCAAGTCCTTTTATTTTGGCAAACCCCTAAATTACTCTTATTACTACAGTGAGTTAGGTTTTTCATGGATACAGTGAAATAATTCACATTTTCTTGTGAAGAAATGCAGCGTAGATTCATGAGAGTCTGAGGTGCCGTCATTAGATGACAGATAGGTCAGAACTGACTGGACCTTAATTATTGCTTTAAAACTGTCGTGGTTGGTGATGCATAGAGAGTTGAAATATGTGGATTAAGATGTATTTTTTACTGTATGTGGATTTGCATTTTAATCATAATTAGGAGATTATCAGAAAGGTGTGGAAATATTTCGTTTGATCAACCACAGGAGTTACATGTGTGAATATCCAACATCAAAATGAAGGTTAGTGAGACAAAGTCTACACAAACACACATATAAGTGAACATTTGTGTCTTTATTGTAGAGGCCAAAATGCATGTCAGCAGAGCAACAAGTGACCAGGTTCAATCAGACACATGTAACATCTCAGTTAAGGACAGTTTGTGCGAGATGCACAAACAAAGGGAAAAGTATTTTTACATGGGTCGTCGTTCCATTTCTTCTCTCCAGAATGGTTGGTCTCGACACAGTGTTCCACTCCGTTTTTGTTGTCTGGCTGATAAACGCTCCAAGGTAAAAAGTTGGACCTAGACCCATCAGACCACATCCATGTTCCTTCTTTGTGGATGTCACTGAGTCCGATCCAGGTCTTCCCCTCAGCACGGTCAAAGTTGTTGATCAGGGTTCTGACAAAATGATGTTCCTCCAGACTGTGGATTGACACCAGGTTGGCTCCCTCTATGACACAGTGCATCTCTGCATCAGCCCAGGTCATCTTTGTGGCAAAGTACTTGTAGAAGCGGCCGTTGAAGCTGTACCACAACGCGGTACTGCTGCCTTGCTGTAGCGGCACTTGAGGGTCATCAGAAGGAGACGCAGCACCCAGAGCCAGACTAAGGTCATCAGAAGGAGACTCAGCACCCAGAGCCAGACCAAAGAAGAAGAGGAACAGCAGCATGTTGGCGTCTCTCTGTCACAGGAGCAGGATGAGGGTTGTTGCGTTGGTGGAGTTGATCTGCACCGTTGGATGAGATGGAGACAGGTGACAGGCTGCTTTCTTATAGAGGCTTCAGAGAGGGTGTTCTCACTGTTGGCTCAATATTATTGGTCAGCTGAACTTGGCGAACACTTTCAGTAAACGATCACACAGTAAACATTCGGCTCCAAAGACCACCGGCTCACACAGAGATGATGCAGGAATCCCGTAATTTATTACAAAACTTTCTAAAGCATAATTTTATTGTTTTCATTTCCTCACAGATGAAGACCATCTGAGGTAAAAAGCTGTGTTTTTAAAGCCAGACTAAATTAAGGGTTTTAATAAAACCTTCTCCAAGCTTTGCCAGAGCGAGCCAGAAGAAGGTTTCTTCGTGTTGGTGATAAGTGATGAGAGTCCGTCTTTGAAAAATACTTTTTCATACAAAGACAAGGACTCAGCTGCTCATAACAGTTTGGTTTGGTTTAAATCCTCAAAATCCTCTTTGACTTCTGTCTTGTAATGAATCAATGATGGTCTAAAATCACAGTTCTCCCCTGTTCATTTGATTCAGTGTGATCTTAGCTTAGTGTTGAAAAGGAGATGAATGCTTGTGGGACAAATATTACTTTATTGCAATTTACCCCCCAAAAGCCTCAGTGGGACAATATTTAAAAATGTAAAACGTTTGAGTGTTTACTGCTCCAGTCCTGACTGCTGCCTGTTACACACACACTAAATATAAACTTTATGCTGCTCAAACTCACAATAGTGTGATTTCTTTACGTGAGTTTGAAGTGAATGATCAGTTGTGTCTACATCATCAGATATCCTCATGCTGGACAGGCAGTGCTCTTGTGTTGCAACAGCTGCTTTTCCAATTTTTAATATGGCACAGAGTCTGGAACAGACATGGAACGATTCATTGACAGAACTCTGGCGCATTAATTACAGCTCTAGTGTTGGTTTAACCCTCGTGTTGTCCTGGGGTCAGAATGACCCCAAATTAAATCTTTTGCTGTCAAAATGTGTTTTTTATTCATCAAATGGTGTGAAAATAATGGGGGTTGTTCGATACTATGCTCTTAATGATTAAAATGAATTGGAAGTAATTTGATTGAATTACGGGTGATTTATTGAATTGAATAACTTCTGTTGTCCTCTGGGGTGAAAAAGACCCCGCAGCACAAATGGTGCAATGGGGCAAATTGTCAGACCATACTGCTTTCTAAAACATCTTTGGTTTTGGATGTGTGATGTGTGGGGTCAAGCAATGATTATGACAACAATAAAAAACGATACTGCACAGGAGGCTTGTGAGCTCAAACAGGGGACACGGACAGAGAAACACAAGAAAACCATACTGAGGCACTCCCCAAGACCAGAATGAAACTAAACAAGTACTCTATTCCATCAAAGGTCTTCTCAGCATCAAGTGATATGATGAGACCATGTGCTTTATGAATGTTTGTATGTTGAAGGCAACCTTATTTTATAAACTTCAGAGGATGTCTGCACTGTTGGTGTGATATCAGTGGTCACATGCACTTGGTCAACACTTTCCCTTGTACACATCTACACAGTATCTGAACATAAGCCAAAGAAAGACAACAAGCTCATCCAGAGATGTCACATAAAACCTATCATTTATTAATTTCAGTCAAATGTTGACATAGTAAAACGCTGCTTTAGAAAAGACATGTGGCTTCAGCTGTCAGAGGGTTGAGGGGACACGAGGGGACACGTATTGCTTTGTGACTGACCAATTATTCATTTACAACTGATAAATAATAACATACCAAACATGGGCATATATATACACATCAACAATATTACAATAGTACAAAGCCTTCAATGTGTCCTATCTTGCATTGTGAACTTTGTGTTTTTAGTTTTAACCTGCAAACAGGTTTTAAACAACAGTGCTTTAAAACACTAAATACACCTTCCTGTTGGTTTCCTGTCCTACAGCATCTGACTCCAGAGGAAAGAGAAGAGCGTCATCTCACCCACTTGCTCTTCTGCTGCTCTCAAGTGGCCACAAAACAGAACTACAAGTACTTTTACATTCCAGCTTCAAACCACAAACTTGTCTTCTCAAGAATGAACTGACACATTTGTTGAACCTCATATTAAGTTTTGTCACCTCAAAATAGAATACACAGAATTTATGAATATTACTCTTATAATCTTGGATGGTTTGTCTAATACTGTGAACAAAAATAACTCTTGAGAAGCAAAGATCTCAACACTAACATGTATAGCTGCAAAACACATTTACCGTACAATAAAGTGACTTCTATAGTCTTCAGAATTTACACTCATTTCATATAAATTACTTAGATGGCTCAAGTAAGTTATCAGCATGGGTTGCCTTAACCGGGTTCTTAAAACTGGCAAAATTTAGATTCAGGGAAGTATTGGTGACAAGAGATAAGAGTCTGTTTAAGTGTTTTAATGCAGAGACGAGGACACAGCTGCTCATGAGACGGTTATTGTTTAGAATTGAGTCTTTATCACAACTCTACAGTCTATATGCTGCAAGGTCATCATGTAACATTCACCTCTGGAGAGTGCATGTGTCTGTATTATTCATCATTATCTATTGTAACAAAAACAAAGTCAAAGGAGAAAGATGTGTGAGGAATGATTTGGTAAAAAAATTATCAGGAATCCAAAATGAAAAGACAAGCAACAACTCGAAAGAAATTTAGTTCGCTCTTTGGACCAATTCATTTTACTTTGGCACCAAGCGTTTCATTGGAACACCCCTCCAATGAAAACGACAGGCCCGTTTGGATAAATATTAACCTGAACTCTAAAATGAAAACAAGGAAATAAAAGACAAGCAATAAATATTCACTATTCATCAATAGATGTTGAACTCTGCACCTCCAGGAGAGCTCTGGTGTTTGTTTTTCTATGAAGTTATTTATGGAATTATAATGCTTATCAAGATTATCCTCGTATCAAACAATGGGCCGGAGCTAAAACAGAGGAGAAAGACAGAAACTATATTTTATATTTTATTTCATTCATTTAAAAGGGACCATGTACAGTTTAAACATAAATGTCTCCATTCGATGCACTGTACCAGATTATAGTTTAAGCTAATTTGCATCTGGAAATATACACTATCCCTCCATGACACCGGCACTCAGCTCAACGGGCAAGTGATTGATCATAGATCCATGAAGCAGTCGTCATTCCCTTTTATTTTAGCCCTGAGATTTACTTTGGGAAAAAGCTCGAAACTCTCTTGATACCACCAATACGTTCACCATCAAACAATCCCTTTATTCATGATTAGAGCTATAAGGAACTTTTCTATCCATATTGTTAACAGATTCTTATTTTGTTAAATCTTTCTTCAAATATTTCTTTGGCTAAATGAGGAAGAAAAAAAAAAGTATTCAAAATGTTTATAAATATTTCCTTTGACTCAGCAGTTAATTGACCTGTGTTAGTGTCAAACATTCATGAAAATGAAGATTAATGAAATTACTTCTGTGCACACTTTTGTATCTTTATTGTTCAGGCTTAATGCACAACAACAGAGCAACAGGTGGAAAGTCACAGTTCAAGCAGACATAACCTTTTTAGTTACTAAGGACAAATGGTGCGAGATGCACAAACAAAAGTATTTTCATCAGAACATGGACGATCATTCCATCTCAATTCTGGGCCATGGTTGTTGTGAACACAGTGTTCACCTCCTGCAGCGTTGTTTGGTTCTCCTCCAAGCCAAAAGACAAATTTGACGGCAGACCCATCAGACCACATCCATCTGCCTTCTTTCTGAGTGTCGCTGAGTCCGATCCAGGTCCTCCCCTGAGCAGGGTCGAAGTTCTTGATCAGGAAATTGATGAAATTCTCTTCCTCCAGACTGTGGATTGACACCAGGTTGGCTCTCTGTGACACACAGTAGAGCTCTGCATCAGCCCAGGTCATACGTGTGGAAACGTACTTGTAGCAGCGGCCGTTGAAGCTGTCCCAGAACATGGGACAGTTGGCCCTCTGTAGCTTCACTTGATGGTCATCAGAAGGAGACACAGCACCCAGAGCCAGACCAAAGAAGAAGAGGAACAGCAGCATGTTGGTGTCAGAGTCTCCGTCTATAACGTGATGTGAACTGTTGCGCGTTATCAAGAGTCTTGCAGAGACAGTTGAAAGGCCACTTTCTTTTATATGCTTCAGAGAGGGTGTCTGCAATGTTGGTGTGATACCATTGGTCAAATGCACTTACGATCTGAACATAAGCCAACAAAAACACATTAAACATTATTATCATCAAGCAATCCCTACTAATCATTGATCGAGTTATATGACAAAGTACCCTGTGACGTGAGTCATATTCTGCCTGACCTTGAAAGAGATATGAAGCATGAACTTGTCTCATTTAGAAGAGGATTTATTTTTGCTTAAAGTTCCCTCAGTGACACAACAAGAGTGCATCCTCTCCACTCAAGAAGATGATCTCTTCCATTCCAACAGCGCTGAACCCAAACACAGTATAGGTGAGTCTACTACGACAGGCCCGTTTGGATAAATATTATACCTCCTCCGTCTTTTAGCAGCTGTGAGGTTTATATAACAAGTCAGGGTTGTTTCCTTTATCATATGAACTGTCAGAACTATTTCCACTATTTCTTTATGTTTTCTTTGAGATGTATATCACATACGTTGGACAGACCTGTCTGGGTAATACATTCAATTTTATACATTTTTCCACCCATCCATGAAAAGGGCAGATCAATGAATCTAATAAGACTTTCTTGACATTAAGTATTCTGTATAAATTGAGCCTTTATAGCTTTCTAATATTACAGTTATCCATAAGTACAAAAATGCAGAGGTACAGTAGACCAAGAAAAATGAAGTCAGGATAGTTCAATAAATTCTATCCAATTATATATATCGATATCCAATCATCACAGCCATGTATTATCAGAATCAATGTGACATCCTGACAAGGAACCAAAGAACTGACGAATTGACATTAAGGCTGGTCTAGATTCATGAGGACAGTAATAAACAGAAAGACATCTGCATTGAGCTCAGTTTGTTATAGAATAGATCTTATTCAGGTTCCTGCTGTGGCTCTTAATGGACAGAAGGTTGAGGGGACACGAGGGGAGACGTATTGCTTTGCTTTGTCAATTCAGGGAAGTATTGGTGACAAGAGATAAGAGTCTGTTTAAGTGTTTTAATGCAGAGACGAGGACACAGCTGCTCATGAGATGGTTTCTGTTTAGAATTGAGTCTTTATCACAACTCTACAGTCTATATGCTGCAGGGTCATCATGTAACATTCGCCTCTGAAGAGTGCATGTGTCTAGATTATTTACAGTAAAATTATCAATTGTAACAAAAACATCAAAGTCCAATGAGAAAGATGTGTGAGGAGTGTTTTGATAAAAAAAATGAATCTGGAATCTAAAATGAAAACAAGGAAAATAAAGACAAGCAGAACTCGAAAGATTTTGTTCGCTTTGGACCAAGTCCTTTTATTTTGGCAACAAGCGTTTCATTGGAAAACCCCTAAATTACTCTTATTACTACAGTGAGTTAAGTTTTTCATGGATACAGTGAAATAATTCACATTTTGTTGTGAAGGAATGCAGCGTAGATTCATGAGAGTCTGAGGTGCCGTCATTAGATGACAGATAGGTAAGAACTGACTGGACCTTAATTATTGCTTTAAAATTGTAGTGGTTGGTGATGCATAGAGAGTTGAAATATGTGGATTAAGATGTAATTTTTACTGTATGTGGATTTGCTTTTTAATCATAATTAGGAGATTATCAGAAAGGTGTGGAAATATTTTGTTTGATCAACCACAGGAGTTACATGTGTGAATATCCAACATCAAAATGAAGGTCAGTGAGACAAAGTCTACACAAACACACATGTAAGTGAACATTTGTGTCTTTATTGTAGAGGCCAAAATGCATGTCAGCAGAGCAACAAGTGACCAGGTTCAATCAGACACATGTAACATCTCAGTTAAGGACAGTTTGTGCGAGATGCACAAACAAAGGGAAAAGTATTTTTACATGGGTCGTCGTTCCATTTCTTCTCTCCAGAATGGTTGGTCTCGACACAGTGTTCCACTCTGTTTTTGTTGTCTGGCTGACTAATGCTCCAAGTAAAAAAGTTGTACCTCGACCCATCAGACCACATCCATGTTCCTTCTTTGTGGATGTCACTGAGTCCGATCCAGGTCTTCCGCTCAGCAGGGTCAAAGTTCTTGATCAGGGTTATGACAAAATCATGTTCCTCCAGACTGTGGATTGACACCAGGTTGGCTCCCTCTATGACACAGTGCATCTCTGCATCAGCCCAGGTCTTCTTTGTGGCAAAGTACTTGTAGAAGCGGCCATTGAAGCTGTACCACAACGCGGTACTGCTGCCTTGCTGTAGCGGCACTTGAGGGTCATCAGAAGGAGACGCAGCACCCAGAGCCAGACTAAGGTCATCAGAAGGAGACGCAGCACCCAGAGCCAGACCAAAGAAGAAGAGGAACAGCAGCATGTTGGCGTCTCTCTGTCACAGGAGCAGGATGAGGGTTGTTGCGTTGGTGGAGTTGATCTGCACCGTTGGATGAGATGGAGACAGGTGACAGGCTGCTTTCTTATAGAGGCTTCAGAGAGGGTGTTCTCACTGTTGGCTCAATATTATTGGTCAGCTGAACTTGGCGAACACTTTCAGTCAACGATCACACAGTAAACATTCGGCTCCAAAGACCACCGGCTCACACAGAGATGATGCAGGAATCCTGTAATTTATTCAAAAGTGTAATTTTATTGTTTTCATTTCCTCACAGATGAAGACCATCTGAGGTAAAAAGCTGTGTTTTTAAAGTCAGACTAAATTAAGGGTTTTAATAAAACCTTCTCCAAGCTTTGCCAGAGCGAGCCAGAAGAAGGTTTCTTCGTGTTGGTGATAAGTGATGACAGTCCGTCTTTGAAAAATACTTTTTAATACAAAGACAAGGACTCAGCTGCTCATAACAGTTTGGTTTGGTTTAAATCCTCAAGATCCTCTTTGACTTCTGTCTTGTAATGAATCAATGATGGTCTAAAATCACAGTTCTCCCCTGTTCATTTGATTCAGTGTGATCTTAGCTTAGTGTTGAAATGGTGATGAATGCTTGTGGGACAAATATTACTTTATTGCAATTTACCCCCCAAAAGCCTCAGTGGGACAATATTTAAAAATGTAAAACGTTTGAGCGTTTACTGCTCCAGTCCTGCCTGCTGCCTGTTACACACACACTAAATATAAACTTTATGCTGATCAAAGTCACAATCGTGTGATTTCTTTACGTGAGTTTGAAGTGAATGATCAGTTGTGTCTACATCATCAGATATCCTCATGCTGGACAGGCAGTGCTCTTGTGTTGCAACAGCTGCTTTTCCAATATTTAATATGGCACAGAGTCTGGAACAGACATGGAACGATTCATTGACAGAACTCTGGCGCATTAATTACAGCTCTAGTGTTGGTTTAACCCTCGTGTTGTCCTGGGGTCAGAATGACCCCAAATTAAATCTTTTGCTGTCAAAATGTGTTTTTTATTCATCAAATGGTGTGAAAATAATGGGGGTTGTTCGATACTATGCTCTTAATGATTAAAATGAATTGGAAGTAATTTGATTGAATTACGGGTGATTTATTGAATTGAATAACTTCTGTTGTCCTCTGGGGTCAAAAAGACCCCGCAGCACAAATGGTGCAATGGGGCAAATTGTCAGACCATACTGCTTTCTAAAACATCTTTGGTTTTGGATGTTTGATGTGTGGGGTCAAGCAATGATTATGACAACAATAAAAAACGATACTGCACAGGAGGCTTGTGAGCTCAAACAGGGGACACGGACAGAGAAACACAAGAAAACCAGCCTGAGGCACTCCCCAAGACCAGAATGAAACTAAACAAGTACTCTATTCCATCAAAGGTCTTCTCAGCATCAAGTGATATGATGAGACCATGTGCTTTATGAATGTTTGTATGTTGAAGGCAACCTTATTTTATAAACTTCAGAGGATGTCTGCACTGTTGGTGTGATATCAGTGGTCACATGCACTTGGTCAACACTTTCCCTTGTACACATCTACACAGTATCTGAACATACGCCAAAGAAAGACAACAAGCTCATCCAGAGATGTCACATAAAACCTATCATTTATTAATTTCAGTCAAATGTTGACATAGTAAAACGCTGCTTTAGAAAAGACATGTGGCTTCAGCTGTCAGAAGGTTGAGGGGACACGAGGGGACACGTATTGCTTTGTGACTGACCAATTATTCATTTACAACTGATAAATAATAACATACCAAACATGGGCATATATTTACACAACAATATTACAATAGTACAAAGCCTTCAATGTGTCCTATCTTGCATTGTGAACTTTGTGTTTTTTGTTTTAACATGCAAACAGGTTTTAAACAACAGTGCTTTAAAAAAACGTAACTTTACAGTCATGACTACGGCCGATAAAACACTAAATACACCTTCCTGTTGGTTTCCTGTCCGCTCCAGCATCTGACTCCAGAGGAAAGAGAAGAAAAACAGAACTACAAGTACTTTTACATTCCAGCATTGCAGCTTCAAACCACAGACTTGTCTTCTCAAGAATGAACCGACACATTGTTGAACCTCTGAACATGGCACATGACCTTTTGTCACCTCAAAAATACATAAATAAACAATATATTACAATAAATAAGTAATATAGCACAATTATACTGCTCTTTAAACATAATGAGCAGAGGTGTATTTGTGCATGTGTGCGTCATGTACAGGTTAATAGTAAAAATGACTACCACAAGGCCTTTGTATGACACTGAATATCAACAGACCATGGCTCTGACTCATCAGCTCGAGCAGCCAAAGAGTCACTGACTTGGTTTCACAGAAAGCATCTTCAAAATGAGACGATGCACCTTACAAGCAATGAAACAACTTGTTGCCCAAGTCAACACACTCGGGGGTTTTGCTGCAGTCCAGCCTCACTTGGTCTGGTATCATCGATGGTGGCTACTGTTAGCAAAATGTAGACGTACAGCAAAAGTTACATAGTCTCCCTTTAAAGAGGGAAATCCACCATTTTTTTCAATGAATGTTTTTCTTATAATCTTCAATGTGGATTGTGAAATATTTGTGGATATGAGTAACTCCTGGAGGGAAACAATCGCCGAGATTCACATGTAACACTTAATCCTACATCCACATAAAATCAAATACTTAAATGACCCAAGTAAGCTTTCAATGTATTTATCAATTTGGTTGAACATAACAGTGTCCACAAAACTGGCTCCACGTTCATGGTCAGAGCTTCAGATGTGTTGGTGGCAACAGGTTAGAGTCTGTTTTTACAGCACAGTGACAAAGCTGCTCATAACACACTGATTATATTTAGAAGTGAGTCTTGAGATCATCTCTGATCTTTTTCTTTTAAATGGTCCCAACGATGTTTTTGGCGCTAAAGCTGTTTGGGAGATCCCGGTCGTCCATTTGATTCATTATGCTCTGCAGAAGAAAGCCGCTATATGTGCTCTGAAAGGCTTCGTGTTGAAACTGTGACATTTCTACTGCATTGCACTTATAACTATCCAAACAATGCAGGACATGCACTGCTACACAACATTCAGGATTTAGCTTGCCTTTGGATGTTTCCTCCTACTCAGCAGAAATGTACCACTGAAGAGACTGGCTGTGCACGAACATATACAGGACAAAATAACACAAACAGGGTCTGCCAGATGGGATGTTGTGGTTTTAGAGGGAGCGTCTTCTTTCCTGGTGACTACAGACTGGTCCCTCAGTCATGTGAATAACAAATAGATGTGTTTACACGTGTCATGGCAATGTCAATGGGAAGCTGTTTTGAGGATCTGTTTGGGTCAGAAAGGATGTTAAGAGTGAAATATTTGGGCCAACCAAAGCTGTAAAACTCCGAAGAGACAGTCTTACTATAACGGCCTGTGCCCTTGTGCTTCCATTATTCTGTCCACACCCTGTGTTGGTTTTGACAGACGGTTTACACAAGACCACTTCTGAATGATATTTTCAGTCAGTAAGAATGACCATGAATCTCCTCATGAACATGATTTTCGTAAATGAAGCTATGTCTTCACAAAGGTCTGTGGTGCTTAACTTATCTGTTGATAAGAAAAGACAAATAGCTCTGTGATGAGGCTGTGTTTCCATAGCAACATCACAGACCCTGAAATCAGTCGTCATAATGTCAGAAAGCATCTCTGCGAGCAGTCTGATCTGTTTGACATGATCACAGATCAGACGTGACCCCAGGGCTCAATCAAGGATCTCAAATCCTGTGGTTAAAAACAAACAAACACAGACTGCTAAACAAACCAAGAGATCTACAGTACATCTATGCTGCAGGACTCAGTGTGACATTTGGCACTGAAAAATATATAGGTCCATATTATATGTCATGTAAAATGATCCTTATCGGTTCACACAAAAACATCATAGAGAAGAGTGCATGAGGAGCGTCAACCAGGACTCTAAAACGTAAAGGAGAACCAAAAACCAGTCACTATTTATCAACAGTTTATGAACTCTGGCACGTTCAGGAGAGCTCGAGCGTTTCCAACAGCACAGTCAGTCAATCAAAAACCTCCCACACGGCCTCCTTCACATGCCAGACACTGTCGACGTCGCACCCTTTGTCACTCACCGATGCTGCACATTTGTTTCGGTACAAAGCCTCAGTGAGAAAAGGTTAAAACACGTGGGTATGTTAAAGTGTTGAACTGCTTCGGCCCTGGTTGCTGCTTGCTTTACATAATATGCTACGAACACAATAACCAGAAAAAAGCACCACGTCATACACCTAAATAACTATGGCATGTGTCCTGGATGTGTGCATGCATCACGAGGCAGGTGTTTGATATGCAGATGAAATTATGTGAGACCAGTGATGGGGCAGATGGCGGCCATCAGGTAAAAAACACATCGAACTCCTCTACAGATTGTTGTGTGTCTGTAACTGATGAAGAGGCAGTCAAGTCCTTGTTGGCCTCCAGGGGGGGGGGGGGGGGGGGTGGACGAGACTTAAAAGACAGAAATAAAGAAACATTCCACCTGCTAAACAGGCCCATAAATAAACAAAAGCTTATCACAATAACAAAACTATTCAGTCCAATAGACACTGTACAAACTAATTACAGCCTCCTTTTCTCGCCGTCCCAGTTTGGCACTCTCCGCCTCGCTGCTGCATCTCTTCACGAAGCGTGTACGGACTTAAATCATTTGACCATATATCTTTTATAAACACAGGATAAGTGTTGTGAAGCCTTTAGAGAACAGGCAGAGTGCAGCTCTGTCTTCATGGTGATGGCACCTTATTGTCCACTTGGCACGCCGGCTGGTGGTGTGACTTTGTTGGAGTGTGTGTGTGTCGTCAGTGTGTGGACTTCTCCATGTCACACGTCCTCGGTGCAAGTATTTTCCACTGTGTCCAGTGTGTTTTGTGCGTCTACGAGGGTATGTGTGTGTCTGTCTTTAAGCACGTGGCTCGAGCTTGTGTGACAGCTCGAATAGCGTCTGTTGATTGTCGATAATGTGCAGGTAATGAACGCTCGCCCTCACCTCCGCACTGTCGACCCCGATTACCTCGTTGCCTGAGAGACCGACACAAAACACGCACATTAGTCACACAAAAGAGTTTTCAATGCTGGAGAACACACACATTCGGGTACAAACACAGCCTGTGTTGTGGCCATTTAAAGAGAGTAAAAGAAAAGTCTGGAAATGGTTGCTTAGAAACTGTAAGAGGGAACTGAGTGGTACAGGTGCAGTGCACTAGCTCAGCGTCAGGCGCCGCCAGATTCCTCACAATGAATGGATCCGAGCATCAATACTTCACAAGAGGGAGGAGCCTGTACAGCATCGTGTAGGTCAGCCTTTCTTATAATTTGCAACAGAATTCACTCAGAAGGGAGAAGACTCACCCGGCTGGTCGCTTTGGCAGTGGCGAATCATTCTCACTGTGTCTGCGATCATATGCTGTCGGATTAGGAGAAGACATGTTGCATCAGTGCAATACCAAACAGTCACAATCTAATATTTACTGCACCATAGCACTTACTATAAAGGCTATAAGGATTATTTTCATCACTGATTCATCTGCTGATTATTTTCTCAATTAATCGCTCGGTCTATAAAATGTCTAAACATGATGACGTCCATCCCAGTTTCCCAAAATCAAAGGCGATGTCTTTATTAAAGATAGTTCGATCACAATTTTGACAATCGCTTCACTCATCTAATTTCAATAATCTTTTTTAATCATTTTAATATGTGGCCTTGTCTGTGTGACACTCAAACACTGACTCAACTTACCAGCTTCTCAAAGTTGACCAGGTTGTTGTGGAAGGTCTTATTTCCCTCGTGGATGAATGTGATATCTAAGAGCAGAGGACAAGTGTTTTATCATTGGTTCTTTCAACAAAAGCAATTAAGTGTGTGTGTGTGTGTGTGTGTGTGTGTGTGTGTGTGTGTGTGTGTGTGTGTGTGTGTGTGTGTGTGTGTGTGTGTGTGTGTGTGTGTGTGTGTGGAGGGCTTAGAGATAATACCTTTCAGGAGAAGAGGCATGAAAGGGATCTTGGGAGGCTTCATCTTCTTGAAGGCTTCCCTATAGGCTTTGTGGTTCAGAGATGGATCCTGAAGAAAGATGAGGGGAAGACGACCGAGGAGAGAAAACAGAATGAAAGGAAAGCATTGGAGAAGGAGAAGAGATTATCAACAAACAAACAAAAAGAGGAATGTGTTTCTAGCTTTGCATCTATTTCCATCTCTGTCGATGAAAGTCTCACCGTGATGAGCTCCAACTCTGAGAAAAGCTTCTTGAACTTCCCCGGACATTTCTGAAAGGAAGGCGTTTGGTCAGAATCCAGTTTTAAACACTTATACATATACAAATAAATACACTAAACGCAGCAGCACAAACTCTTACCTCCCAGGTTTGGTTGAGTCGGCTGACAGATGCTGTGTTCAAGCCCATGATGATGGCAAATGCAGAATTCAAATTTCTTTGGGCTTTACAACTACAGACACACACAAAGAATTAAAGAATTAAAACAAATACATCACAGTGCATAGAAATCTTAATGTGTTTGACACATGCACTTTTATCTGTGCATATTTCTGAGAAGGTGCATCTGTGTGGCCTTACTGAGCTGCGATCTTGATGAACTTCTTGAGCAGCTGTACTCTCTTGTTGAGCGACACACACATGAGCACCTCGGACATGACCCACTGCTGGACCTCGTTACAGCGCTGGAGCAGCACTGAGAGCGCCGCCGTGTGGCCGGTACCAGGAACACGGCTGAGGGTGTAGTAAGCCAGCTCTTGCTGCATGTGGAGGGAGGGAGGGAGAGTGTGAGTGAACGACATCAAGCATTTTAGAGAAATGCCCCAAAAAACTGCTGATCCCATTTCCAGAGCCCAAGGTGACATCTTGTCTGACCAATAGTCAAAAACTCCCCCAGAAAAATCAATTTACAATCATAAGAAACAAAGAAAATAAGCATTTGAGAATGTAAAAACATTGCCTAGACTTCCTAAATATACTGTAACATCCACATAACAGTGTAAGATGCAGCCTGCGTCTCTTCATCTGTGCTCTGCTTCAGCATTTTCACAAAAAATATTCAGACTTTCTGTACTCGTGAGCCAGCAAGTCTTGCAAAGCATTTGCATCTTTAATGCTTATGTTCCAGCAATCTCTGCCATGAATATGAATTAACTATAAATGATGTGCACACACCACATGCATATATTTGAGTGTGTGTGTGTGCGTGTGTGTGTGTATATATATACACCTCGTGGATGGATTTGAAGAGGCTCCAGTCCAGGTGTGTGAGAGCAGCTGCCACATCCCAGGTGTTAATACCGAGGAGTCGCACCGGCCTCCTGCTTAGCTCAGCACTATCCGTTAAAGGAGGCTGCACACACAATGGAAAGTTAAGCTAGCACATAGAAAGACACACAAATACAGTACATACAGTGCACACACACACAGCAACAATATGTCCCCTTCATAATAACCTACAGGACAATGAGCCTGTAGGGAAAGAAACAATATAGCACAGAGCCATTAGAGCAAGTGCGTCCTGCCTGTATACAAGCAGCACTGAAAGCTGAGAGGGGAGCGGTGATTCCTCCAGCACAATTCTTCTTTACAGCTCTGGTTACAGGTCACAGTAACTAAAATTCAGCATTTGTGAGCCTGCCAATAGTCTATTGTCAGGCTAATGGTCTATTATAGACCATTAACTCAGCAAACAATAAGCAAACTATGTATTGCCGACCAGCGGGACAGTAAATAGTTCAAATGTAGAGCATCTACTGGTTTGTTAACGACAGGCTACTAAATATACCTATCCCAAAAAAAGCTAAATCCCTTGAACTGCAGTTCCTAAAATGCCCAATACTGCAAAAACTATTTAAGAATAAACAGCCGAAGCTCCACTGTGAAAAACATGCCTTTACAAAATAACACTTCGCCGTGATACAGCACTGTCCAATCCTGCTGTCACGGTTGGGCAACAACTAAATAATTGCGGCTCACACCTTTTCTCTCCTATTGAATCAGAGTTAAAAACAATCACCTGGCCTCAGTCTTTCCGGCTTGCTTATAATGCATGACTCATCGTAACACTGTGAAAACATGTCAGTTGGGGATTTAGAATATTCATGTTCATGCCTGACTTAGCCAGAAGAAGACAATATCAGAGGAGCAGCTAATGTCCAAATAATCACATATTTGAGAGGTCGTGGTTTGCTTTAAACCTGCAATCTGCATCTTTAGCCTCTATGAATGCTTATGAAACATGGAGGTGTTGCAGAAAGACAAAAGCACAAACAACAGAGTATTTACATACCAGAATCTCAGTGAGATCCCTGCGACAGGCCACAAGCTTTCCCTGTGGGGTCATAGACTCTGAATACGCACAGTCACTGGGCTGTAACACCCTCCGCTCTGCAGAGGAGAGATGATGATAACAATTTAAAGCCGAGGGTGTAGGACAGTGATTCCCAACACGGTGGTACTTGCACCCCAGTACTTTTTGTACTTTTGCAGTTGCCAAGGAGTACGTGGAAGGATTGTAGCTCAACTAATAAAAGAAAGCTAAGTAGTGGATACATGATTAAACTAGATAGCTAAAAGTAATGAACAAATAGTTAATTCTAATTAAAAGTAACTTAATAACGGTTGAAATAGTTAAACGTATTGGATAAATGGTTAATAGAAATAGCTAATTGTAATGGTTGAAATAACTAAAGGTCATGTAGAAATAGTTTTAATAGACAGGGGTAAAAAGATACAGTTTCTGCCACCCCAAGGTACGTATGCAAACTTGACCAAACCGACCAAAACTATTTCATGCATTTCTTTGCGTGTTTGTGTGCGTACCTCCAGTGTGCGTCGCCACAGCAAGCACCATGTCTTCTTCTGCTCTGTCCACCTTCAGAGCCACAATTCTTAGCAGCTCGTGGGCCTCCAGTGAGGGGTGTGCGTGGACACTCAGGTAGGAGTCAGCGCTCACATGCACGCAACAAATGACTGAAAGACATGTAGAAAATGGTCGGAGGTCAGTGAGTGTACTGTTCATATGCTGTAAACACTGTAAAAGGCTAAAACAGAGACACTGAAATACTGCAAAGTTAATTTTTGTCAAGTACTAAAGCAAAAAAAAACAACAAGAAAACACGCTGTATTCAAGCAATTTTCATGTGCACAGTGAAATTAAAACTCACAGTCTGACATTATGCATAATTGTGAACAGTCACGGGCATTGTGTTTTGTGTACGAGTGTGTGTCTATTACTCACCCTCTCTAGTGTCAGTCGCTGGACTTCTGAGTTGCAAAGAGTTTTCCTTCAAACTCGACTGCTGATACATTTGTTTACTCTGACAGAGAGCAGAAAAAACACGGAGATGTATAATACTGCAATTACACTTCACCAAGTATAGCGATGCGCTGATAACATCTGTATCAACACCTACACAGCTCAGATTGAATCATTACAGTACAGGGCAGAGTCAAGCAGCATGGCTGGAGTAAATATTCCCTCTAATCCACCCCCTCTCTCTCTGGCTTACCTTTTGGCTTGGAGGACAGTCATCGACGGTGCTACAAGACAGAAATAAGCACAACGGTGAGGAGGGATGCGGGTAGGCATGGAAAAACAAAAACGCACACACACACACAGTGACAGGCAGTCATATTCAATACAGAGAACAAAGTACTTGTGCAGAGACAAACACACTTACTGTCTGCGACGCAGAAGTTTCTGGAACTCCTTCAGGTCTTTCTCCAGTGTGGGGAACTCATACAGGTCTTCTAAAACACACCTGTACAAGGTCTAACAGAGAGAGGGAGAGGAAAACAATCATGTTGACACTCTTTTGGGGGTTTGATGGTGAAATATGTTTGTTTGATCCATCAGGAAGGCTCCTAACTGGCAGAAGGAAATAGCATTGAAACACTTTTGTCTTTGGTTGTTCTCCAAAGGTTCAGTCTCAAACATTTGTATCATATTAGAATTATTAATGGCTAAAAAAAGGAAAAGAATAAGGAAAATGTGTTTGTAATTTAGGTGGAGCAACCTTCTAACCCTACCAGTCCTAATGAATTTCATAGAGTGCCCACACTAACACGGCTGTTACTGAATCAAGGACAAGGAGGCAAAGATAATGGCATGGCGTCAACACCCGAGTCTGTGCAGCTCATTTACTGAATGCCATCAAGAGTAAATGCTGCTGCGTAGGTTAGTGTCATCAGACAAAAGCTCTACCTTGTACTTAATGGGTGACTAGGCACGCTGTGTGTCTGTGTGTGCAGGACAGAGAATAAGTAAGCAGCATGAAAGCCCAGGAGGCAGTGACAGTGAAAACTTGCGAGCATCCACACACACACACACACACACACACACACACACACACACACGTCTCCAAACACCTGCTTATCGCCGTCATTGACCGACCGTAGCCTCCCATCCCAATTCCCCTCTCATTCCTCTGTTACTAGGCAACTACCACCTGGGTTACACACTCCATATGAGATTATTATAACCATGCCAACCCTTGCACTTTGGTTTCCGTGGCAACCCAGCACCGAGCGACGTAGCCGCCAGGTTACGGAGGGACAAGTGATTGGTGAGTGTGTGCGCTTGCTGTGGGTGAGTACACGTGTGATGGTGTTGTGTGTGTGTTTCTCTTTCAGTGTCACGGTTGTCACAGGTATTCAAAAATCCAATTCAGCCAAACATGTGAGAATACAGCAGGAACACAGTTGATACAAGATGCATTTGTATTTCTACGTTCCCACTTTTCAGTTTCTCCTTCTGTGCGGCTACATGTCTTCCCTCTACTACTCTCTCTCACTCTCTCTCTCTCTCTGTCGGGAGAAAGGTGATAGTAAAATTAGACGAATAATCTGTGCATGTGTGTTTTCATGCCCATGACGTTCTGTGTAGATAGATTATGTATTTCATACATACAATTAATGGTAGAATAATTAACTTTTTGCTAATTAGTTACTTGTTGTTAGATATGTGAGTCATTCTACTGGTTATCTTGTATTACACTCTGAAAGAAAAACCAACAGCCATATATTATGATGATAGCCCTTTTTCCTCATATGACACACTGTGAAGGTGCCTGTATTCTGTTACTGTCTTATTAGTTTGTTTTGTCAGAAGGATGAAATAAAAAAACATCAAGTCTGTTCTCCTGTGGGAGAAAGAGCTGAAACACATTTCACAGGAGATGCAGCAAAACAAAAGGATCAGACAAAAACACACACACACTCTTCAGCTCTCTGTCTCTCTCCACAGAATGCTTGATGTCCTGTCATCAGAAAGATAACCCCATAGAAGAACAGGAGACACAGAGACGAATGAAGATGAATGAGGCTTTTTATGTTGAGTGTGAAAGGCCACCACAGGATCAAACTCATTATAGTGAAAAGAAAGCAAACGGATGTGGTGATGAAGGCGAGCAGTGCCGTACCTTCATGAAGCTCCTGACGTGCTCCTCTTCCTTCAGGAAGTCCTTGTCGAGCCGGCTCCAGTGGGAGACCAGCTGCAGTACTTTACGCTTCCTGAAGAGGGCGTCTTTGCCCTCCTCCTGGCCCCTGCAGCGGGCGCTGCTATAGGTGAGAGCGGTCAAGGACACAACGAAGAACAGTGTGGAGCAGTCTGAAAGCATGTGTGTGTGAGTATGTTTGCCAGTAAGGATATTGTCCTAGCAGAGCCTGACAGAGGTCATTGGTGGACATGAACACCAGGTAGGTCAACAGGAAGTCATCCAGCAGTGTTTCTGAAACAAAGGAAACACACCATCAGTCACTTCCAAGGCCTTGCAGAATCAAAATGTGAAAACACACACAAAAGTATGTTTTAGTTTCTCCCTTTGTCCCTCTCTTCACCTCTGATTCCTTCAGTCTACGTGGATGAATGCAGACTAATCAATGTGTCCTCTATGTGTCTGCCACATTACACATTTGAAGCAGTGACAATAAATAATGGATCAACAATGGATCAAATAGCTATGTTTAATTTGAACGGGGCTGCTGATGGACAGCGGAGCATTTAGCAGCTAAAGAGCCAGATATTTCCCTCAGGAGTTGGTAGAAACAAAGATCGGGGCTAAAAGAAAATTGGACTTACTTTCATCACACATAATGAATGTCAATGCTGCTCTGTGTCTGTTGGATGTGGAAATATGCAAATCTTTGCAAACACATTCGCCATATCAACCTAAAAAGATGATGTGTATTTTATGGCGACACCACTCCATCAAGTAAAACGTCTGACATATTTAGCATCTTTGCAGACTTTGGGATCTCCACTGAAGTCAAAATAAGGTTCAGTGGGTTTCACCAAAATTCAGTTGCACAGCATGAGTTTGGAATTGAGGTTAAATGTTATTTAGTTATTGTGCCAAACAATGTTTTCCATCTACACCCACACAGTCATGAAGAAGAAGATTATCAGAGTTTTTTTATATTTAAGTTTTAATAAATTACTATTAGACCTATAAGATGCTTTCCCTAAAAAATATTAGCTTTGATTGTTGACTACTTTGTCAAAAATATATAACAGAAAAATACTTTAGAAAGAAGCAAAGCAATTATTTCTCAATTTCACAACAACTTCAAAAACTACACAAATTCATCAGTGTAGAGCGAGCAAATGGGCAAGATGGCAAGTGTGTGTGTGTGTGTGTGTGTGTGTGTGTGTGTGTGTGTGTGCGAGAGAAACTCAGCAGGTGTTCAATGGGTAAGAACCGAATATAAACAGCCCTCGTGGCAGATGGGTAATGAGCCATTGTTGGTGTGAGGTAGCTGTGATGTGTGTGCATGTGTGTGTGTGTGTGTGGTGTCAAACTCTTTTCTCTGGGCAAATGTGTGACCCAAATATGGCTCCGCCGGGCAGATAGCAAAGAAATCAATTATAGAAGACTGAACGAAGGCTGCGGCATTAATATTTGATCAACTGTCTTTTCTTTAGAAATAAAATTTAAAAATCAACTTTTTTCAAGAACATTTTTCAGGCAGGCTTGACTGAGTCAAGCCTTTTGACTCACTTTCTGTAGAGCTCCTTGTTGACCGTCTCTCTCTCTCTCGCTACTACTCTCAGCTCTCTGTGATGATAAATATCCATTTTTATCTTCAACATATGCCCTCTGCGTATGCCCGCTGGCACGCACAAAGTCAAACACACACACACACACACAGAGCACCCTGATGAATAACTCATTCAGTTCTGACCTTGGGGTCTTTATCTCTTGTGAGAGAGAAAGGAAAAAGAGAGAAAATGTGTGTGTGCTGAGCTCATCGTGGTTATCTGCTGCTGTGTTTTTTGTTGTGTGTGTTTTTTACGTGCATGGGGAGGAGTGGTTGGGGTAATCACTCTCTCTCTCTCTCTCTGTGTGTGGAAGCATGTTCGAGCCTGTTCAACATGCTGCGCTAAGCCCACTAAAACGGCACACTGATGCTCAGTACCACCCCAGAGGGCCTACACACACACACACACACACACACACACACACACACACACACACACACACACACACACACACACACACACACACACACACACTAGCGCGCGCACACCCTCATGCTTATTCAGTGCACATATACCAAACGATTGACACACAGATACAGAGACAAAGACAGCCAAACATGCACATACACTCTTGATCTACATCCCTGCTTAGAAAAAAAATCCTTAGAAAAAAAATGAAAAGTGCAGTGAATAAATATCAGGCGGTTCTCCAACACAAAGACCATTTCAGTTCCCTCTCTCCCGCTCTCTCTCCCTCCCTCCTTCCTTTGCTTCCTGCAATTCAGTGAGATGGCTCCCTGTGGACTGCTGGGAACTGGTGGTGCTGAGGAGTTGATACATAAAGACGCCTTGTCTTAAAACGGTGAGAGCAGGTTTGTATAAAATACAGGTTGGGACCCAGATGTCTCTGTGTGATGAAGGTATTACTTTACTGGCCATGGGCTGCATGGTGATGGTTCATTTTGATGATCCAGGGGACAAAGATGTCAAGATTCATTGACTAATGCAAGAAATCAGTTGTATTTTTTTCTTTTTACCTGAGCAGGAATGATTTTACTTTAACAGCATGAAAAGGACAAAAACCTAAACCAACTCACATCACTATTACAATCAAACAATCCCAAAACAATGAGCTGATTAACAATCAGTTGTACGGTTGTATGCCTCCACCAGCCTGTCAAGTTGCAGTGTACATCCTTGTCTGTCCAAAAATGTCATCACTTCATTATTTAATCCTAATAGACATTTGTGGGAAATTGTCACTATGGCCATGAATGTGTTTTGTGAAAATAATAAACATTTATGAATGAATGAATGAATGAAATGTATTTATAGAGCACTTTTCACAGACATAACATCACAAAGTGCTTAACAGAGCAGACATTTAAAAGCATAAAAAACACAATGTGACCCTAGCGTCAATAAATTACATACACAGAGAAAAATAAAAAATTGATAAAAAAAAAAAAAAAAAAACATATTTTAAGAGCAGGTCTAGGACATGGGTTTTTACTCAAACGCCAGCCTAAAAAGGTGGGTTTTGAGCTGTTTTTTTAAAGTATTCACAGAATCTGCGAGGCGTAGAGTTGCAGGCAGAGTTTATAAAACTGAAAATAATTAGTTGCAGTCCTACTTTAATGTAGTCCTTGTGCTAACTCGCTGCTAAAAAACAAATGACAAAACGTTTCGAGACAACTGCTGCACTGTCAAAGCACCCAGTAGCTATAAGGTGGACTGATTGTGAAAATGACATATGACAGGTAACAGCCCACTGGAATTGTTTGCAGCAGAAATGCCTACAGCCCCTCGAGGGAATCGTTTCACAGACTCATTCGAGCATTTAACCTCTTGAATGTTCCTCATATTTACAGATGTATAGGCAATGACTTGGCTGAATGAATACACACACACACACGCACACACACACAGACAGCACGATCAAGGGGAAGTGCATACCTCCCAGGTTTGAACCCACTGTGTGGAAAATGAAAGAGATGGAGAAAAGTCCAGGCTGGGCTGTGTTGAAACTTGTTGTGTGGCAATGAAAATGAAATCCCATGGAATGAGAGGGCGGGGAGTTCGTTTGTTTTAAACAGACCTTGAGACCAACAACCGGGACAAATACCACGGCTTCTTTATTTATATGACCAAACTTTCCACGAACTATTGTTTTACTATTATATTTTCTATGTGTTCCTATCTTTTTATGGAGATACACACACATTGTCCGTACAGTCGCCCTCTCAGACATGTGTACGCGTGCGTTCACATGTGTTGACAAACTCACCGCTCTCCCTGCTCTCTTGCGTCCCTCTTTGGTCGTCCAACCGCAGGTCACTCAGCAGATGCTCCAAGATCTTGAGCGGTGTCCCCGACACCACCACATACCTGTAGGAGGAAGAGTTGCAACAATCTTCCTCACTAGAGCACCAAGAACGACCACTTCCACTCCTCCATCCTCCCTCCCTCCCTTCCTCCGCATCGTCATCATCGATGTAGGGAAAATGGGGAACGTCAAATGTACAGATATCATCATCATCATCATCGTCATCCTCCTCGTCTTCATCATGGATGTCCTCCTCTGCCTCTGCAAGCGTAGCTAGCTCGGTAGACATCTTCATATCTAAACACTTCCAGATGATCCGCCCTCATCTAAACCCTGCATACCCAGGAGGGTGCTCTCCTGTGGGGTAAACTGCCTTCCAGTCAGCTAAGAGCTCCGGAGATTAAAACCCTCCCTCAGCTTGTAGCCTTCGGAGGGGACTGATTGCTACTGAAGATGCTGAACACTGTATACACGCAGACATACCCATACACCCACTTAACCTGCCTGTCACTGACACTCCCTGCATTGTGCCTTAGGTCTTGGCACAGGCTGGCCCCAAAAAACACACAAACACAGACACTGTACAAAGAAACGTACTTTGAGGAAAATACTTCGCACAAACACACACAAATGGTCCTAAATGCACACACTGATTTGTGGAAGGAAGTAAACCAGTCTGGGTGTCATCTTTGTTTCCCGTTCAGCTGAAAACAAAAAAGCCATTCTCTTCCTCGTGCTCTGTGCCAGTAGCTGAAGCATACATTATCTGTCGACATACACAGTGTTGACAGCACTGCTGATATTTTGCATGTACGCGCGAGAGTGTGTAGTTGCAACTTGACATCACAAAGTCTGAAAACTGAAAACAAGAGGGAGGAGTACTATGATTATGTTTTTGTTGCTACTGTTGGTTTGGAGGGCTCTTATTATGTCGGAGGAGGTACTGACCTCTTGTCGCAGTCCTCCTCTCTGGATCCGCCCCCCGACGACGTGGGTGAGGGACGGTCTGACGGCGACGTCACTGATGATGTCACTCTCCGCAACACCAACACATCCCGTCCTCTCTCCTTCAGACAAACCCTCCCCACCGCCTCCTGAGGGAGAACGAGAGAGAGAGAGAGAGAGAGAGAGAGAGAGAGAGAGAGAGAGAGAGAGAGAGAGAGAGAGAGAGACAAGGACAAAACTGTTGGAAGGTGATTTAAAAGGGAGTGAAGACATTGGATGTTTTTTCCAACAGTAGATGTTAGAAACTTTAATTTGTTGTACCCCAAACAGCGTTGACAAGTTTGAAGGTACAATATAGAGGATTCTGAAAATGAATATAGCAGCAAAGAACTGTTGTCCATGTAAAGACACAGTGGAGTCTATCTGAGCAGAGAATGAAGTCGCTCTCCCTCTGCGTGTGCTGTTACACAAGCGTTTCACGCATAGTTGACATAGCCGGGCCGGCCACGCTTGCTTTTAGTGCATGTTAGCGCATGTTAGCGCATGTTCGTGCATGTGAGCGTGCCCCACTGGGGCAAGCACCTAAAAGTACCTTTGCTGTTCAATACATGGCATACTATCTTGGTCACAATTCTATTATTATTAATATTATTCTTGAAGTTTAAGAGATCATAATAGGAAAAATAAATGTTGGTTTATGCGTTTGTGAAAAAAGAAAAGAAATCAGTAAATACATTGTATCGAACATTTTTGATATCGTCTGGGCCTCAAATATCCAACAGGCTCTGGTGTCCAGAGCCTTTCACTTAAGATTGAAAAGTTTCTCCTACACGCACACACATGCATCACACACCCAATCGCTCACCAGTCCACACATGTAGGCACCGATTCTGTTGCCAACATCACAGGCGAGTATTGCATTTCCTGCCTTCAGAAGCAATGCTATTGTGCAACAAATAACAATGGGGCCACCGAGCAATGGAGGCTGACACTCAAAATTATGTCCTGCTCCAAAAGTGAACAGCAACTTGATCTGTGACTGCGCACACACACACACACACACACACACACACACACACACACACACACACACACACACACACAGTAGAACAGAGCTCCAGATGGACAAAGGAGCACAATGAGAAACCGCCCGAGGAGAGGAGAGAAGGAGATCAAAGGAGGAGGACATGAGGAGCAGGAGGAGAGATAAAGAAGCGATGTCTCTCCTCCAGCTGCTCGCTGCAGTCTCTGTCGCAGCCAGAGAGGATCGAGCAGCAATCACAGCTGACACAGAGAGCTTTCTATGCAGGGCTGTCTGTCTGTCGCACTGGGTCTGCCTTTAATAAACACACTACAGATACATAACGTAAGACTCGTCATGCATCAACATTTCAATTCCACAATTACATTATATAGCTTGTGCCGACACAAACAAGCGACACGCAAACACACACATGCACGATCTGTATATCTGTGATCGTCTGATGAAAGGAGTTGTCTGATCTTGAGAGACAGCAGGTGAGGTCTTACTTGGGTCAGACAAAACAATGTGCCCAAAGTGCTCTCTCTGTGTGTGTGTGTGTGTGTGTGCTATAATACAGATGTTTAATGCACTAAGATCCCTGAATCCTCTCCCTCAGGGAAAAAAACAACTGGAGGTGTTGAACGCAGCACAACGTCTTGTTAAGAGCATCTTAAACTTTGGTAAGAAAACAGGAGCTTGTTGTGAAAAATAAAGCTATCTTCCACACCCAGGGCAGATTTAAGAATACGACGAAAGCTCTCAGAGACGTTTAGTTATATCAATATCCAGATTTATTATATCAAAGCAATAGATTCATTATCAACAAAGTTATTCAGCCAACACAATTAAACATGCATGGGCTCTAATGATTTTCCTCGCAGAGGTCCACCATAAGACACGCTTGAACACATCAGCGTGACCCTTAATATATGGGGTCCGCCCCCTGATACACATTGGCCAAAGTCAAAGATGCAAACGTAGCACGTTTGTACGTGTATTACGCTTGGAGTATTACACACTGACGGCATCTTCGTCCGTCAGTGTGTGTGAAATGTTGTCGACTGCGGGGGGGTGACTGGTTTAATACAGCCCGAGGCTGCTGGGCCTACTCTAAGCTGCCGGCCCTGCTCTTGTGACGCAGTTAAGCCAGTGATCTGCCAGTAATCTTCCACTGCTGCTCTCTCGCCCTACTGTCTCATATGAGTACTGCCTGAGTCACTATTAAAGCTAAGACTATTTAAGCTGCTATAAGCTACTGGTTATTAGAACTGCAAATAAGCTAGTGTTTAATTAAGCTGCATATAAACTAGTCGCTAATTAAAGCTATTCTATCCCTACTAATTGCAAACAGTAGAAGGTGTAACCTATTACACCTTAAAAGGAATATTTTCTCAACAAGCTTCATTTTAAAATGTCTTTCATTAACTTAAGACAAACCACTTTTCTGATTTTCACTGCATTATACACGTCATAATGTACAGAATACAAAAGACTAGCAGGGCTTCACAATGAACCCACCCGAGGACAATGTGTACTGCAACATGCTGAAATTAAATGTCCTCAAGAATTAGAAAAACAGAGATGCATACAGCTGATAAATGAGGCAGTGGCAGCTCATGTGAAGAGATCTGACACGGCAAGCAATTATATTACAATTTGGGCTGGCACCCAGACCGCGCCCCTAGTGGCCCAGATGTGACATCAAGATTATAAGAGTGGTCTAAAGGGGACATGCCATTAGACCACACCAGCCAGGGTTTAATATGAGCCCGGATCCTTTATCACGAGTCTTCTCCTTTATGTCATCTGACCTTTCCTGCCTCTCTACACCATCAACTATCCCCTAAAATACGATACAGTGCAGAAAATCATTCAGTAGCTAATTGTTGACACTCAACACCTTTTACTCCGAGGCCAAGAAAAACAACTTTGAGCCAAGAACGGAGGAAGGCAACACACATACACACACACATACACACACTGGAGATCAAAGGCCGTCCAGAGAATGCACCAAAACTAACGTAAAACACACACATTCTCACTCTGCAAACTGTATGTGCATTATCACATACACACACACACACACACACAAATAATCTGTAGGGTTGAGGGCAAACAGCAGCTCACAGGGTCAACATTAACTTAGCCTGAGAAAGAATGCAAGCCATGAAAAGTAAAAATATACAAAGAAGGCACTTGAGAGGAGGGGTCAGCAAGTTATGCAACACAGAAAGAGAGAGAAGAAGAAAAGAAAGCACGATGAAAGGCAAGAGACCGAGACAGAAAGTGAGAGACACGGCGGAGTGTTGGGAAAAGTGAGAAATACAAAAGCAGTGTGAGAGAGATGTTGTTTGAATCCAATGGGTTTCAGCCAAAAGGGCCGATATCCATCAGCTGGGAAGTCAATTAATTATCTTTAAGAACTGATTGATTTGTTTCTTTAGCCTCAGCCAACAATCAGGCTCAGGCTTTGGCTTAAAGACAAAACAAGTAAATGAAACTGTCCATTATGTGGTACAGCCTATAATGGTTTAAAACTATGGGGCACATGTTGAGTGGACTTAACCTCTAGAGACAGAACTTCAGGATGTCCAAACCCACTTCCAAACTGCTGTACGACAAAACTGTCGTGCTGCTAATGTACAAACCTCCATAACTGTCAGTTCTTGAGAACGTCACTTGTTCTCAGCTAACAGGTGTGTCTGTCCCTTTCCTTCCAGTTCTTCCCATCCCTTCCTTTAATTCAACCATCTCTACTTCCACCTCGTCTACACCCTTCCCTCCTCACTATCTCTCTTTCTCTCTCCATCTCTCTCTCTCTCTCTCTGAATGGTCCGACTTTATGCTCTAGAGGTTTGAGATTTGGGGAGAGGAAATAGAGACCATGAGGACAGGACATGCACTTGCTGTGCCCCTTACGGGTCATGAACTGCATACACATCTCACTCACTCACACACACACACACACACACACACACACACACACACACACACACACACACACACACACACACACACACACACACACACACACACACACACACACACACACACACACACACACTATTGTACAGAGGAAAAGTGGGCCTCACGGAAAGCCTAAAGGAAGCACTCTCTGTTCCCTTTGTGTTCCTGTGTGTGTGTGTGTTGATAGTGACCGTGGCGTATCTGTGTTGTGATAGCTCGGGGTCTGATTCCTGAAAATAATTGATAAGAATATGAAAACACAATGCTTTTCGGTCAGCAGCAGTAATCTCCACAACGATTAGAAAGTAACACAAGCAACCAGACAAGCCTCCCTGTGTGTGTGTGCGTGTGTGTGTGTGTGTGTGTGTGTGTGTGTGTGTGTGTGTGTGTGTGTGTGTGTGTGTGTGCGTGTGTGTGTGTGTGTGTGTGTGTGTGTGTGTGTGATGCATGCTGTGACTTTGTGTAATCCCATGCGCGGGTTGACCTCCTGTAAACTCTGATGGCTGAATCAAATGAGTACAAATGCAAAAGTCCGAAGTGACTAGAAGGCAGAGATGCACCCGGTGCACTGTACCGACACAGGACTTATATC
Source organism: Melanostigma gelatinosum (assembly GCF_949748355.1). Classification (NCBI taxonomy): domain Eukaryota; kingdom Metazoa; phylum Chordata; class Actinopteri; order Perciformes; family Zoarcidae; genus Melanostigma; species Melanostigma gelatinosum. The sequence goes on along the minus strand of NC_136650.1, from coordinate 14,290,083 downwards.
TCTATGGAAACAGCCCACACCAGTTTGTCAGAGCATGTCTGTCATGGAAAAAAAAAGAAAGAAACCATGACAACCCAGTAAAAGGAGATTAGTCTTTGTGGTGAATCGAGCTCGTTGATTGGTTTTGGTTTCTGCCACATGTTGCTGCCCGAGCTGGACAATGAGCATGTTAAAATGATAACCACACATCCTCTGCTGAACAACATCATTCCTATGCACCCCGTAGATATTACTATGGTTCAGAGAAGAGCCTCTTCTTGAGCCCATCCGCCTGCTAGAACCATTTGATTCATGGTGTACATGTGTACAATTCACTTTTGCGATACGAATAAAAAATTTAAAAAACGATAGATGGATAAGATATTTTTTTGAAGTGCATCTTCTGTATCTATTATAGGTCATGTAAGGATTTCCTTGTTTACAAAGCAGTGACGCACAGTAGAGCCATCACAGTCATGACCACTCAGCACCTGCTGATGTTATTCCATACTTTCTAATGTTGTAAATATTTGCAAATATACTGTAATACTATACCTTTCATTTGCCTTCCCCTACTTCTGATTATATAATGCCAAATTAGTATTGGTGTGCGGAGGTGCACATGTAATCATCTTATCGCAGAGACATTTTCTTTTTAAGATAATTTTTGGAAACAGAAATGATAATTTGATGACAACCTGACGACTTCTGCAAGCTATGCTGATGCTGTTTCTATAAGAACAATATATAAGAAGCATCGATTTAATCTGACCTGAGAATCTCTCTTTAAATGAAGTTGAAGAAAACTCCTCACTCCACAACAATGTCACCTTTGAATCATTTGAATCAGCTTGTTCCAGTATTCTTTGAAATACTATAATATTATAATATAATATTATAATATTATAATATTAATATTCTGACAAAGGAAAAGTCTTATCCCCATAACTTCTATCCTTGTGTAACTTCCATCATTTTGAGAGGCCTTGAAATGACACTACATATATTCTTAAAGTAGGCAAATTGTTTTACAAATGAAAAGGCTCAGTGTGTGGTGTTTGATGAGAAGTCTAGTTGAACCCATTACTGCTTTAACAACACGATCAATATTTATCTGTAGTTTCAAACAGAAGCAATGCTGATAACATTTTAAATGTTTCTACTTTTTAATTGTACAAGCAACAAAAGTGGAATCATATGCACTCTGGTAAATCCCCACGGCTGGGTTTCAGTCGAACTCGCCACGCTGATGAGATACTATATATATATATATATATATATATATATATATATATATATATATATATATATATATGTGGTAGATTTCATCGGGATGTAGGGGGAAATCTGACTGCATTCGCTTCATTTCCTGCCCTCAGGTGCACTGTAGAGCAGGATTATACAGTACAACGCTTCTCTAACACCTGTGGCAGCCGGAGGGGCAACCTCAGAGGAGAAGTGGTAGAGGGACGATATTGCCTGACATGGAGGCGGAGCCCCCATGTCAGGGAGTGGAAAAGAGCGCCAAACCACCATCAGCCCAACAAGCAACACCTGAGGAGGAGAGACGAGGGAGCGACCACACCCTATCAGAGGAGGAGGAGGGGACTATAAAAGGGCCCCGGACACAGGAAACTAGGAGAGAGTAGGAGTGGAAGGAGACGGAGAAAAAGCAAACCCATTGGAGACAACTGCCTTACCCCTTGATCACCCTGGAACGTCTGACTACCCGCCCGGCTCCCGACCCCTGCCTGTACGACTACCCTGCTCCTGCCCGCGCCCTGGACCGTATGAGGAATACCCGTTGTGCACCGAACCGTGGAAGTGAACACCGACCATCCCTCTGGAAAGCGGACAGTGTATTGTTGAGTGTCTATCCTACCTCTATCCACTCTCTATATTCAGTAAAAACCTCACTTGCACCATTTATCTACCGACTGGTTGTGTTTATTGGTCCGTGTTGTCGTGAAAACCCCTTGCCACCCCGGGGGCTGTCACAATTTGGTGGAGAACGTGGGCACAGTCCGGTTCTGGCAACACTGACCGATAGACCGACCGACCCAGTAAGCATGGCCACCCCGGTGCCATTTCAAGAGCTGCTAGCGGGGCTAATCGCTAGCAACCAGGAAACCCAAAAACGCCACGAACAAGCCATGCAAGTACAAATGCAAATCCTCCAAGCACAGCAGCAACAACAATACCAACAGCAAGTACACATGGAGAAGTATATGGAGGTACAAACCGAACGCGCGGAGGCGATGCAAAGCGAAATCAAGGGCATGTTACAGACACAACAGGAGCAACGTACCGTGGAGAAAGCCAACCCAGCGCGCTTCCTTCTCAAGCAGACGGCAGCTGACGATGTTGAAGTGTTTTTTCAGATATTCCAGACAACGGCACTCCGGGAAAAATGGCCAGAAGAGCACTGGGCTGAGTTGATAGCCCCCTTTTTGATCAACGAAACGCAAGTAACGTATCAGGACTTAGAGCGCGCTGGAAAAGTTGACTTCCGGGTGTTGAAAGCGGAAGCGTTACAGCGATGCGGGGTCACGCTGTTAATAAAGGCACAACGATTTCATGAATGGACATATGACACCTCCCTTTCTCCGCGAGCCCAGATGCATGAGATCAAGAGGATTACGACGGCCTGGCTGCACGCAGAGCCAACCGAGGTGTCGCCCACCGATCGTGTCGTCATGGACAAATTCCTTAGATCCCTCCCGTATGAGGCAAAAAAATTGGCCGGCCAGAGAAACCCCCGCAACCTCGAGGAACTGGTAGAGATCATGGAGGGTTACCACGCAGCACAAGCGTTAGTGCGTGGGGGAAGAAACCCGAAAGTGGAGGGGTCCACCCGCAAAGAAAAGATGAGAACGGAGGAAACTACCTATGTGTCTCCCTCCTTTCCCCCAGGCTTTCCCCGACGTCGGCCGGCGTTTGGACCGGAAGAGAGGAGGTGCTACCACTGCGGCGAGATCGGGCACATCGCCTGGGAATGTCCTCACCGCCAGGACGCACCCATGCCCACGGCCAGTGAGGGGAGTCGCCCATGCGGACTGATTACCGGATGCTGGGCCACTCACGAGGACCACATGCCCCTCACCCCGGTCAAAGTAAACGGCCGCGACGCCTCCGCGATGGTGGACTCCGGGAGCGCTATTACCTTGGTGAGACCTACGTTTGCTCAGTACCCGCTCCTAACCGGCACCCGAGCGGTCACGTGCATCCATGGGGAGACCCGCGAATACCCCACCACCGCCCTCGAGATATACACGACGAGGGGTAGATACGTCGGCACTGCAGGAGTAGTGGAAGGACTCCCCGTAGAGGTGCTGGTCGGCCGAGACCTGCCCGTGTTCCAGGAGCTGTGGCGCAGCCTGGTGGTGAAACCAGGTACGACCCCTCACCGAAAGTACAAGAAGAAAGCCATCTGTGGGCTGGGGGAGGAGATCTCCACCGATCCCCTATCGGAAGGAGTCGCCAGTGCCGTGGCCCGGGCGTTGGTGGAGGCCACCCAACCCAACCCCGAGGACGTATATGCCACAGCCGTCGAGAACGACGGACCCTCCAGCCCCAGTGAGCCCGAAGGAGAGGCGCCGCCCATCCCCGAGGAGGCAGATACCCCCTCCCTCGAAGAAGAGGAGCTGGCCGGGCTGTTTCCCCAGGACCCGGAGGAGCCCATCTTACCCGGGCCCCTCACAGGGAGGTTTGGGACGGCCCAGTTGGAGGACCCCAACCTAGCCCACGCCCTTCGGCAGGTGGCCGCCGTAGACGGACGACCACTGGACGGGGTAAGAGACCTCCCTCCCACACATTTCTCCATTTATAACGGGCTCCTCTACCAGGTAGTAATAAGGGACGGGGCCCCCCTCAGGTTGTTACTGGTACCACGTCCTTTCATACCCTCTGTCCTCCAGTTAGCCCACTCCCATATCCTAGGTGCCCATCTAGGAGTGGAGAAAACCCTGGAAAGGGTGAGGGCCAGGTTCCACTGGCCCGGAATAAAAAAGGCCGTGGAGGATTACTGCCGGAGCTGCCCCGAATGTCAACAAGTGGCCCCACAACCCCATCACAGAAACCCGCTGGTGCCCCTGCCGATCATCACCGTCCCCTTCAGCAGGATCGGGATGGACCTAGTGGGGCCACTACCCAAGACCAACCGGGGACACAGGTACATCCTGGTGATAGTGGATTACGCCACCCGGTATCCCGAAGCCATTCCCCTACGCTCTATGGCCACCAAGGGCATTGCAAGGGAGCTGGTGATGTTGTTTTCCAGGGTCGGAATACCGGAGGAGATTCTCACCGACCAAGGAACCCCGTTCATGTCTAGGATCATGAAGGATCTGTGTGGCATGCTGAAGGTGACCCAACTGAGGACGTCGGTGTATCACCCCCAAACGGACGGACTAGTAGAACGATTCAACCAGACACTGAAAAAAATGTTGAAAAAAACCATGGACCAGGACGGGAAGAATTGGGACCAACTGCTACCCTTCCTGATGTTCTCCATCAGAGAGGTGCCCCAGGCATCTACCGGATTCTCGCCCTTCGAGCTCCTGTACGGTCGACGACCCCGGGGGCTACTCGACCTGGCCAAAGAAGCCTGGGAACACCAACCCTCCCCCTACCGCACCATGGTGGACCACGTCGAGGAGATGAGGGTGAGGATGGCATCCCTCTGGCCCATCGTCCGAGAACACATGGCCGAGGCACAGGCGGCCCAAGCCCGCGTGTACAACCGGGGAACCCAACCCCGAGTGTTTAACCCAGGGGATCGGGTGTTGGTCCTGGTACCCACGGCGGAATGTAAGTTTCTAGCCCGATGGAGGGGGCCGTATGAAGTGATGGAGAAATTGGGGCCGGTAAACTACCGAGTCCGGCAACCAGGTCGGAGGCACCCGACGAAGGTTTATCATGTGAACCTGCTCAAGAAATGGGTGCGTAGGGATGCCATGCTCTGTTTCTCTCTCTCTACCCTCCCAGGAAAAACGGAGCCAGTCGAGGTACCCGTGGGAGAAGAGTTGACCCCCCGGCAGAAGCAGGACGTCCGGGAAATGGTGGATCGGTTCCGGGACGTGTTCTCCCCGGACCCCGGATACACCACACTGGTGCAACACCGGATAATCACCGAGCCCGGGAAGAAGGTGAAGCTAAGGCCGTACCGCATCCCCGAAGCCCGCCGGGGGGCGATAGAGAGGGAGGTACAGAGTATGCTGGAGGCCGACATCATCGAACCCTCGACGAGCGAGTGGTGCAGCCCTATAGTGTTGGTTCCGAAACCCGATGGCTCAGTCAGGTTCTGCAATGACTTTAGGCAGCTCAACGCCATCTCAAAATTCGATGCCTACCCGATGCCCCGGGTGGACGAGATGATAGAGCGCATCGGGAGGGCCAGATACATAACCACCCTCGACTTGACTAAAGGCTACTGGCAAGTGGCAGTAGCCCCCGAAGACAGGGAAAAAACGGCCTTCACTACTCCCATGGGACTGTACCACTATAAGAGGCTGCCGTTCGGTCTCCACGGAGCCCCCCCCACGTACCAGAGACTGATGGACCAGGTACTACGTCCCCATCGAGAATACGCGGCAGCCTATCTGGACGACATCGTCGTGCACGGGGAGGAATGGGGGGCTCACCTCCAAAGACTGGAAGCCGTCCTGAAAGCTCTGCGAGGGGCGGGGCTGACAGCCAACCCCAAGAAATGTCGCCTCGGCCTCCGGGAAGCTGACTACCTGGGGTACACCATCGGCCGCGGCTGCGTCAAGCCCCAGGTAGGGAAAGTCGAGGCGATCCGGGAATGGCCCCGCCCCCGCACAAAGAAACAGGTACGAGCATTCATTGGGCTAGCTAGCTACTATCGACGGTTTGTTCCCCAGTTCTCTGCTCTTGCAGCACCCCTGACGGACCTAACAAAAAACCGGCTGCCAGATCGGATCGTATGGACGGCAGAGACCGAGGACGCCTTCGAGAAGCTGAAGGAAGTACTCTGTTCTGAACCAGTGCTGGTGACCCCGGACTTTACGCAACCGTTGGTGGTACAGACGGATGCCTCCGAGACCGGGGTGGGTGCCGTCCTGTCCCAGCTGAGGGATGGAGAGGAGCACCCGATCACATACGTAAGCAGAAAATTATTACCGAGAGAAACGAGATACGCCACGGTCGAGAAGGAATGTTTGGCCATCAAATGGGCTCTGGGGGAGTTGAGATATTATCTGCTGGGACGACACTTTACCCTGGTCACGGACCACGCCCCCCTGGTATGGATGTCCCGTTCAAAAGACAATAACGCCCGGGTCACCCGCTGGTTTTTATCCCTTCAACCGTATGCTTTCTCTGTTGTCCACAGATCCGGGGCCGCTCATGGAAACGCGGACGCCCTGTCAAGACGGGACGCCCTAGGTTCCTGGAGCAGTCCTCCCCCCAGGTCGGATTTAAGGGGGGGGGTATGTGGCAGCCGGAGGGGCAACCTCAGAGGAGAAGTGGTAGAGGGACGATATTGCCTGACATGGAGGCGGAGCCCCCATGTCAGGGAGTGGAAAAGAGCGCCAAACCACCATCAGCCCAACAAGCAACACCTGAGGAGGAGAGACGAGGGAGCGACCACACCCTATCAGAGGAGGAGGAGGGGACTATAAAAGGGCCCCGGACACAGGAAACTAGGAGAGAGTAGGAGTGGAAGGAGACGGAGAAAAAGCAAACCCATTGGAGACAACTGCCTTACCCCTTGATCACCCTGGAACGTCTGACTACCCGCCCGGCTCCCGACCCCTGCCTGTACGACTACCCTGCTCCTGCCCGCGCCCTGGACCGTATGAGGAATACCCGTTGTGCACCGAACCGTGGAAGTGAACACCGACCATCCCTCTGGAAAGCGGACAGTGTATTGTTGAGTGTCTATCCTACCTCTATCCACTCTCTATATTCAGTAAAAACCTCACTTGCACCATTTATCTACCGACTGGTTGTGTTTATTGGTCCGTGTTGTCGTGAAAACCCCTTGCCACCCCGGGGGCTGTCACACACCCCACTCATTAAGTACACCCACTGACTCAGCCTGCCACAGCGGCAGCAGTGCATGAACACACACACACGCACACACACACACACACACGTGAACACAGACGCACTTTACAGACTGTAGAAAGGGTATGGGATCACATTGCACGAAGCCATTATTAACACCCACATCAGACGAGCTAGAGAGCCGGTGGTTATTTAATCTAAAGTGATATGAATGCAACGATATCTTCAGTTTGCGTGTGTGTGAGTGCATGTCGGTGCAGTACAGTACAGAAGGAAGCAGACATGATATACATGTGTGTACTTGTCCTTTAGAGCAACACAAATCAGGATGGTACTGATCCAAGATTTACTCACATGATCCCTGACCCTGAACACGTGAGTGACTCAGACCTGAAGGGTGTCTGTGTGCTTAAAAAGTGACGACAGTAATGACGGCATATACCACATGATGACGCGCATTGCTCTCTGCTCACGCTACCCATATAGCCACATCTTGACCAACGACTTCGCAGAACAACATCAGTCCTTTGGAGGAAAACTGTCTGATATTAATGACTCCCAACTCACCGCCTGGTTCCTGTCAGGCAGCCGGTAGTTGTGGTTCTGCAGCAGCCGACAGCCGTCCTTGGCCAGCCGCTGAACGGCCTCCAGCCCCAGCCGGCTGGTCAGCTCCTCGCGGCCGCACACGGTCTCCATTCCTCCGCCGCCGCCGCCGCTGCCGCCGCCATCCCGCAGCGCACACACCCCGCTCAGCTGCAACACAGGTGGCATGAACACATATCTCAACCCGCAGTCCCAAGACATGGTGGAGACGCTCACAAAGTGTTTGTGGGATGGAGGTCAAGAAAGTTTAGTGTTTTTGTTCCAAGGGAGACCAAAAGCAGTTTGGGCATAATCCAAAAACTTGCAACAAGTTTTTCCTTTGCCCCTTTACGCCCATGTGAGGAGAATGAGATGAAATGGTAATCCTGTCTGTCTTGTTCTCTCTCTAATTCTTCCTGATCTCTTGTTCCTTTTATCTATTACAGTCTGTTGCACTTCTCTCGTTGTCTCAGTCTGACTGCTCCGTGTCAGAGGATCTGGCAGAGAAAGAGAGAGTGCGTGTGATTAGTAGCATAAGTGGGCGGGAGTGTGTGTGTGTATGGGAAGAGTGTGTGCTGGGGGTGTGTGTGTGTGGTGCCTATCTGTCTCCTCCCCTCTGTAGTTGGGACTCGTTTTAACCATCCGACCGATGTCGATAGGACGTGTGTAAATGTGATTATCTAACGGTGATGTTTAGAGAGAAACACAGAGCAGCAGACACTAAAACCTGAAGACACGAAGAGAAAGAAAGACAGAAAAAATGAAATAGAAAGAGAACAGATTCCATCAAAAGAGCTGCAGGACAACGGATAAACGAATGGCTTTGTCCTCGAAGTGACAGAAAACATGTCTGTGTGCGTGTGCTCCCTAAGGTGCTGCTAGTAGGATGGTTATCACCAGTGGCGGCCAGCCTGATCGGTTTATTTTCCTTGGAGAAGGGAGAATGAGTTGTATTTCATTTGGCTCAGAGTTAACCCTTCCTGTGAGCTCAACTATCCCACGGTGCCATGCTCTAACAGAGGGTAACACACACACACACACTCAACATGAAAGCATACTCCCACGCATTTTGTTGACGAGGAAAACTCTTATCTGCTAGAATAGCCGCACACACACACACACACACACACTATATCAGAGCCACAGCCCCCTGTCCCTTGCTGCTTCCTGTTAACCGGTGTTCAACTTCCTGTCCAAGATAAACCTGTCTGTGTCCAAGTGTTTTTATTGTGCGTCTGTCTCCGTCTATAAAAATACAGGTTCATGACAGCAGCTGTGCTGTGATATCGGCTGTATTGACATTTAAAAGGAATGATCATTGCTGTCGTGCTCATGCACAGCCACAAAGCAACTGTTCCCACATCTATATAAGCTGCAAACGCATTTCAATATACTCGTAAAACATGACAGAAATGTCAGCAAAATGACTCTTAACTGTGTCATAAATATGGCTGAACAGCAGCACTGTGACTATTCCCAGAGCAACCAAGATATAATCCAGCAAATCCAAGAAAATATTTACGCTTATTTTTTTCTCGCCTAAAGAAAGAAAGTTGCAACAATTCAGGCGCTATAATCGTTAAAAAAAAACTATAATTTGATCGCAGAAAATCACTCTTCAGCTGCGCTCCGAAGTTGTTCTGTATATGTAATTGTGTTTTAACAGACTCTCTTTTTCCTGTTCTCCTCCTCTCTGGTGTGATCAGAGAATGAATTATTGATGGAGAAAAAGAGGTTTCCGCTGTAAAGAGATGGGACCAGAGAGCAAACAGGCCTTCCTCTGCACTCCGTTCTGACCCCATTTTCTACATTCAGCCACCTCATGGAGGCACACACACTCAGTGACCTTTACCAGAGAGCACGGTAATCAGAACAAGCCAATTATGATCCGTTTTTAAGGATGTCCCAAGCCAATCTGTGTTGGAGATGAGATGTGTCGGTCACATTGAGTCTGATCCTTTTCCAGTCCTTTGTCTACAGCAATCTGGTTACTACGTTGGCTGTCAAAAGGCTTCACTGTGCCCCATTAAAACAACCTCTTCCAAACGCACAGTACTGCAACAAGCAAGCACACTGTGTTATGCTGCGTCTGAGGAGAGGTTGTCCAAATCTTTCTGCATTAAAGGGATAGTTCAGGCTTGAAGTGCGGTTGTAGGAGGGACTTATCCATAGTCAGTGCATTATAGATGACGGTCGGCACGCCCTCAACTTGGAGAAGCAGACAGGAGTTACATGAGCAAAGCAATGTGCAGCTGTCCACTGGGAACAGAAGAAAAACGTGTTTCAGCCACCTGAAAGAAAGGCCCACCTAAAACAATCAATTTCAATTTAAATGGTTGCTATAATTTGAATATTTTACTTCACTCTGCCATGAGAATGCCGTTTACGATGTGGAACTGAAGCCGTTCATTAATGCTCTCGCCAAAGCCACCAGACACACTTGAAAAAAAAAAGTAATTTGTAAAGTTATGGGTTTTTTTATCCAGTGGAGTCTGGTGGCTTTGGTGAAAGCATAGATGAAAGTTTCAGTTCCCCGTGGGAAACATAGACTGTATAGCTGTTTCAAGGAAAGATAAACCGGCTCTTCTAAATAGAGTGCACACTATAACACTAACCTGGTATGGATTATTTTTAGGTTGGCCTTTGTTTTAGGTGGCTAAAATACATTTTGCTGACGTCTCTTCCCACAACAGTTCATTGCTCTGCTGCTGTGCCGGTACTCGTTCTGCTTCTCCAAACTGGAGGGGTGCCGACTGCCGGCGTCTGCTGTAGTAATATGGATAAGTACCTCATAAAACCCCACCTCAAAAGACCCGAACTATCCCTTTAACAATCCCAAACATTACTATCTCCACTGTTATTGTACCAAACTATAAGCTTTATTTAATATCTCTGTGCTAAATTGGATTAGCTTCACGAACTCTATTGTAGGCCTAAAGAGATTATGCACTGTCCAGATTACCCAGGAAAATCTAAATATGGGATTGGATTGAAAATGAACTGAAGGATCAGGGTTGTGGGCAAAATGTAATTAAATTATGAAGACGTTATTTAGTATGTGGTAAGTTGGAGTGTGTTTCTATGTGTGTGTGTGTGTGTGTGTGCGTGTGCGTGTATTACCGGGCTGCTCTCCTCGTTGGGTGTCCGAGGTTCCTGTTGGCTCATCTCCGTCGTCTCAGAGTCCTGCTCTGACACTGCAACCAACCACAAGCAGAATCAAGTTATTTATGACAGATCTTCACACTTATTATGCTACATTGTCACTCCATGTTCTCCTGATGAAAAACACACAAACAGCAACTTCTGATGAAAGCACACACACTCAGCCTAAATGTATACTTACAAGCTTTGCGAGTCTTTCGGGCGAGAGCAGCAGCCAACTCACTTTGTACCTGTTGGGGAGAAAAAAAATGTGTCAAATGACAATATGCAGAAATGTAAAAACTATAAATGATCAATTAAACCAATTATCGACCAATCTTCAGACACACATGAACACACTGACCGTAGAAGTGAGCCTCTCAAGAGCTTTCATCTGGAGAATCTCACTGCAGATGTCCCTGTTGCCTTCAGAGTCCTCCTCTGACCTTGGATAGACACACACACACACACACACACACACACACACACACACACACACACACACACACACACACACACACACACACACACATACAGCTTCACTGACATGTGCATTATTCTGATCAAACACTCTCCAGAGAAATAGGTTTCCTGCAGGGCTTTGGTCCTCTACACTGCCCCCTGGTATACCTAGAACAGAACTACAGCCTACAAACATCTATTTATCAGCTGGATGTCGTTACCTGAGTCTGCCGTCAAATTGATTTAAATGGAGAGAAGCCACGTTTCTATTTCCACCCTCTGTGGAAAAACACTTTACATCAAAACAAGAGAGATCTTACAGTGGCTTCCCAGTGGTTGCTTACTGGTTTCTCGTAAATCTGGTCGCAAAGTTAATTAAAAGAAGATTAGGCAGATATATGTCGATAAATTGTTGTTCAATCTTGTCCTCAGCATCTTTAACGTAATGCAACATAAATAGACCTGAAACATTTAGTAAAATATTCAAACTTAAATGACCTGTTTACGTCATTTAATACGTCTACATGGTTCCAACTTATCAAAATGTGAAGATTTGCTGTTTTTCTCCAATTTACATCGTTATGAAACTGGATATTTTTGTGTTTCGAACCGTTAGTCTGACAAAAAAACGTAACTTTGGTTTTCGGGAAATGCGATTTTCTAACATTTGATGTAATTAATTGAAAGCATAATGAACAGATCTATTGGTGTAGCTATTCGTCAGAGTGGTGTCTGCCTGCTTTATTTTCCCATGTCTTTCTAGTTCTTCACTGCTCACATGTCTTTGTATGGCGCATCTTTCTCTGCAACCCCTTTCTCTCTTTCATGTGGCTTCATTTAAAATAGCTCCCGGATACACCCTTCTATTGATGTTAGTGAGGTTGCGTGTGTGTGTGTGTGTGTGTGTGTGTGTGTGTGTGTGTGTGTGTGGGTGTGTGTGTCAACGCCAGCTGTGCATGTGTTCAGAATGCATGTCGATATGTAACTTGTGTGGAGGATTTTTGTTTTTCCAAGCCTGAGTATCTGTGAATACATTTGTGTATGACTTCATCTGTGTGTGTGTGTGTGTGTGTGTGCGTTGTATAAACAGGTGGTTGTTTTGGGGTAAACTCTGCGTTATTCCCACAGCAATAATACAAGGTTCTAGAGTTTGTCTTCAACAGCGGCAGACTGCACCCGGAGGGCCCCTCATCTAATATGTTCTCTTACAAAACCACTGTTTGGATTAGTCTCCCACACACTGCCTCACCCCCACACAACACACACACAAATTATTGCTCAAGCATGCACACACACACACATCAATTTGCATACAATTTGGATTTTTATCAACAGATCCCAGTGGCACTAGTAATAGTTGTGAAGGAAAGAAGATGAAGCAGTGCGGACTGCGTGTGTGTGTGCGTGTGTGTGCGCGTGTGTTTTCACTGTAATGTGATAAGAGAATGATAGATGCAGAAGCGGGGGAGATGGTGATAACATGTAGCCCACAGCCTTCACACTTCAGCTATCGGCTCTGACACGGACAGAGAGAGACGGAGGCAGGTACATCAATAGATGCCTTAAAGGAGTGTGAAAATAACAGATTTTTACTGTCACAATAAAAGCGGTTCGCTGCTTGTGCTTTCCTTTCAGGATGAAAACGACTCCAATCTCAGGACTGATGCTCAAACATCTCACAGAGGGTAAATTATCAAGTTGTCAATGCAATTTAAAGCTGGGGGATTTTTTTAATCTTTTGTTGTCCATTAGTGGGTTGTGAGATGGACAAAGTCTATTTCTCATCATGCTGCAGTTATTCTCATCTGGGTCATTAGGTTTCTTTGGCCGCCGTTCGTCTAGTAATTTGGCGACTCACCGTGAGCCTGAATGTACCAGAGCTGGAGGAGAGGCACAGTGGGAGGTGTGTCACCAATCATTAAGCAGCGCAGAACAGTATTGGAAGAGAACTATTGTGATCAGTGCCGACAGAAGGCTGCTGGTTGGAGTCGTGTTCTGTGATTTACCAGAACAGATCCCATTTAAACCAACCTGTTGTTTAACTAGATTCCTTAAGTACACACTCTCTATCTACTGCAACTGCACATGTGGTCGTGATCCAAATTGAAAGCTTATACTAGTATTTCAAATGCAGGAAAACTGGCAACCTAAATGCTATATCATATGCAGTCGGGTGGCGTTAGTGTGGGGGACAAAGTACAAAGGTTTGGGCATCAAATATTCAGCAACAGCGCTGCCAGAAAATGTGTATTTGCAAAGCCGACACTGTAGTTCGAGTTGTTGTTGTAGTGCATTGCATAACATCACGAAGAAGAAGCACCTAATATTTAGCTTAAATAATTGTTTTTATACAGGGTGGCAGATATTAGATATTCCCAATATACTCTGAACATATTGCTTTCAACGTTTTTGTTACAGGGCACTTGTATTGGATTACATTGTACTGTGTCCCGCCCTTGTGTTTTGTGTGAATACAGAAGTTGTGTGCAACTGATATACTGTACAGAAAAGGATTGAAATCAGTGCCTTAAGTTTAGTGTGCTAGATAGTAATCAGTTCACGCTCTGACAATCTAAACTTGACATGGATTTAACTTTAAATGAACAAATGTGGGGACGTTTGCTGCAGGGGCCAGTGTGCGGGACATCTTTTCATAACTGTAATGCCCTCTCCTTACACAGCTCTTCTAAAAAGCACTATATATGCACGTTTTGCCCTTACTGTAATGTGAGACACAGAGGAAGAGAGACAAGTAGACAGAGAGAGACTTTCTTGCCAATAAAGCTCAGTAGATTGAAACAGAATTGCATTCAGATGGAGACAGGGAGAGAGACAGACAGACAGACAGACAGACAGAGACAGACAGTTTTTTATACTATATATGAGACTCTCAGTTAAAATAACAGATAACTTTCAAGATTTAGAAGACCATGAGACTCTAGCAGGGAACAATGAACAACAAACTAATCAACTTTAATGACCACCTTGTGCCTGCTGGTAGCACAATTCTATTCTTCAGACACAGCAGTCCGTTGAGACACGCTGGCAGTGTTGACACAAACTGAATAATGACACTCACACAGGAACATCTTCTACACACGATGCAGAGGAGATAACCCATTTAATTAGTAGCGCGTTGTTGTTAGGCTTCACTAATGTAGGAATCACCGGCAGGAGGCCTAACAGTCAGCTATGTTGCCCTATCAAGTCATCAGTATCAATTTAATGCTTGCCTCATTAGATTAAACTACAGCAAGAGACAGGGAGCCAAAATTCATGAGCAGCATGAGCATCAGTTACACACGGCTGCATTTGAAATCGTGACGCAGCGACTTCAAAAATAGTGTATTTCTCCTGATTTTAAATGTGTTAACGACACAGGTTGAGAACTCTGACGAGAAAACACACACCATATCTGAGGCATTTCTAACAGCATTGGTTAAAATGTTTCATTTCATTATTAGCTTAGCCTTAAGCTTTGCTTTCAGGTGGTTGAACAAACAGTTGTTCGCCTGGGCAGGTTTAGACGGTGCACATGTGGAAGTTTGAGTCTGTTCCACAGCGAGGAGGCCAGAGCACGTGTCCGGCTGCTTTTTACAGTCGACACGCTGCAACAAGAAACCTACCAAAACTGGTTTACAATTAAAAGGAATTTAATCCACTACAGTATTGCAGTGCAGTACAGTATTTACAGTGAAGTACACTATTTCATGAAATATTAAATCAATAAAACCCTGTTTGCAAAAAACTCAACTCAGCTCCTCAGGTATAAAACCCGTCCGTCCTCTGAAAGCCATCACGCGAGAGAGAAAAAGACTTTAATTAAACCACCCACATCCGTTCGAAACACCTCCTCTTCCGTTTATCCCAATTCCTATTGGCTAACTTCCAGGAGTGTATTCGCCTGTCTGCCTTTCTGTCCCTGAGTTTACTAACACATTCAATGACTGTCAGTTATTGTTTAATCCCTCTATGATAAACATTCAGTATAAATGTTAAACTTCTGCAACTTTGGCAAAAGCTTCATGTCTCAAATTCTACTTCTAGCTACGAATCCTAAAACACTTTATGCTTATCTTAATTATGCATTTCCAAAACCCTTATGATTATGACTAATTATGAATTATTAAATATGAATCATTGAACACTTTTATTATAGCTACTAAAGACAGTTCTATGCTCACATTTCTTACACACACTGCCAGGATTTTATTTAAATTACATTTTATGAGCCCTCTGGTCCTTTTGTTTTACAATTTCAACAACAGGAATCAAGACTCAGCGTTAACCAACGGATTATTGTGTGAACCAATGCATCGTAAAGTCTCTTGGAAGCAGCCAGTGGAATAAATCAGGTGTTTCCCCCCCACACAACTACCATATTCTCCTTTATGCCAACAAGAGAGCGAGACACAAAGAGCTGGGAGGGGGGGTGAGACGAGAGAGAAATGGTGCCTCAGTCAAAGAGACACAGACAGCAGCGGGGTCAAAGTGACAGACGAGTGAGAGTGTTGAATGCATAATTTCATCTGTGTCTAATCTAAGAAAATGAAAAAACAGCACTTTTTTCGGATGTCGCTTTGAGTAAAAACCTACAAAATATTTGTACATCCCTTCATATGACTAAGTACACATGAAAAACACAACATGATGCATTTATGCAGAGTCCTCAGGTTTGTAAATTAAATTATGGTCTGTTGTTCAGCTTTCTGCTGTCACACCAGAGAACTACAGGTAAAAGCCAGGGGGGGAGGGGAGAAAATGCAAATAGCCACCATGTCTTCCACCCATTCCTCTGCACGCTGTGGAAACACTTGGTTGGAGAGTCACTAACTATGCATGGCTTGCACGATATAGAAAGTAACGTAGAGGTACGTACAGAATGTTGCATGAGATTCATATTAGCAAGCTGTCGTGCTCTCTCCCTGGTGTCTACAAATACACTTTTTGAAGTTGACACACATGCTCTCCATATATATATATATATTAGGGGTGTAACAATACGCGTATTCGTATTGAACCGTTCGGTACGAGGCTCACGGTTCGGTACGCATGACGAACCGAACAATACGTTTGAATAAAAAAAAGAATTTTTTTAAACCTTTATTTAACCAGGTAGTCCCATTGAGATTAAAATTCTCTTTTGCAAGATGTAAGTAACAATACAATATGTAAGCAAGATGTAAGTAACAATACTACATAACATTAAGGAGCAGTTTTTGTTTTTTATGCTTATGTGTTGCTCAGAAGACACCCCAGAAGATGGGTCACTCAGGTATAGTTCCATCATTGTTCAAAGTCAAAGAATAACTTTATGATGTTAGTTGTAATGAATAAATATATTTTAAAATAAAGTACATTTCTCTGGCATTTATAGTTTTCTACTGTACCGAAACGTACCGAACCGTGGCTCCACTGTATCGTACCGAACCCAACCGTGAATTTTGTGAACCGTTACACCCCTAATATATATAGATATACGCAATATTTTTTGTTACCCGTCTCCCTCTCTTTCTCTGAGTGATAGATTGAGTTCAGTGGCAGCCTCAGCAGGAATCCCACACACAGGAGCAGAAAAGCTGGGAACCCTAGCTGACACCACTCTGCGTGTGTGTGTGTGTGTGTGTGTGTGTGTGCGTGTGTGCGTGTGTGTGTGTGTGTGTGTGTGTGTGTGTGTGTGTGTATCACATCATGAGTCAGATTTTGTGCATTAGATTTAGGATTTAAAACACTGAATAGAGATTAAGTTTCGAGCTGGGATTTGGGGATGATCTTTGGAGCGAGTGTGTATGTGTGAGCGTACATTATGAACAGAAATGCACTTGCGAGCGTGCTCGCCCACACTTCCACCAAATCAAACCCTGCGACTTGTCACTTCTCATGTTGAAACATCAGACAGACAAATGACCTCAATCATATAAAGGAAATGGGAACACTGTCACTTCCACTTTGATATGTTATCAGAGCAACTAGCTTCCAATGGAGATCGTCCACCATGTTACAACTGAGTCACGTTCACCAGCAACTATGCTCGACATTCTGCAACAGTTCAACATGTTGTCTCTAATAACAGGGGCCCAGTAACAACAGTGGAAACTACTAACTTGGCATTACAACAGATGAATATAACTAATGATATCCATCGGTATGGTCATCCATTAGAGCCGTCACTATTTATTGAAAATTCAACAAACAATCAAACTTGGGAAAATATTGAATATTCAACATGTGTTGTTAAACAGCGCTGCTGTTCTCTTTGTTAAAACAAAATGATGGAAATATATCTATAATATATTTTCATTCTCTAATACTTATAAATATTCATATTAGTGTACGCTAGTAGTTGAGGATTATTTAATCAAAACTAAGTGATGCTTCAAACTTGATTTTTTTTTTACAAAATTCAGCGCCCTACCATCCATAACTTGCAATGAGATTTTATTGGACACTTACGGGCTGTTGGCCCCGCCTCCAGAGCGAAACTGGATGTACGGGGCGAGTTGAAGGAGGAGTCTAACCGCCTCTGACCACTCCCCCTCATTGGAGCGAAAGTCACAGGAGGCGGAGTCACACTCCTCAAAGCTGAACTGGTAATAAGAGTTGGAATCTGAAAACATCACCCGCTGGTCCACTGGAGAAAGAATAGAGACAGAAAAACAAAGTGAGAAGTAGCAGCTTCCTACATTCCTATTATCGTTTTCACAGTGATGATGTGTGAATACTTTAACAAACGTGGTGTTCATCCTATAATAATACCTGGTGAAGGTACATAAAAAGATCATTACAGTGACATTTCTTCACTCTTCATCACAATAAGTGAAGAACGATGCACGAGTGGTATTGTTTGTGTACATTTGTGTATATTTGTACAGTTTATCAAGAAGTAAGTATATATCATTCACATTCAAATCAAATAACTTCAAGTCTTCAAGTTGTAGTCTTCATTCTTTAAAGAAATATAATGTGTCATCCATAGCATACTGAGTGTACCTTCAACACAACACAGGGTAAACGTAAAATGAATAAAATAAACAATTAATTTTCTTCTCTATCAGCTCTATTGAATACCGACATACGGATCATATCCATAGTGATAATAGATTCACTATATTACAAGCTTTAGTGTGTAAATACGAGCTGTTAACATGGTGTTTGGTGAATCATGAAAAAGGATATTTAGGGGTATTATTGGGGCGCTTGGATACATTTAAAGTACCTTATGGAAAGTTAAGCAAGTGAATGAAGCAGTCAATCTCTTTATCGTGCCTGAAATTACCCAGTCAACTGGTTCATCGATTGTCTTTTTACAGCGTGTGTAGATTGTGGCCGATGTCACTGGAAGGTGACGATACATTTTTGAAGCGCACTGCAACCTCTAGTCGTCTTAGCGTGTTTGCGAATGTGTGTGTGTGTGTGCGTGTAGTTGTGTCGTTACCAGACAGCAGGACTCCCAGCTCCAGCAGCACCTGCCAGACGCGCACAGCAGTGGTCCGGCAGCGCACGTACACACACTGCTCACACAGCCACTGCACCAGCTCCACGCCCACGTAGCTGCGCCTGTTAAAATACACACGCACACATTTTCAGCACACAAGCACAGTGTTATGATAAACATACACGCGCACACACGCTTCTTCCCTCAGCACAAAGCTTGTCTTTTCTTATTTAATCAATATCCATTGATTATTCATTAGTTCTCTCTAAGCCTTTTCCTCCGAATACATTGAATACTTTCCGTCTGCTTCCCCCAAGGATAAACTCCTTATGTACGTGTGTGTGTGTGTTTGTGTGGGTGTACTTTCGATGACTGTTGAGAGTACCTATTTATATTTGTGTCCAGATGTTCACATGGTCTTTGCATGCATCTGTATTCATTGTATGTGCACTATATTGCATGAGAGTGCATGTATTCCACGGAGCATCATGTGCTCTGCTATAAAACGTCTACGTCACGCTTTGCTCGTCTTACTGCATAAACAACTGGACTGGCCAATCGGAACAGGGCTCTACAGTGACTGGTGAGTCAGTGTGTACATGCTTAGCCAGACACATCGATTGATCTCTGCACACAGACCGACACACAGAGACAAGTGTACCGTATGATTCTGGCCAGGTGTATCTTGTCCTTAGCCGGGTATGGTCCATGAGAGAGGAAGGCATTCCTCACAGCCCGACCAGCACATGGGAAACTCTGGGAACATGACTAACACACAGAAGCATTTGTATTCAAATCTGAACACCAAAAAATGTACAAATGCATCCCACCATGATTTTGCACATGGACATGAGACTGCAGAGAGCTCGTGTGGCTACATGCTGGCATTGACGCGCTCGCAAGGACAGCTCCATCTCTTTCCCCCCGAGGATTTAAACATGAGCCGCTTGTTCTGTTACATTCATATTCACGGTTCCATGTGACAGACGAGGCTCCGTGCACGTTTTGTTCAGAGACTCCCTCGTGGAAGCAGATGACTGCACTGAAAGTCATATTCTTATATAACTTTTATATTAGGATGGTAGGGCATGTCATAAATGGTCACATGTATTGCAACGGGACTAGTATTCCATGGGGACCTTTAGTGGTTTGCAATGATTGTGGAGGTCGTCAGTGATCGTAGTCTCATGCCAATCTGCCGATGTCCAGAATTTGTCAATAAAAATTCCCCCTCAAATTATCGCACCGTATTTCGCCAAAGACAGAGGTCATGTGATAAATGCAAAATCAGCATCTTGTGCTCGTTTTTTGTTTACTCTGCGCCTTTTTGCCACTTTCCCTGTCGAGAATTATGGAGGCTGCTTTGGCAATTATATATAAAAGTTTAAAAACAGCATTTTGGGTGCAAACTCAGGGGGCTGATCTTGCTCCACAGCATGGAGATCAACATTTGCACGCATGACAATGTCAGTAAATTTGAGTACAATACATAAATTGCTTGTCCCTATGCAAAAACATAGACGTGGGGGGTAATTTCTAAATGACATGGGGTCCCCTGGTAATATCGTAGGGTAGTTCTCTATTTTTGTTTTGCACATGCAAAAAGAAGCACCTGCAACCCCTAAAGCACATGGTTGACACAATACACATTTTTGCAGATGGTTTTGCACTTTTCCTGACAGTTTGTTACATAATGTGCCAAGAGACACTGTGTTAAAATATTGACTGTAAACATAACAACTGGGTTTGTCTTCAAGAAAAACTCAACAGGGAACAATTAAGTTATGTTCAGGTGCTGATTAGTCATCGTCATATTCAGAGTATTGCAGTCTATGCGCACTGGAGTATTGGACAGACACAATTTAATTAATTGAATTGTTAACTGTGCAATAAGCTTGCTGGACAGGTGCTCATGGGCAAGGCGTTTTACCAGCGTCACACTGCTCTGTGTAATATCACGATGTAAACATTTTCATTGAGGCAAGATATAAAATCGAGTGAAATACAACCGATAAGAATACAACAGTGCTGAGGAACAAACTACCAAGCAGACATGAAGATTGTTTTGGAGAACATGCACATGAATAAGCAGCATCCAAGCTTCACATGTTGTTGTTTTTTACTTTTTATTACAAAATCTAATGTTTTCCATGTTCAAAGAGAAATGTACTCCAGTGAGATATTTAAGCCCCAAGGCCTTTTCAGAGTTGCAGTACCAGATGTTTTCTTCACCGCATTCTAATGATGCATGTCAAATTAAGACTCTCCCTGAGAAGGTGTGTGTGTGTGTGTGTGTGTGTGTGTGTGTGTGTGCATGTGTGTGCATGTGTAGTTGGTGAAACAAGCTAGGAAAAAACCCCACGGTAATATCACCACTGATGTCACCTGTATTGGGGTTAAACAAACACCTTTGCTTCATTGCAAAACTAAAATGATGACATCACCTGTGTGTGTGTGTGTGTGTGTGTGTGTGTGTGTGTGTGTGTGTGTGTGTGTGTGTGTGTGTGTGTGTGTGTGTGTGTGTGTGTGTGTGTGTTTCCTTACCTTATGTACTGTAGGTCCAGTGCTCGGTCCAGGAATAGTGTCAGGTGATTGCTGTTGAAATACAATACACACAAGCTGTCAGAGCCAACACACAATGACACACACACACACATACACACACACACACACACAGTAAATACACTGAACCAACAAGACTGTGAGATGAGAAAAACCAGTTTTACCATTAGTCAGCTTTTGTTTGAACCACCAGCAGCAACAACCATTGCTGAAACACTCACACTTCACTGCATTACACTTTGCCAAATTTAAAGTGTTTGATGATAATCTGACCTTCACTCAAACACTCATCAAGTCAACAGATATAAATTAAATTCCTGTGCGATTGTCACTTTGACTGTCACAATATAACAGTCAGCATAATATACATCTCTTCTACTGTCATGCTGCAGTCTTTGCCCCGGGTGTCATCGCTCCACCTCTACTTCCCCCAACAGGAAATGAAGTCGTAATCGCTCTGGATTATCACGGTGCCACTGCCAGAGGAGCTAGATGACCGTGATGACACCATGGCGACACACTTACTGTCGTAAAAAAGATTCAAATTGATCGTAACTGTTTGACTCAAATACAAGATGAATGTGAAATGACTGAATTGATTATTACGGTTTTCACAATTCTCAATGAACAGTGTTCAGGTTACCGTGAGTGAAGTGTGCTGTACTGAGACAGACTATTTGGTGCTGAATCACACGTTCCATTATCATAAAGTAATGATGTTGCACCAGCTTAAAAAATACATCTGTATTGTGTTTTTTTACTGTTGATATGCAGCCAAAATGTAATATTTTAATAACATTTAACCACAATACTTAAAGATACCTCAAAGCTTAAAAGCTTTTAGATGAAAGGAACCCCTAAATATGACGCAGGGAAAACTTTACAGTGTCTAAAAGACATTGACCTGCCTGAACTGTTTTATTGTTTTACAACAATGAATCACTGTGGCTTAAAGAGCGTTTATGACACTGATCAACGGAAAATGACTCTTTGAAGTCAAAGTGAACAATCTAAATGAAATCAACACAAAGCAAAGAATGACAGTCACATGAATATTTAACACCTTTACACAGACACACCCGAGATCGAGCAAATAATGGTAAAACATAGCGGAAGACGTTTCCACGGTCTGGTGAGACCAAAATTAATCTTTACTACTTATTGCAACAAAAGCACCGCAAGAAAAAAATCGAATAAGAGTGATTAATTAATTTACCGGTAATCGGAGCAAAACTCAACTCAACAGGATACACTTCATTCAGGTAACCCCGACAAAAGCTGCACCAAAGCTAGAGGGAACCCTCTTTTAAATAAACATTAAGGAACAGCTTGGACGCAAGCTATTTTCTGTTTCTTATTGCAATGCAGAGCTATTCATTTGCCAAGCAAGAACCTCCTGCAATAGGAGTGCAACAGGTCTGTGAGCTCAGTCAGTGAACCTAGAAGCTAGAAATCTCTGCCGTCCTTCACCCGATGACGAATGGTGAGATACAGAGAGATCACATGATGGAACCAAGCACCTAAGCAACCTAAGCAACTGCAGAGGATGGATGTAGATGAGGAAATATAAATAAGTTAACGCGCAAGAGGAGAGAGAGAGAAGAGAGGGAGGCGGAACCAATCACGACAGTGTATGAATATACATGACGAGGGATATGAGCATGACGATGGAGCGGGAGAGCGATGAGCCAGTGAAATCATTTTAATTGTAATCGTGAAAAAGAGAAAAAAAGTGAGTGAGACAAAGATGGAGACGGAGAGGAACGCATGTCTTTGAGTAGCAGGAAAATGAGATGGATGATGAGAGCGATGCAGAGCGGTGTGTGTGATCCTCATTAGAGCGATGACACTATCTGGGACTCACACACACACATAATGGCAAGCGAGGACACACACATGGACACAAACTGCATTCGAAGCAAGTATAGCTGCATCACAGCTCACCTACAACACTGTTCATTACAGGAATACACATTTTTGCAGAAAGTTGGAGCAGAAAATCGATATCACTCTCATATGTGTGCATTAAAATATACAACACTACAGTAAGCAGCCAGTTAGCTTAGCTTAGCATAGAAACCAAGTAAGCGTGGCTCCGTCCAAAGGTAACAACATCCACCTACCAACAATTATTGGGATTGTCGGTCGGATGAAACGAGCAATGTGAAAATGCCATCTTGGGTTTAAGGAGATTAATATGGGAATTTTTTACGACGTTCTTATATTTTATAGAACAAATAATTATCTTTTAAAATAATCTGTGACTGAACAAACAACAAAAATATTAGGGATGCACCGATCCAACTTTTTCAGTCCCGATAGCGACACCTGTGCTTTTGGTATCGGCCAACACAAAGTACCAATCCAATACTTAATGAATTGTTTCATTAATACGCTGTATTATTTAGCATTGTGTGGAAGCGATTGGGTTTATACTTTTATGTGTAAGGCAACATTAGCTTGTGACTCAAACACTGCTTTCTTAATATTGTAAAACAAAATGTAAACATTTAAATACATCGATGCAAATGTACTGAATTGTTATTCATTAACAATAATGGTATCAAATAACCCGATGCAGCTATTTAAGTCAGTAACAGAGCCATATCCGAATCGGCACGTCTCTAGGAAGTAATCATCAGCTGCAGCACTAATATTATCACTTCAAATGAGAGATCACAGAAAGCTGGGGGTGACAGAAAGTCCAAAAGCACATTGTTTTCCCAATTTGCAATAAAACGCACGGCTGGAGTTTGAGATGAATCTACGCCGGAGAACATTTTCAGAAGAGCAGAGTTTTCGGGCTGTGAAAAAAAACGCCAGCTCGGGGTGGACGTCCTCCGAGATATCAGTAAAGATGTGAGCTTTTTTTTCCCCCGCGTTTGTGTGCACGTGTGACGTCACGCGCTGTTTGGACTGGAGGTTAAGTAGAGCACACCAGCCAGCCGAGCACGCAGACTAAATAAATTGTTTCTGACTCTCGCGATCTCCGTCCCGCCTCCTTCTTTTCTCTCTTTTGTCTCGGTCGCTCTGTCTTATCTCTCCATCTCATTGTCTCCCGGTCTGTTGAACACAGATCTCTCGAGAGGTCTTTGTTTTCTCCACCATCGTCTCTCTCCTCACAAAAAAAACGTGCGTCGAGGCACACACACACACACACACACCGTCTCCAGAGGAGTTCTCATTCATACTGTATCACACGACGAGAGACATGTCTGCTGGCCATGTTCCAGTGAGTCTCTTTGTCTGGGGCCTTAAGTTTTCTCACAAGCATGCTCTCCTCCATCACCGGGCATACTGCTGTCAGTGCACCGGAGGCCTGAAAGAGAAGAGGAGATGAATGAAGGAGGCACGAGAGCTATGAAAGAGAGCGCACACACGCTGACATGCTTATCTGTGTGATGACTTCAAAGTGTGCCGAGCGAGAGAGAGCAGCAGAGAGAGAGAGAGAGAGAGAGAGAGAGCGAGAGAGAGAGAGAGAGCAGCAGAGAGTGAGGTCATTATCTGCACGAAATGGATTACTCTCAGATTAGATTGCTGAGCAGTGAAGAGCTGTAGCACGGTATGCTTGCAAGAGTTCTCACACACACACACACACACACCCACACACTTTGTATTCATTCACACCAATCTCCTGTCGACTCCTCGACAGATTCGTCATACAAGGAAATCAAAATGGAGACATCAAAGCAGCCACGGCTCAATGGACACACACACTATAAATAGCCACACACACACACATTAAGAAACCCACTTGCCAGACCACGCCTATCTGCCAGCACATATGACCTTTGGCTTACCAACACGTCAGTGATCTGTGTATCGTTGATAACGGACTCATTTCAGGAGTTGTCAATCAACGGAAAATAAATGTGTACAGTGTCAGCATCTCAACTGTGAATATCTGCTGGTTAGGAAACTGGATATTTGGGGGTTTTGGACTGTTATTAGCTATTATAATGATTATAATGATACTGTAAACTGCAAACCAAAAACATATGTCTTTGTTCTTTTGTCTTCTTTCATGTATTATCAGCATTTGCTCATCCCAAGTAAACTTAATTGCTTCATTGTGCATCTTTCATCCAATTAAAGTCTGTTCTTAACTTCTTTTAAGTTGTTAATAAAGTTTGGAAGCAGTATGAGCATACTTGTCTCTGTGTTAATCCTTTCAGTCAGATACAGTGCTTCTATGTGTGTTGAACATCTCTCTCTCACTCCACCCCTCACTTGCCCTTTCTTATCTCGATGTATAATGCAGTTACGGATGTGAAATATTGCTGGCAGACATTAAAAAAAAATGCATCACAAGCCACTGTTTTTCCAAATGTATAATGCAGAAATGAGATAATCTTCAGAGGAATATCTTCAACTACCCTCCAAGACAGCGTTCATAAAGTCTTCCAGCTTACATTATGACTGTAATAATCTCATTTTACAGCCTAAATGATATGTTTTGAGCAGCAAACTGTACAGCGCTTGTGTGTCAAAGTACGGTAACATTAGTCTGCGTTTTAATCCACAACAAGCCGTAAATTCACAAATAATGGTCACATTAAGTGTCATTTTACAAAACACATACATGTCAAATTCCTTGTAATGTTCAACATACAACGGCAATAAACGGTTTCTGATTCTGATTCTGATTCTGAAAAATCTGATATCATCTGGAGGCAGCAATCCAATTTCCAGTTTGTAGTCCGCCATGAATCCAAAAACAAAAGCAAGAAAGACAAATAAGCTGCATTCTCAAACACAATGGCCTGATTACACTGAGGATGCACCAAGATTCAACTGTTTTTTAAGGGTATTTGTGAAAAACATGCCGTTGCGTAATTCCATCTTCTCCACCAACACGACTCATTTCTTTGCGTGCAATTTAAATGCAAAGACATTAAATTGCAACAGCTACACAACACACACACGCACGCACACACACACAGTGTCAGGGTGGAGAAAGCCTTACTGGTCAGCTGTTTTCTGATGGCAACGTTATATGTGAGGAAAGTTTCGTGTCCCACGCTGGCGTACACACTGGTTTTTCTTCTGTTATGGTGTCAGCACCAAAAATCCAAGCAGGACTAAGAGTCTGCAGTGAAACTGGTCTGGAGCTTGAGATTGGCCCGTCAGCATCCGTCTCTCCGGCCCAGCCAGCCGTTCTGCTGGCCAGCTTCTACTAGTATGATGTACCGGTACTCTGACCTGAAGTCCACAGCACATAGGTATCCGTAAGTGACTTTTGGCTTGACTATTAGGTGGCTCTCAAAGCTGAACTGTGGAGCTAAAAGGAAGAAAACTAGCCCCGTTCTCCCATGGTGTCAACTTCTACAGCGCGGCTACTGTACAGAGCACCCTGGGAAGTGTACTGAAAGTCAAAAGTCTTTTTTTATGCAAATTTCTCAATCTAATAAATGATGAAGCCCAGAGCAAGTCACAACAGAGAGGACTGTGAGACAGGATTCTGTGCTGCAGACTGGAACCATGGCGGCAGATGGCTCTGTGCAACACAACAGTTTCACGTCATATAGGCTGTCGGCGAAGATCAAAGAAGCGCACAAGGTAATGTGAAAACTTGCTTGTGTCGGATGTTTTGCACTTTTACCGAGCTCCCCGAGTATTAGAATAAAAACAAACAAAAGCCCAATATTCTGCAGGGAACAACAAACCAGGTAAACAGGTGTGCAGGTGTCCACCTCTGGAAGAGATGCTGTGATTTGAGATACTGTTTACCGTTTCCAATGCTCAGTGCAGTGCAAAAACAGTCCGTGGCAGTTCCTCTCTCACATCTCTTTGGAGAACTTATACGTGCATACAAAAACAAGCGTGTTTCTGTCTGAGTGCGTGTGGTAAACCATAGCCAACTGGAGAGAACCAGTCTGCACAGAACAGCCATACCTTTACACTACTTACCCATGCCTCAGCTCATTTAAATCAAGATTGAAGACTTTTCTGTTTGCTGCTGCCTTTAATTGAACCACATTCAATTCATATATTAATCAATTTCCTGCATTTCTGCATTTTATTTCTTGCACTGTTTTTTAATGTTTTAATGAATGTTCTTAATTGTTTTTAAATCTCCTTTTCTTTTGCCTTATGTTTTGATGCTTTTAATGGTTTTATGTGAAGCACTTTGAATTACCTTGTTGTTGAAATGTGCTATAAAAATAAACTTGCCTTGCCTTGCCTTGCCTCATCGCACACACACACACACACACCAAGTTAGATGAAGACACAAGAAGGAAAACTCCACGTTCTACTCAGTGTTCCCTTCTTCCGGCTATTTCGAGTAGGATCCAGCTCTGTACGTGGTTGGTGTAACTTCATATTTTTGCAATAGTCAATCGTAAACTGTTCCTTGTGGTTTCATTGTAATGTTGTCTGTCTGGTCTCATTTAGACTTTCATATTTGCATCTTCCGTTCTGCAGTTGATTATAGGATTACCTGTTGTTAACGTGTTAATCGTATTAATCAGGTAACAGGAACACTGAGCAGCCTCAAAATGTAACTCCTCATCACTTAAAATAACAAATTGCACGACACAAACTGCTCATCTCCTCCGCCCAAAGTGGCTTTTCATCACAAATGTTGCATATATTTAGCACATTTCTGGCACCAGTGGGACGGGAAGTGTTGGCACTCTGTCCCTGATTCCCACAGAGGCAATCAGGGACACATTTTTCTCCTGGCTGCCACAGACGATGACGAAGATGAGAGACGACACTGCGAGCAGATATTAGGCTTGTCAGGTGTGTTCGTTCCACATCAGGGCACACCGAGTCACACACATGTACTGCTTACTAGACCAGTCATCACAAAACACAACCAGAGAACCCATGAGAGGATTTCTTTTGTTGATTCAATAAAATAGTTTATTACAGAATAGAGCTGAAACAATTTGTATGACTAAGACATTTGAAGGTATTTCACCATTTTCACATATTTCTAAACACAATAGAGCCTAATTTCAATTTTAAAAACTGATTCAGAGATTGTGCATTGTTTAGTGCGTGTGTTGCGTGTGTGTGTGTGTGTGTGTGTGTGTGTGTGTGTGTGTGTGTGTGTGTGTGTGTGTGTGTGTGTGTGTGTGTGTGTGTGTGTGTGTGTTGCGTGTGTGTGTGTGTGTGTGTTGCCTTGACTACCGGAGTGTGAAGGTATGGTGTCCAACAGCAAATCTAGTTATTATGGATGTAGCACGCGAGCACACACGCGCGCGCACACACACACACTAACACACAGCCTCTGCGACAGTAATGCTCGTAACAAAATGAAACCACCTGAGTCGTGACGGGGTCACGAAACAGCCTCGCGGCACGGAGCGGTGTGGGGGAAACTCGCGGTTGCAAAGGTAAAAACCCGTCAGCCGCTGCTAATGTCCATCAAACACAACACACACGGAAGGACGGACAGTCGGTCAGCGGTCGCTGAGAAATACTCACGCTCTTCTTCCGCAGGTGCAGCCCGTGCTTGAGCAGCCCTGGCAGATCCCGTATCTTGTGTTTCAGCTGCGCCTGGTCCCGTGTGCTCCGGTTCCATCGCAAGCCCGCGAGCAAGCCGTCCTCTGCGGGCTCCGAGTCCTCCATGGCTCCCTTCCGTCTCCGGTCCGTTCTCGAGCCGCCGCCTGCCACCGCAACCGGGTGTCTACAGTATCCTCACGAGGCGCACCGCCGCACGCGCTCGTTCGCCATATTACGCCTCGCGCTCGCACGCAGCGACCTGCATCTGCAACCAAACCGCGCGCAGCTCTAACGACCCACTGAATGTATTCCGCAGCACGCGGCGTTGCTGCTCCACCCAAAGGCTCACGCGTCGTAGTCCTCAGTAGGCGACTACTACCAGGTTGATGTGCGTGTGTGTGTGTGTGTGTGTGTGGGTCACAGGTAGAAAAATTGCATCACTTTTTAATTCTGACCAGTCCGATGAAAGAAAAGCGCGGGATGCGTTTCAAACCATCACATGTAAACTGATGTAGCCTACTGGTGCAGTCGACATTTCGTATTATTTTAATGTTTATCTGTGTCACACGTTGTGAACTCAAAACACTTCTAAATATAGTGGGGGAGGGAGAAAATGAAGGCACTTGGGAGGGCTACATCACCACATTACCTGGCTCAAATGTCCAAAAGTAAACAGAGCAGCCACAGTGTGTATTATCTGTGTGTGGGGGGGGATGTATGTGCTAAATGGCAAAGCCTGTGTCCCAGGTTTGGAGCTGTATTTTACACCGACTGTGTGAGAATTAGGTGGAGCCTGGAGCTTTGTTCATCGGAGTTTAACCTGAGGCAGAAAGGAAGTGAGCTGAAACATGAGAGGGTCTCCACCCACCACCCTGTGAGGTGTTGAAGATGAGACACCTTGTCAACCATGTGGTTCCCCACCCTATACATTTTCATAATGCTAATAGTCCTCTTTCCGCTTCCTTTGTCAGAGGCAGTGTGTGTTTGCATAACATGCTGGTCATAGTGGAGGTTTAAACAAGCCCCAGTGTGTGCCTCCGATATGTTTTAACCTGACCGGAAAAGTTAACGCCTGTAGCCAATAATGTAACCATTTGTTTTTAAATGTACCACATCATCAATTAAAAAAAACAATCTGTATCCAACATTATTAAAAAGGGTGCACAAGCTATTTTTCATGCAACACGCAAATCAAAACCATGCGTTTTGCAGCAGCGAAGGAGTCATGGGACAATAACGAGTTCATATGGCTTGAAAAATAACTCCGCTCTCTTGGGAAGTTGAAGAAAGTGCATTCAATCTGATTACAGGTTAGAAATGAAGATGGTCTGAAAGATAATTCATTTGAATTCTGTAGATCCAAGAGGCTCCAGATGACACAAATGTGAGCAGAGTTCAGTTTGAGTGCAGTGGGTTCGCTTGTATCACTGAGACGTCGAGTCTGCTTTCCTGATAGGATTTGTAATCTGGGATAATTGGCCCCTTTCAGGGATTCCGATTATACCAACAACATAGCTGTCGGAAGTTTCTTTGCTAAATCCAGACACAAATAAATGAAAGAAACTGTTTTGTGCATAATAACGGAGATACGCAATGATGACTTTTTCTCACTGTCTTTGGTTGTCAGTGTCACATTCCTCACGATGATGCTGACATTACACACTGACAAAATCTGAAAGTCCATATAGTATGCATGCAAGTACAGATGCACCAAGTTTCACTCTCCACTGACTCTTCAACTCTGCCTGTGGCCACTTTGTTGCAGTCTGGTGTTCAATACAACAAAGCTGTTGTCACTGATATATATTTTTCTGATTCAGATCGCTGCATGTGTGACACAATGCTTACCCTTTCACCAAGACTAATAATAGATTATTGCGCTTCAGACCTTCAATCAGATACATTTTCTGTTGCCATGCAGTCTTTCCCAAAATATATAGCTGCTGTATTATGGGATTGGCTCCAGGAACAAGGAAAGGAAAGGACAGGAGCAGAGAGGCAATGAAGACGTATGATGGGCGAAAATGAACGTGGGAAAGGTGAGGAGCAAGGCCGACAAATAAAACTCGCTGTAATGGGCTCAGTTTAAATTCTAGAGGGAAAATACTGGTGTCATAAACAACAAGACAACCTGGAATGGGTGTGGATGAGGGTCCCAATGTTGTCCCCCTGTTCATGATCCCTAATATCTGGCCAGGCCTCACGTATGCCATAATTTACCAAAGTTATAAAAGACAAACTAAACCCAATTACTGAGAACAGAAAGCCCATCGGTTCGTTTCAGATCATCGTTCAGACAGCTTTGCCGGACAGCGCTGAAGAAGAAGCCGTGAAGCTACGGTCAGCTGTGACTGGGGACATATTAGTGTTGCGGCAAGTGCTGCCAAAGATGCCACTGAAGATTTTGCATGCACTAAAATAAACCAAGCCATTGCACATCCTTGAATATAATTTGTGCAATTGTCGTCGCACAGTTCACATGTGTCAAATTTGTCTCGACTGAGAAGAAGTAAAGATAATCGGCATTCTTTCTCCAGAGAAGTCCAGAGGCTCATTTTCAATGCACTTCAGCTGGGAGTTAGTTTAAAGCATATGACAAGTAACTTCAATAAAACTCCAGTAAATCTGAAGAAAGCAGCAGTATTTCTGTTTGGACTTACAGCACCAGCAGATGCCTGAAAGTGAAAGACGAAAAGAAGGAAAATACTCATACTGTTTTTTCTGGATTGCTGAAGAAGCAAAAGAAGAGGAGGGGACTTTGGGCCGAATCTGGAGAATGATGAAATATGCTGCTCTGCGGTCTCTGGGGACCACGGAGACCCGTTGCCGATTCAACACACACACACATGCATGTACAGCCACATGTGCACACACAGCAAAATCAAATAAACCTGAAAGGACAGCATTTGAATGAATGAGCCCTACATAGCTGTGCTCACATACTATACTATACAGTACATGGAGGTTACATGATGATGCCCAGGGAAAATAATGGATTATAGGGGGAGGGGAAGTGGAGTAAAGGGGGAGACGGGGAAAGAAAGTGCGAGAGGAACAAGAGGGCCGAAGCCGAGAGAGAGAGCGAGAGAGAGAGAGAGAGAGAGAGAGAGAGAGAGAGAGAGAGAGAGAGAGAGAGAGAGAGAGAGAGAGAGAGAGAGATAGTAAACCAATTACCAAAGGGCTGGAGAAAGCCTTTCATCCTAAAAATGTCACAGCACATGCAAACATACACACTTTCTGCTGCATCTCTCCTGCATACAAATACAGTATCCACACACACATGGTCAGACATCTCTCTTTATCACTCACTCACACACATATTCAGAGCTCTCTTCAAACAAATGCACTCTTGATTAAATATTGAAGAGTGCCCGTGGCAAGCTGAGCAGAGATACAATTCCTCTCCTCTCTTCTGGAGCTCTCTGTCCATTGGAAGAAGAAGAAGAAGAAGAAGAACCAAAGGAGGGGAGAGAGAGAGGAAGAGAGAAGAACACAGTGGCCTGAGAGAAAGGGACAAATGGGAGAAAGCAGCTGGCCAGCAGTACGAGAAACTGAGAGCAGAATCTGGAGGGAAAGCAAAGTGAGGAGAGGACTGCCACACTAAAATGAACAAGAAACTATAACACAACATGACGGATAAGGTCAGGTATAAAAGAACCCAAGCAAGACTCCGGCCTTGACAGAGCTGTACTGCTCTGTGCACTTTCTCTGTAACTGCCCTTTATTGCATAACAGGCGTTCCAAAAAATGCTTTTTTAAAGCCACGCTAGCTAGCTGGTCAGTCCACCACTTTGGTTCAGAGTGAAATAGGTCAACAACTATTGGATGGATCGATGTCATTTTGTGCACCCATTAATGGACCTCATCTGACGACTCCTATACCGGCTTTGGTGATTCTCTAACTTTTCATCTGGCGTCATCATCAGTACACAATTACAATTTGTTCAATACTTTGGTTTATGACAGCATACCTGCAAAACTAATGACATTCCCCTCAGCCTCAGCTGTACTTTGAGTTTAGTGCTGATTTGCAAATGTTATCATGCTAACACACGAAACTAAGATGGTGAACGTGTCCAGCATTAGACCCTCTAAACATTAGCATGTTCGTATCGTCATTGTGAGCATGTTAGCACGCTAACGTCAACGTTTAGCTCAAAGCACCACTGTGCCGATGCAGGCTCACGGAGCCAATAGCATGGCTGCAGGCTCTATAGAGGACGTTCACACTGCAGGCCCACATCTGATTTTTATTGATCTTCATCCTCCTTATCATCTGCTCAGGAATTCGCTGGACATATGAAACCATAAACGCTGACTTCAGTGGCCTTCATGTTTACTTTCCTACGATGATCTATGTTATTGACTTTTGCGAATGCAGTTGAGTTCAGCACAATAAATCAGAATTGAGCACCAAGGAGCACCAAAGTCCTGTTTAGGTATAGGGTCAGTTATGGCGTGCATTTTAGTGCATGAAGCCAAACATGATATGAATCTGCACTGGGAGGCAACATATGAGATGAGAATCCAAAACTTTTGCTTCCAAAAATATGAGAAAGTTTTAATGGACTTCAGGGTGATACTGATCCATTCATGCTGAGACAATTAAAAAGCCATTAGATGATAAATACTTTCCATACGCCACAGTAATGCATACTTATGTATTACATAGAACACGCTGGAGAGATCACATCTCCCAGCTGGCCTGGGCCTCGGGATCCCCCAGAATGAGCTGGAACATGTTGCCGGTGAGAGGGAAGTCTCAGCCTGCTTGGCCTGCTGCCACCGCGACCCGACCCCGGATAAGCGGAGGAAAATGGATGGATGGATGGATGTATTACATACAGGCAAACTCAAGTCCAAACACATACTTCCTTGCCCGTAGAGGCCCTCAAGCAATTTCTGTTCAAAGTGAGGGTCATATATTATTGCGTGTGCGTGGGAAAAGCACAGAACGGTCCCCTCCATCCCTTTTCAAAGGACTCGGCGTTCCTCTCGTTATAGACGCTGCGTGATTGCCATCTAGCAGTGTTCATGGTGAACTGCAGAGTGAACAAAAGTTCAACGTCAGACTCCATTTCAACCTCTTCAGCCATCACGTTGTTAAGTGCAAACCTTCAATAGCCTACTCAAGTGATTTCAGAGGAATGTGACTTGGCGGCGCCGACATTGGACAAGTCAGGGTTTTTAAGATCAGACACTAAAGTGCATAAGAGCACACCTGGGGGAAAGTGGGAGTAGAGAGCTTGAAGAGAAGCCAGTGCTCACATAATGCACTCAAGAGACTTTTATCTGAAAAGGTATCGAGCCAAGAGGGGAACCAAAAGTCAACCAAAGGTTGATTGCATAATAATTGTTTTGGTACTTTTATGTTTGCACAAACAAAAATTAAATAAGAGCATATATAGGAGATCGGGTTGCATTGGCCTTAATGGGAACTTTGAGGGAACATTTGTATTTGTTAATTGGAGGCAATGTTGCAAATCAATGAGCAAAAGTGCTTTATGGTAATATTGGAATTTCAGGATGTTTGCATCAGTTTGGTGAAATACCCTGATTTCTCAGGTTTTGTCTGAGTCTCTGCAAACAGACACTCCCATCTGGTTATTATTATGAATGGGTTCTTCCCTGCATTCATACTACCAAACTTTTTCTATATGAATGTCTGTACTTTGTGTTTTTCAGAGATTTTATGAAATACTGTGTGTTAGCTCAGCGCATGTGTTTTTGGTAAATACAATGACACACTATACTACTATAATGCAATAGATATATGTGACACTGCATATACAAAGGGGATATGGCAGTACCAAACTGGATATGGATGCAAAACACTGGAACATTAATGAAAGAGGAACTTGATGACACTGGTTAGATCATTTACGTACGATGTTCATATTACAGCAAACACAACTGCCAAAGTGAGCAGAATTCCCCTGAATTTGAGTTTCATTGCTAATGAAAGAACAAAAAGAGGATCTGACTTCGATCTTTCCTGTTTTAGGATGTAATTAAGGGGTTGTCTTTATGTTATATATAAATATGCAACAGATGAATACAGGCAATATTATCTCTAATATAACTGATCCAAGCAAATAAAGTTCACAAGGGAAGATACGTGATTACAGTATACCCTGTTGGAGAGTTAAAACTGTAAAAAGTATCGAGTGTAACTACTTTGATCCCTCCCTTTCTTAGTCATATGGATTTCAGTAGAAGCATAAGAGGAACTAAAACAAAAACTGCACAATACAGATGACGATGGACCGGTTCAAATGAATGATGTTTTGAAGGATGCCACTGTTTTCCACTCACACATCTTGAAAATAGCAACACTTACATCAGAATGCTGTTTATTATTTCAGCTCAGCACAATGTATGTATTTTTAAAAATGATTTGTGACACTCTTTGCTTGAATCGTCTTCAAAATAGCAGATATTTTCAGTTTGGGGGAAAGTTTGGAACGCATTTCTTCATGTGTTTTGTGAGAGCACCATTCGTAGAGAGACAACATGCAGTAAATCTAAATGTGCGTTTACTCCAAGCTGCTTAGCGCTAAGCCCCTTTTAAAATGCAAAGTAAGAAGAACGGTGAGAACTTGATACACACACACATGTGCACATCTGAGACAAATCCCTTTGCCATGCACTGAGAATTTACAACAGAGTACAAAGTTGCTTTATCAGTGTTTATTCCATTTTTCGAAAGACTAAATGCTGTATTTTAAGGCTGTATTAAGTTCATTTTTAATAGAAGAGACAGGTTTGGCTGTGGTTGATAGAGTTTGCATGCTGTGGACTTTTGTGATAGACAATAAATAAACTTCACAAACAAAAAAGCAGAAATGAGAGTCTTGAGCTGTTGCTTCCATGCTCACCACACTTTCTTCCCAAACAACGACTGAGCACAGGACGGAGATCGTCAGGATTGGCACTTCCCAATAACCTCAGACGTTGCAACCACCAAGCTATTCTAAAGCCTCAAATTGTCCACTGAAAGTACCAGAACACTCCTTGATCAAAAGTGGACACAAACCCACTCTTACATCATCCCTCACAGAGGAGATACAGCATCAACAAGCATGCAGGTTACTGCTTTTGAACCAAATTTGGGAGTTCTCCAGTTTCAGTAATCTTAACAGACAGAGGGGAAGTTACAAATCAAAAATAGTAGCAGGGAGAATTATAGCAAATTCGATATTCTAATTACAAAGCATTGCACAGAGCCTGTGAAGTAAAGCAGTAATGATTAGGCTACATGTATGGACGGAAGCAAGGTAGTTAGCAAGTAATTATATTTGAAAGGAGAATGTGACGAAAGAAACAAAGTTGTAAAAACATAACTTTGAAGTCAGTGGAAGAAGGTAACTTTTCTGTGATTGTTTAAGGAAAAAGCAAATGAGACACATGGAGCTGGTTGGTGAGATGACGTCTTTAGTACGCGCCTCTTCCTTTTCATTCTCTTTCAAGTGATTACAAGAAAACAATGTGTGTGAGTAATTGGCAAACCATACACGTAAAGCACTAAACTCATTTCCAGGTGTATTATCATAGAACAACTTCATAAGAAAGACAGTATCAAATGCATGAACAGGAACCCAAACCATTGTGAGCTATCTGAGTCATGACAACAATTGACCCCATGATAGTGAAAGTAAAAGGGATTTTTAACAGGAATTCTTTCTTTTTTTTGAATTTACGTTGATTTTCCAAGCAGGAGAGCATTCCAGGAAAGGGAGGAAGTCGAGAAAACACAGGAAGTAGTCAGTGCCTGGTGGAAGATGGTACAGTGATAGCCCACGTTACACATTAAATCTTATCAAAACCACCTCAAAATAATATCTGGCATGAACTGTTTGTGTGTGTGTGTGTGTGTGTGTGTGTGTGTGTTAGGAGGGCCAGACAGCTGCTACTGTATGTACTGTATACAGACTTCTCTTATTGTGGTCAAGATTTTTCAGGCAGCAACCAAACAGTTTCTGCATGTTGGACTGACATTTCCATCCTGCACTGGGTCAAACAATGTGAGATAGAGATAGATAAATACTTTATTTATCCTGCAAGGGGAAATTTGTTCGCTACAGCAGCAAAAAATATACTCAAGCACTTTGGTTATATATATATATATATATATATATATATATATATATATATATATATATATATATATATATATATATATATATATATAGAGAGAGAGAGAGAGAGAGAGAGAGAGCGAGAGAGAGAGAGAGAGAAGATGAAAACAAGAGTATAGTCTACAACCACATTAGCGGCTCTGTGAGCTAAATGCTAATCAGCCTGCTAACATGCCGACAATGACAATGCTAACATGACAATGTTTAGTAGATATGTCTACCATGTTCACCATCTTAGTTTAGGGTTTTAGCAAGCCAGTATTTATTTTTATGTATCTATAATTAGAGGTAAACATGACATACAGCTGAGGATGAGGGGAATTTCATCAGTTTTGTCGGTATTGTCATAACCAAAGTGTTGGACAATTTAACCAATTACTGTTGGTGTGGCTTTAAAAAAATCCAGTTTTGGAAAGTTCTTGTTTGATAGAGGGACTTTAGAGAGGAATCTGTCAAAACATCATGAGGAGGACGTCAATGGGCTTACTAATAGTGTTGTACCCTGTGCTGTCCCAACAT
Organism: Melanostigma gelatinosum; assembly: GCF_949748355.1. Classification (NCBI taxonomy): domain Eukaryota; kingdom Metazoa; phylum Chordata; class Actinopteri; order Perciformes; family Zoarcidae; genus Melanostigma; species Melanostigma gelatinosum. The sequence goes on along the minus strand of NC_136650.1, from coordinate 14,252,781 downwards.
TTACTTTGTGAAAGATGTGACATGATCTGTCTGACAAAAAAAAAGCACAAAGCACCAATTCTAGAATGCCAATTCTGAAAGAAATATCATTTTACAATCAGCTCAGATGGATTGAAACTGAATAATTAGAAAGTGTTTGCTGTATTATAATAATAACATGAGTACCCACCACCAACTTGAAGGGGAAAATAAGTCATTTTATAATTCAAGGCACTGAAGTGGATGGTTAAAAGTAAAAATATGAGCTGGTATTATCAAATGTATTGTGAAACACAGATGTGTGACGGTACACTTGGGTGTCTCCATGGGAAAGGTATAAGTGTGATAATATATTTTAAGTCAGAAGAACTCAAGGAAAAATTTGAATGAATTGATTTGTATTTATCGTAGATTTTGGGTTTTTCTCAGCATTTTAAACATTTCTTTACTGGCAAGTTCAGTCATTGTTATTAAGTGAGCAGTAACTTGGGTACATTTCCATCATTTATCATATTTCTGATCATTTAATCATTGTTGTCATATTCAAATCCATATGATCGTATAGGCTACAGGCTATGTGATCAGGATGTCTTTTTAAAGCTCTACCTCATCAAACGTACTAATGGAAAGTCTATCGTGTCTTGACTAATATTGGAAAAGGAACGTGAGCAACTGAGCATCACTGTGAAGAAACAACAAGAAAATCATTGATTTCATAAGAAGAAACATACCTATTAAACTTGTGTAAATGTATAATTGTGGACAGATTCCATACATTACCAGAATCATAATAATAACTATTTGATGGCTATATGGGAGATATTGATCATTTCAGCTGGTCATCCCACAGGACGAATATCTTACATTGTTGCTACATTTTGGGGAAGAAAGTTCACTGGACATGAAAATCAAAATCCACCAAAAATTTGACTTCCAATCACCGGGTTTTTATTTCATCTATCCTGCTATGCAAATATGGTTTTAGGTGGATTTTCCCAGCAAATTATTTGGCTGAAAATATCATTGGAGTGTTCCCCCCCGGAATTATATCGACTGTGTGTGTGTTTGAAACGTGCTTTATTGTTGAATTAATGACTTGCCTGGAGCAGTTTATCCTTATAATAATAATATAGAATTATAACGAGCAAAAAAAGAGTTAAAGCAGCTTGTACACTGAATTCCTGCTTACATAAAACCACAATCGACCACAGACGGATGCCGGACCGGATGCTTGACGCAAACCATTGATTCCGTGCGTGTTGCATGGGGAGGTATTGGGAAATCCCTCCTGTCCAACGAATATAAAATGACAGCCCTTGGCTTGGCAAAGACAACGCAACCTCTTCTGGCCCTCAGCATCATCAGTGGAAACTCAACAAGTGCCTCCCTGCAGCTCGACATGCCCTCTCAACTCAGTAAGCGATTCGCAGGCTGTGGTACGCACGTTTCCTGCGTTTCTTCCTCTTTTCATTCATTCGTTCATTCGTTCGCTTTTTTCTCTCTCTCTCCGCACAGACCTGCTGCTCTCCGCGGTGATGCTGGCCGCTCTGCTGCTGCACGCTTCCGGAGCTCCGGTTGAAGACACGCCCACCGACGCCCCGGCAGGTGAGCCGTCAGGTGAGGAGGAGGTGGTGTGGCCCTCGGACCTACTCAGCGTCTCACCGGTCTGGCACGCGCTCCTCGGAGCGACCAGGCGACACAAGAAGGAGGTAAGCGGTTTATCTTCCGGGGGTTTCACTGAACTGTGGTATTTTTTTATTTGTTTGCAGTTTCTTACACGAGGACGTCCTTATCAAGTTGTACTGAGTCATTTTTAAAGTAAAGAGTGGGCTGACTGTTGTCTCACTTTCTGAGCACATATAAAGTAAACAACTGCACAACTGACCTCCATCATTTATTCGTCATCATCCCCCTTCCCCACAGTTTGAAGATGAATTCCAAAATGAGTTGAAATATCATTTTCTGGAGAACTTCAGAGTCTCCTCACTTCCAGCAGGCTGCCCTCACTCCAACTTCAGCAAGGTAGTGTGTCTCCTCCCTTGTCCTGCTGTTACACTGATACAAGAAACTTGGGTGAATCGGGTTAAGCTGAGCGCTGATTGTGATTTTCTTCCTCTCTCCAGGAGGCTTGTCTCCACAGATTGGCCCAAGGTCTGCTTATTTACACAGTTATTCTCAAGCACGTGGAGAAGGAGTACCCCAGCAGCTCGATCTGCTCAGTGGCCAAATACTACAGCGGCCTCCTGGTCAACCTGTGCAAAGAGAAGGTGGGTCTGAGATGCATACTCGTCTTAAACGCATGTTCATTTTAGTTTGTAGCGGCGTTAATGCACCGTGGTGGCCTTTGTGTCAGCCCTGCCGTTGTCTTGATTAATGTCATGGACTTTTTATTTGGCTCACTTGCTCATCTTTGTGACAGCCAGTGGTGGAAGAATCATTTCGATCCTTTGCTCAAGTAAAAGTACAGCAACACTCCATTTCAAGTAAAAGTAAAACTGTACTCAAATAAAAGCGCATCAGCAAAAAGTAGTCATTGTTGAGCAGAATGCCTCCTGTCAGTGATACACGCAGGCCGTGGTGGAGCCACAGTATGTTTGACCTACTTTGTTTAGACATTTGCATTGCTTTGTATTGCATAGAGTTGTGTGTATTCTGCTAAGTAACTACAGCTGGCAAATGAATGAAGTTGAGTGGAAATAACACAAAATAGAAGTGTGGATTACCTCAAAACTTAAGTTCAGTAATTGAGTAAATGTACTAAGTTACGTTCCATTGCTGGTTTCAGCTCATTTATTAAAAACGGTGTTTGTTCCCCTTTTGATTTTGTTTGCGTAAATGTCTATTTACAGCTTTAATCACGTCTTGATGTTAATGACCTAGTAATGAATTGGATTACATCAACGCTGCTTGTTCATGTTACCCAACGGTCACTTCTGCCCCACAGATGAGGAACTCTGAAGAGGTCACAGCACTGAACAGCAGCCAGCAGGCGCAGCTGCTGAGGGGGCTCGACAACCCCGACACTTTCCACAGGAAGATGACCGCACACAGCATCCTGCGCCAACTCCACCACTTCCTCGTCGATAGCAAAAGAGCTATTACGAAAAAGGAGAAGACCAGGGGAGGTGTGGCCGACAGGCTTCTGGCACCCATCACTTTCTATAACCAAAAGTTTAAAGATGACACCGTTAAAGGACGGTTATGAAGATGTTAAGTGTTAAAACTGCTGCTGTTCTCACACTGAAGTATTTTTTTTCTAAGCAGGGTGGAATGATAACAGTGCACTAACTGTACGTTTATTGTCAATCTATGATTGTGTAAATCTCAAAGGCCTCAGGGCTTGAATTGCGCAACTTATTTAACCTATTTATATTTGGTGAAAAGTGTTATTTATTAATCATAGGGAAATCCATGATGGTGGGGTTCTTGCACTAAAAATGCAATTTGCAATAGATTCATATTTTTGTGTCGATTAATTTCTACGCTGCAAAGATGTTACTTTGAGCAGCATTGTTAGGACTGCATTACTGTTTCGAATAACATCTTTTGAGAAGCAATACTTACTGCAACAATCATTTTATACTTGGAGTACTGTCAATTATTTATCTAGATTGTTAAACTGAATTTTCTGTTAAATTAATTACGGTGTGATGAGCACATGACCAATAATGACTGGAAGGAATATTTTGTACTCATTCAGAAATAAAAAGAATATCCATTAAGACGCGTTTCTTCATTCCAACACAACACTTTGTTTTTGCACAAAGGACAAGTGCGTTTGTACGAGGCTGGGAAATACGCTGTGAAACTGTAAAAAACTAAAACCTATAATCTGCAGTGATCTATGAGAAATCATTTTGATTATAAAACATACAACAACTAATCATATTCTGGGTTTTTTTTCTACCAATTTTCACAATCAAGAAAATGTTTTGGCTGAACGGTTATGCATCGACATGACTCATTTCTTTGTGGCTTTATTCTCAGAAATCTTAAATTACAAATAAAAAGAGGAAAACATGGAATGAATGTTATTTCCAAACATCGCGGTCACACATTCCCAACACAACACCGACAGACAATCCAGTCAACAGCTCATATCTTCAAGATTGAAGTCTCGATTGCAGCTTGTTGATCCAAATATCTTCTGTCCATGCAGCAGACGCTCAATACATCTGCATGTGTGGCCGTAAACAGTACGGCCACACATGGCGTGTATTCATCACTTCTCTGATATTGGACAGCATGGTTTATGGAGACGGAAGTGAAAAAATAATGTCCTGGAGTTCCAATGACAGGTGGGTCACATGGTCTCGATGACGAGAGGGGGCCGGCTGTGTGGAGACGTTCTTTAGCCCCATAGCAAACTACAGAAAAGAAGAAGAAAAGGTTCAACTAGACTCTCGAAATTCAACAGTTCACCGCATTACATTCACCTTATTTAGCACAATTTTCCTTCAATATGGAGGGATATTCAAAGATGTAAGCATTAAAGAGACACTCTGCAAAACCTGACAAAACTTACCTCAAGACTGTGGGCTCAGGCATTCCTGGATCTGCTCCCCGTTTGAAACCTTTAAATTAAAACCATGAAGAAGAATTAAAGCATACGCGTTTACATTTTCAGAAGAAGTGCCCTGAAATGTGTGACACAGCAAAAACAGAATGTAGTTCCACTTATTAAAAGTGCTACATCAGAAATCTCTCCCAACAGTTAGGCATATCCCCAGTTAAGTGTTTCACCGAGTCATTACAGTTTGTCCGCAAATTTCAATTCATGTCTGCAGGAGAGCCCAGTGATTAACGGCGTTATTGCATCAGAGAGCTCTGACAACCACGAGGTCTTGAATGTCTCAATATTGTGGAACAGGGAGAAAGGGCCCTTATGATTACATTTCTGTTAAGTAGTAAGACGCACGTCTGACTCACAGCCTCCCACACCCAGGGAAAGGAAAATGTTACTCTAGTTTCATTCAAGGGTCATGATCGGAGCAATGACGCAACCGATTCTTGGGAAAAATATGAGATTCATCAATTAATTGTTAAGTCTATAAAACGTCAGGAAAGAACCAGAGAATTCTCATTGTCCAGATGAGTCTGACCAAATCAAAAGGGGTTCATTTAAACCCCCAACTCCTATAATCAGAGAAGATGAAACCATCAAAGTTGGTGCATAAACTAATAAAGCCTAACAGACTTTTAATTTCGATAACTAGTGATGCAATTAAATGTTTCAACGCTATGAGATCATGATTGCCTGGAATATGCAGCGTTCTTCAGATGATGGAAACACACGAGAGCAACAAATGACATGTTCAACTGAAGGGAATTCTGTCCGTAGGAAGTAAACGAGTTGCAAGAGAGAGATGCATGTTAAACAGGGAGGTTTAAAAAGAGAAAGTATGGTGTCAGGTTTGGTATTTCCAACAACCTAAAATCAGAGAATATTCGCCCACAAAGGGCAACTCCACCGGATGTGAGGTCACACATGCAAACGTCATAACTTCCTTATCTCTACTCCAAAAAAAACCAAAACCAGGTATTTGACATATGACACCATGTCCTCATTCGTGTCTTGTTTTAAAGCTGCTCCTCTTGAGAGTCCATGGGCTTGCTCCAAACTAGATGGGAACTTGCACAGTCCTCGTCCATCATAGAAAAGACAATTATAAATATCTCTCTCACGTGCTAGTAATCTTTCTGAAAGTCTGATATCTTAATAATCACATGTTAAAGCGCTACAGCTTGCTTTCACGAGGAGCTCGTGGGCAGCTTCATCATATCAGTGTGGATTCCCTGCACCGATGAACCAGTACACTCACTTTATGCATTCATTTACATGTATAATGTATTGAAGTAATACTACTCCTCCAGCGTGGCAATTTAACTTTCAGTTGAGGGCTAGCCTGCTAACGTGCTAACGTTAGAGAGGCATGCCTCCTCTCGCTCGCCGTACTCCACCTGCTCCAGTTCGGATACTGACCGAGGTACAGCACGGTTGGTATGAACCCCCATCGGATGACAAACTGGCCGCACTGGAACAGCTGCTGCAGCCGCTGCTTGGTTTCATTGCTCAGTTTAGCCATGTTTATCCTGAACGGCAACGGTGGTGTACCCACCAAGGACAAGAAGGCGGAAGTGACGTAGGGGGTGCCCGGCTGTTAACTGTCCGTTTTGTCGTAGGCCGCCATCGTGTGGACAGACATGGAACTAAACAGTTTCACTTAGTTGAGCCAAAGTGGCCCAAAATATGTGCCGATAACCGGATCTACTTCAAATAATGCGAGAAATAAAGTTGCCTCTGAAAATAGTCATAGCTCAGTGCAAACGACACGCAGTTGGCAAGGTTTCATGTTGAAACATCACACATTTAAACTAAAGCTAAGTAAACAAGGATCTACTACTGTTTTTTTTTTTAATCTAAAAACGTGAAATGTATGCAAATTAATACATTTATAAAAGTGCAAAACAATTACTGATTGGGACTTTTCAATATCTTTAATTACAGTGCAAATTTTCCCCCATATTATGCCCCGATTTTGAAATCCAACACTATTTTAAGTGTACTATTAAACACCACCTTCCTCAAGGTAGTGGTTAACATCTGTCTGGTTGCAGATGTTACTAATTAATATAAGATAAAAGTTAAGTTGTGGAATTTTATGCTTTGAAGTGGATTCTGAATTTAAAATATAGACATTCTTGATGATGCTTTCCAGCAGTTAGAAAAATAACGGAGCACACAAGTGAAATATAGAAACACTTTATTCCGAGAAGTTGTAGCAATGAGTTATCTTCAGACATAGAAAGGCCAATATAAACCAACTTTAGTACAACAGTATGATGTACAACAGGAGCTTACCCATTCACATTCTGTAAACCCACATACAGAAACACGATGATTGTTATTGTCCCACCAAGCTATGGACACTCGACAGCTAAAGTACACCAACAACAGAACACACTTTTGCATGAGGGTGGGGCAGCTTGATTTAGGAAACCAAATGTAGCAGATGGGTAGAGTTTAATTCCTTTTCTTGGTACAAAAGGATATCACCGTGTCTTGTGACATGATAATTATGTGGGCAACGAGGAGGGACACAGGAAACACATCACCAAAGGACTACAAACAGCTGGAGTGGTGGGTGGATCAGAAAAGAGGAAAGATGCCTTGTTGCCCCCACACACACACCTTCCCACTGCAGAACACAGGAATAGGTTCAGGTACAGTTTTGGTCGACATTTTACATCTTTAGTCAGGGGTATCGGATTCTTTCACCTCTGTAGAAGTGGGTGGACTTCATGTCTGTGTGGTTATATACATAGGGAGCAACACATCACATCTGTCTCACAGGAAAATACCAGTTGAGAGTCAGACCTCTCTTGTTCATCATAAGAAAATACCAAAGTTGAAACAACTTTTTTTGCTCTTTCAAGTGCAAAATTCAATACTTAACAAATCATTCACACCCATCGTCCCCCAAAATCAAAATCCCCTTTGTCATTTGTCAGAAGTTGGAGTTCTATTGTTTCCCAGAAGGTGCTAAAGGAGCGAGAAGGAAGAACACAAATATTGCTTCTCCATCACAATGATAATACGGTGTGATTGTAAACAAAAGTAATTCTTAACATACTGGTTGATTATTAAATGGTCATTTTTCTGTTGAGGAACAATGCAGATTCTCTTTAAAAAAAAAAAATAAAAAAAAACTAACTGTTGACAGACGAAGAAGTGTGAATGAAGAAACACTGAGAAGGAGATTTGTATTGCTATGGGAAGGGATAAATTCTTTGTAGTCGTTCGTTGAACCATTTGTTTCAACTTGGAGAATTATACCTTGTTCATTGTATCAATCAGCAGCTTTTAATTCTTAAAAACATCTGCGCACACACACACACACACACACACACACACACACACACACACACACACACACACACACACACACACAAATGCCGATTAAAATAATTTCCAAAAACTTTTCCACCAGTTTTTTTTTTAGTAATAAGTTTCAAGTGCACCCATTTACAGACAAGCTGCTCTGCAACTGGGTGCAGTTTCCTCCCCCCCCCCGGCACGACTTCACAGCAGCAGTGCACTACTAGAAGTCAGTGAAGCTGGAAGTGACATCCGGCCTCCATCAGGCTCAGAGGAGAGTCTGCTGGGGGGAGAGGAGCAGGCCGGCTTCACAGCACGAGAGAATCAGACTTTAAAATGGAGCGAGGAGAGAACCAGCAGGAATGCGTTCGTTCATATGTTTCTGGTCCGCTGCGGTTGGCATGGCTTGGAGTTCCAGGTCACAGGTACAGGGTCACAGGATCAGATGTGAGGGTTCAGGCAGTCAGGAGGTTCACACGGGGGTTTCAAAGATCAGAGCCGAGGTGCACGCTGATGCTCGGAGAGCGCTGCTGCTTGTGGTTCGCCGCCGGACTCAAGTACCCCAGTCCGTCCTCCTGCAGGCTGCACGAGTAGCGGCCGACTTCAGAGGCGGTGTGGTTGCTGGTGGGAGGGGCGTTGCTGCTGACCACCTGCTCGAAGGACCGCGAGAAGACGGCGCTGGCGGTGCGCGTCAGGCTGGTGAGAGCACCGGCCTTGGGCACCGATTGGCTGGAAGTGAGCGTCAGTCGCTTGACGGAGAGCTCCGCGCACTCACTGGCGGCGCGGCCCATCGTCAGAGGGCCCGCCTCCTTGTCCTTGTTGGTGCGCCCGCCGAGCCGACACTTCTTCATGGCTTTGGCCCCCAGGTTCAACGTTGTGACACTGTTGCTAATTGTGATGGTGGGTGGGTTCATGTCCGGCCCCTTCCCGCCTGGCCACACCCCTTCATCCACCTCCGAAATATCCATCAGCTCATCCGGGGAACCCAGATCCACTGCGTCTGTGAGACAAGAAACAAAGAAAGCACCGAAATGAAAAACAGGAGCATGCGGATGAAAACATAACCACCTCGTCTGTCATCCAGCCCATCAAATTTTTAGGATCAACAAGGTTTAAAAACAATCGGCAATGTATTAGATGTTTTGCATGTGGGGCAAAATATGTAGGGCTGCATGACAGACGAGCTCTTTCACTGTCCAGCAGGTGGCGCATTCACACTGTACCCTCAGCTAACAGGGACATATTGCCACCTGACATGAGACAATGCAAGTGTAGTATTTGAGCCCAGAACACAGGTTAGTGAGACCACAGCGGGAGGTTTTTTGAGGAGTGCATGTTTTGTCCCAAAGAGAGGAGCACAAGCCCAGGAAAGTCCACACAGGGAGTGCAGAGGAAGGCACAAATACGTAAACCCTGTTTGCATGCGTTATCACGAACTATCTGTCCTGCTTTCTTTAAGGCAGACCTGTGTGAGTGGGCCAAACGTATATTCACAAATGCACACTTTGGATCTGACACTATCACTGTCACAGAACATCTTTAAACAGCTGGTAATCAGACAGACAGGAAAGTCCCGTTAAAGTCAGATTTAGCCGGTTTTAAACAGTTCGGGAGTCAGATTCAAGTCACGATTTTAACATTTTTAGCAGCTTTGGCTTCAAATAACTCAAGACCTGCATATCTCCTCAGCTCCTAGCTACCACTCAGAAGGAAGTCTGTTCCAGGTGCAACCCAGGAGTAATGTGTCGAGGCGTACCGTGGTGTGCTATAAGAGACACACCAGCTTACTGATCTTTGTCAGTAAAACCCAGGAGTTAGACGCCTTCACAACATTGTAAACGTACAATCTCCTGATACGGGCACAGCTAACGGATCATATTTGGGCAATATTGTTCACGGCGATGTGTTATCAGTGACCTGACCTCGAGCTTTTTAGAGTGACATTTACTAAGCGAGGTACAGCAAGCCAAAGAGTTTACAGTTTTATATCTATATTATGAGAGTCATATCTATTGACAAATGTTCATAAAACTATATAAAAGGGTGCAGTGTGATTATGTTGCATTTAGTGCTGAGGTAGCAGATTGCAACCCCCCCCCCCCCCCCCCCCCGAGTGCCACAATGTCGGAGAACTACGTAGATATGAACAGCTCACTAGAAGTGAAGTTTTTGTGGTTATACACTAAAGAAAACGTACTTATTATATTCCATTTCTGCCAATAGATCCTGCTAAATACTAAAGGCTCCACTTCATTTTGCTTAACATAAAAACGTCACATTATCTTCAGCCAAGCACATTTCATTGGGTTATTGATGTTATTCAGTTAGATCCATAATAATAATTAGATTTTATTCCTCGTGAGGAAGCTTCAGCCACAAAGGAGAGTAAATGAATGAGTGACATTGGATTGACAGATGAGAGGAATAGTGCAATTAGGCAACGAGAGGATGGTGGAGCCCAGCGCAAAAAAAGGTAAAAGAAGGGGAAGTGATCATGCAGCTTTTGAGACCACGCCCCCACACACACGGTTACCTAGGTTACCCCAGGAGTGGGGCAGTGGGAAGGAGGGGCGGGACCTTAGTACTGGCTCCTCCCTGTGGAGGCTGACCCAGAACCCTCATTTTCCACCATTCGCCTCACAGACTTCTGCCTCCTGACCTCCTGACCGCGGAGATCCACGCCGACCTCGGAGGCGGCGCCCAGGGGGTCGCCGTCGGGCTGGGCGCGGCCGTCGGGCTGGGCGCGGCCGTCGGGGCGCGGCCGCAGGGAGTCTCCGTTTGCCATTCGCTCGCCGCTCACACCTGTCACACTAATCTCGGGGATGGCCACGCCCCCAACAGCAGCATCACTGTCTACACTCACCTCCTGGGACTCTGGTGGTGTTGAGGGGGGGGGGGGGGGGGGGGGGGGGGAGAGCATGGGAGGGTAGCAGGACAATACAACACACACAAACACAGATGGACAGAAAGACACGTACCATGCACACACACACGGAAAACAAAAAGCCAGCCGCGTGCACAGACACACACGACCACAGTGACACAAGACAAACAGAGGTAATCAATGTAATGGCAGAAAAAATTAAAAGACAAAAATCATAGTGATCACAACATAACACATGGTCAAAAGTACATGCAATATGGAGATGAAATGGAATCAAATTTCATACAGCGCCTCACTCACCCCTCTACATATGAATTCATATTCAATAGTACTTTTCCTCCATCGTCTGCTTATAACAAAAGCTTTACGCATAAACGAGCAGATGGGATACGAGCACCAAAGAGCAGATGATGTTGAGATGTTGAGCTGCAGATGAAACCCGCTCATTAAACGAGCTGAAGGCTGTAATTTACCCGTCTTATCTGCACTCTGGTTTAGAGTTAAGAGAGCGCTGCTCATTTGTTCTATGTCCATCTAAATACCATTACTTTTCTTTGCAACATATTCATGTACACGCTGCAGCTGATCTGTATCGTAGTGTTAAATACACTTTCTGCTCTCTGGTCTCCTGTTTTCTCCAACAGAAAGTCACGGTTCTGAATGAGGAGATGCTCAAAAGGAGGCAGACAGCACTAGCTGCGTTATGAAGCGGAGGAAGGGTGTGATCAGGACAACACTGATACACACAGTGACTGAAGGACATGAAATGGTAGAGCGAGTGAATGATGAAGAGATCTTAACATTGTGCGCTCTCCTTTGGTGTGGATTTGTCCTCCAGATACCCGTAAAAATGTGAATACAAAATGTGAAGTGTGTGAGAGCTCTTCTCTCTCCCTACGACTCAATTAGCCTTCTAGTCTCACCGTGTCTCTTCCAGCGGTGTCCCCTGATAGAGAGGGAGGTGACAGCATTTCGGGAGATCCTGGAGGAGGTGGGTGTGATCTCCACCTGGATACTCCGTGCACCCTCCTTGTTGTTGCTCTTCAGTGCGGCGCCGTGCAGCGACGACTTGATGGCGTTACCGACCTGAGGACGCGGAGAAGCAAACATTACTAATCCTGTGACTTAGTCTCCTGTTGTGCTACGGGGATGACACCACAACAAGTACTGCTGACGGAGCTGTGTTGATACGATAGCTGGTATTTTCAGAAGACGGTCTTCTTTACGTAGAGGCAACCGTTTGCTGAAGTAGCGGAAACAATGAAATGATGCTGTACAGTTTTCATGTGGCTCATTGTTTCTAAAATCACTGCAAACAAACTCAATGCACGTGCTTAGTATTGTTTCTGAATGCAATATAACCACATTAAATGTACACTCTATATTATGTCCATATTATGTGCAAATGTAAAATATGTGAAAAGACATTTATCTGCCTTTTAAAATATTTTTTGTAATTACAGATTATAACTTTTCAAATATCTTATTGGTTAGATTTTAAACATGATGCATCAATTACTGCAACAAAACAGTTTGTATTTCAATCTTAACTTCAAAGAACTGCTAATTGAAATGAAAAGGTTTTTAGAAAAAGCAAAAGGCACCGGCCTGATACACAATAACAGCATTTCTTATAATCACCAAGACATGTTTTGCTCTCAAGATCAATAATCCAATTTAGGCATAAACTTAAAAGCTTAGTACAAACCGACCGAGTGACAGACCAGTGAGTGAGGGAGCCCTCCTCTATTGCTCTCCCACAGGTTTCTTCCTCTTTCCTCCCCGTTAAAGGGTTTTTTGGGGGAGTTTTTCCTGTTCTGATGTGAGGGTCCCGGGACAAGAGGATGTCAAATGTGTACATATTGTAAAGCCCTCTGAGGCAAATTTGTAATTTGTGATTTTGAGCTATACAAAAATAAATTGAACTAGTGATATATGAAAAACAGATAAGGCTTCGTGTTTCGCTCAATATAACACTATTTCACAAGTCTGTCTATAATGATCTCTGCTGTTGCTGGATATTCTCCAATGGCACCAATGCTCATGTAACAGTCGAGTACGTAACATGGAGATGGAGGGCGTCATAATCACAACACATCATGTCTTTTGTGTGTGAGGCTGCAACACAACCAGCTATGCAGAGATCGCAGGTGTGCTCCACTGCCGCATGTAAAACACTCCAATGAACACACAACACAGACCGCTGATATCTTAACATTTACACACACGGGCGTGTGTCCAAAAAGATGTTTCTTTATTTAAAAAAAAAAAACATCTTTTCAAACCCCGTCCGCATTCTTATTCATGTAAATCCAAAGGTTGTGTGTTTTGATTGTTGCAGAGAAGCAAACCTTAACTTGTGTAGTAATACTGTGGGCTTAGGTTCAATCCTCTACTCCCTGGGCCTCGACGATTATGGCTCAACGGAGCAGAGTAAAAAGCATGTAAATAATCTAGTGGGATTACATTCTGAATGCAGTCTCTGACACACAGGAAGAGAGAGAGAGAGAGAGCAACACAATGCAGCATAGTGTGCTGTGCATGAATCAAACCACAGGTGAACATGTGCATCTAAATCACATGCTCTCACTCACACACACGGTCCAAAAAGGGAGATGTGCATGTAGAAAAATAGATTTGATTGTACCCACCAACAAAGCTTCAGGGAACAACTCCAGCTGGGCCCGATACAGAACGTCATCCAGTGCTTTGGATCCCAGTTCAACCTCCCCATTACACCTATACACAAAGACAATACACACAACACACACAGATTTAAGGTTCCCTGTGGAGCGATAGACCTCTAGTAGCGCTATGGATCGTGGGTCCCCATTTTGTTTATCTTGTGCACAAGGACACGCATGCAGCTGAGACACAGTCCTACCAATGGTGTCTCACCATTCCACTGATCAACAGGTGGTGGTAACAAGATGTGATGCACTTGCATGCATATCTTGTTAAAATACTCTTTTTTTTCTTTTTTGCAAATATTTTATGAGTAAGGATACACACAATGTGTTTTGGTGACTACATTTTGGAAATGCAACACAGTGGCGTAAACTGGTTCATACACAAGATGCAATGATTGTCACAGTCCAACCTCTTTTAAAAACATATGTTACAACACTATTGGCACAAATCAAATCGGGTCAGAGATAAAGTCACATGGAGCAGACTTTAAGAAAAACACTGTTCATGTAAGACATGAAAAGATGAAGCTGATCAGTGTGCGCAGGCACGCGTGTACACTCACAAGGCGTAGTGGATCCCTGTGAAGAGCTGAACCAGGAACTCGGACGTGACCGTCAGCCGCGTGGTAATGCCTTTGTAGCGACGAATCTGCTGCCGCGGGTAGCCGCATATGCACACCCTGGAGGACGGCAAAATGAAAACACAATAGAGGAGCTTGTGTCAGTGAAACAGGGAAGATTCAAATCGAGGGAACTGCTCCACTAAGCCACTCGGCTGCAGCTCTATTAAGGCAATTTACTTCCTGCAGTGAGCCGATAATCAACTCCACAATAAGTGAATAACTGCTGAAAATAAGCGCACGCACACACACACACACACACACACACACACACACACACAGGATGCAGCTAAAACTGAGCTAACACTGGCGCACTTGAAGCCATAGGAGCTGCTATATGCTGCACACAGCTGACACACAGCAAACGCTGATGGGGAAATCAAAGCTGATGACTTCTCTTCAGCTCTGTGTCTATTAGAGCAATGCTTAGCTACAGTTGGCAGATTATCAAATTATCAATATGTTTGTACATCGCAGCTCTTTGCCGAATATCTTGGCTCTCAACGGCAAAGTCTATAAGAGAATCTGATAAGCCAGTGCTTGTAGAATATAGTGTGTGTGCGCGCATGTTTAGCCATATTTAAGTAGCCTCCTCAAAAACATTCACAATCAAGAAATGACGCAATGATCATCATTCTACTGTATGAAATTGGTGTGCGTGTACTTATACAGTCCTCAAGTCCTCATGACAAAGTGTGTGTGGTCTTTACCTGGAGCTGAGCTGGCAGATGGACTGGAGGGAGGTGGCAGTCATGTAGCTGAGAGCAGCGTTGTAGCACAGCAGCAGGAAGGTCAGCACGTCAAATCTCAACAACACAAACATACCCTTAAAATAGCCCGTCTACGTCACAACATTTGAAACATATCTGGTCTGAAAATCACCGACACAGTTTCGCTTCCATCTATACTGTAGAGAGACATTCCATCATCAGAGAGATTGAAGGATTACAGAAGCAGTGCTCCACTTCTAGCAGAAGCAGGGATTTCATCCGTTTTATTCCACGAATTCCTCGGTTTTATGGTGGTAGAAATGGGATTTTAGCATGATTTCAAAAGCTAAACTATTAATAAAGTGCATGATTGAATTCTGAATTCCGCTGGCTTCTCTGTCAGATTGTCCTTCCTCCTTCATTTTGTGTTTCTATTTTGGGTTGTCCACTTGCTGCCAATTCTAAAGCAGGCAGACCGCAGCTTGCTACCGGGTAAGCCATTTTAAAAAACATGCACAACCCATCCAGCAGACTTGAAAACAAGTTTGCCCATCGAGCCTCTTCCTACCTGTTCTGTGCCGTGAAGGTCTCTCTCTGGAGGTGTGGCCCACTGTACACCACCCTGCTCAGCCCGCGATTGGCTAGAGCCCCTTCCGTGAGGGCAATGGAGCCGATAGCTGAGGGCTGGAGAAGAAGAGGAAGTTTTAAAACTGAACATTTCTGCAAAAGCAAAATAAAAGAGCCGAGTGCATGTGTGTGTGTGTCTCTCACCTCATGGTACACTGACGGTTTGGAGAGGGAAGGGACGGTAAAAGATAATATTTTACTTTGTCCATCTTTATCAATTATTTCCTGTGAAAGAGAAAGACAGGAAGACAGTGAGAAAATGTTTCTGTTTTTTTCTGTGTGCCCTAAACCTCAAAAGAGTGTGTGCTTAAGCACACTCGTCTGTTATATGTGGACCTCAGGGTCTCTCTTTCCCAAATCAGTCTGCTAGTGTGTGTATGTGTATGTGTGTATATATATATATATATATATATATATATATATATATATAGTGTGAGCACACTCTCACTGACCCCGGGGTTTTGCAGCCCCCTGTGTGCATGTTAATGTCAAATAGACTAATAGGAGCCAGCCAGTGAGTTGAGTGACAGCTGACCTATTCTGCTATTCAGAGAGGAAGTTAGAGGACACTGCACTTAGCTGATGGATGGAGCATCGAGAGCCAAAATGGATGACAAAAATAGGACTCAACTCACTTTAATAATTATTAGTGCTGACATCTCTGTGGGAAGCTTACGGGGCATTCATTCCATATTGTGTATTAGCAAAGTCACTGTGTTTCAATTCCTCTATTTCTTACCCGTAGTTCCTGTCACTCTCCATGCATAGCTGTCTAACAAAGCAGGAAGTGCAGAAAGTAATCGCAGAGTGTCCCCTGCTTCTGGAACTGCATGATTACTCCCATTGCTTATCAAGGACTTTTTCGTCCTTACGTTGCACTTATCACACTGGAAACATTTCACTGTTATTTACAAGAACAGCTCGTCTTTACTGGTAATAAGTAAACAGCTGTGACATAAGTCACACTAACCCACACAAACCACCAGCCTCATCCTCTCCCCTACCAGGTTGTAAATGCCCAGCAGCAGGGCCTCGATGCAGCCGGACGTGTGAGGGTCTCTGGCTGCGCTGACGGACAGGAGGCTCCACAGGAGCTCTGGCAGGAACTGGAGTGTGAAACGCTGCAGCTGCGGCTCACCGCTTCGGTAAAACTCAAACAACTGGTGACACACCGGCTCCAGGAACTAGGGGAGGACAGCGAGCCAAAAAACATGGGCACATGGTTTCACCCCGACATATAATCAAGGGTGTGTAAAAATACAATAGTTAAAAAGGTTAATGGTGGCACTTGGAACATGACAAAATGCTCGGTGTGGATCAGGATTTTACAATAGATAATAAAAATATCAAAGTGTGTGTCCGTACATCGCTGTAGTTCTCTCGGATGACCTTGTAGAGTGCAGGGACCAGAACACCTTTGTCTTTTAGTGAGGCAGCATAGGTGGACACAGCACTGTCAGGGAGGGTCTGAAACACACACACAGCTCAAGTTTAATACACCAAGTGACTTGCCAATATTCTAAAAATAAAAACACAGCATGACAAGATGAGAAGAGAGTACTGAATAACCTAAAACCTGCCCATTGTTATGGCTACAGGTGAAGGAGACAGAATCGGTGTCAATAAGAGTGACGTATAAGCAACATTGTAACACATCATGTTTGATATTTGCACAATATTTTGACGGCGTCTAAAGCCTGCAGAGACAGACAGCTTCTGTAGACATCATCACTGTCCGTCTTATCAATCTGGTTCCACTCAGAGGTCAGTTTGATGACAGGTGGGTCCTCAGACGTTCACACAGGAAGTCCCCTTCAGCTCACTTATTAGCACACCTCAGTGAGTCTCGGCTTTGGTAGCAGAGTCACGTCCTCGGTCGGTGCTCATGTTGGAGGAGGAGCACGCAATTTTCTGAGCACACTTCAGAGTGCATTTGTTTATGTGTGTTGGAAGACACGTTGCCAATAATAAAGCAGCAGCAGAGAATGAGCTGCACACTAATCACGGTTATGTGCTTGCTGTTGCTTTTTGTAGACAAACACACGTACACACTCCGTAAAGCAGTACCTTATATTCTGACAGCCAGTCCTCCACCACTCCTTGGTCCATAGCCAACATGTTCCCTCATCTGCAGTAGAGTCACCTCTACCTGCATGAGGAGAAAAGAAACACTATTTAAACACACACGCTGCATAATTATTGACACAAAGCAAATTCATAGTGCATTTGCAAGCGCGCATACCTTTGCCAGCCTTCAATTGTTTGGCCGCTTGATAAAAAATATTCTATTACGAACAGCAAGCAATGCCGTGGTGAAGAGTGACTCTACATGCTGCAGGCATCAACGCAATACCCCAAAGAAGCATGAGTGTCTCCTCCCCTCTCGCTCTTGTTTCCCTCTCATTCCTCTCCAGACACACACACCTCTGTAGCGAGTACCCAACCTATTCTCACCTCAGGCTCTCGAATAGAATAGTCACCCACACAGAGAAGCCTGGCTGGCTTCATTGTGGAAGCACTGATGAGACGAAGCAGAGTTTAGATGCTAGTGGAAAAGGTCTTTAAAAAAACGGAGACAGACAGAAAGAGCTTTAGCTAACATTTACTAAACTAATGAATCCTTACAAGATTTCTAAATATCTACTATAAAGTGGGGATGATGATGATGATGATGATGATGATGATGACAGAGCAATATAGTTTGGATGACTCGTCGGTACAGCTCAAAGTGGTGGACTCACCAATGTTGCCATCTCTACAGCTGCTTGCGTGGCAAAATAAAAGCCAAATATGAACTGGATCAAGCTTCTCAAATGTAATTATTTCCTGATGTTCTCTTGTTTTACTGAATGTCGTTGGCTCTGGGGAATTTGGTTTGTCCATTTTTCACTATAACATTTCAAAAGATCAAAACACGAATCAAGGCTTTTAGAAAAAGAGAGAGAGACCGATTGATAATCAAAATAAGGTCCTTAACCAACTGACCGTCACTATAAGACACTGATGGATTATCTGTTTATCACTGCGGGTTCCGTCGTGTCTGTGCTCTGGAAGCACAAAGCTACACTGGCTGTTGAATGCAGAAACAAAGTCCATGTTTGGTATGTCTGGTAACAGAGTCTGACTTCTGAAGAAGTCCACTTGTCACGCAGATACATGCTCAGATTTGAGCTGACCGTAATTATCGAAAAACCTTCTAACATGCGTCATGATGAATGTGTGTGTAATTAGAAATAGAGAAAGATTTTCATCTCTGTCATTATCCGTCCCTGCTTCTCTCCCTCCGCTCTCCCTCCAACACGGCCATTTCCCTCTATAATCTGTCTTTCACACATCCACAGGCTGTATTTTGTATTATTCTGGTCCTTGGCCCTTCCATGGCAGTCAGGTGTCTATTTATGCACTGTACCAATGACAGAGGGGGGGGGGGGGGGGGGGGGGGGCAGTTCCTCATGAAATGGGGAAGGATTATAAAAGCAGAATGGCCTCCATTTAGGGAAATTACTTCTTTATAGCGGCCTGTTGTTCCGTTCTTTCACGCTGGTGACGACTACAAGGACGGCAGTGATATCTAAAGCCAGCATTTTAATGGCAGGCTCACTGAATAACAAAATAAAAGGCTGTGATTAGAGTGTGGGTGAGTCAGTCTTGTAAGGGGATGTGTTCCTCCTACAGAGTCGCTATTAGCCAGTCAAGCCTGTCCACGCTGGCATCTGGGGTATGACATCTGTATCATCTGTATCCAGAAAAAGACACCTGAAGACTGAGGCAGAGGCCTGCCTGCCATGCCGCCTACCTATGTGATATATTTACCTCTTACCTCAGCAGCAAGTAGAAGAAGAAACTGCAGCGACACTAAAGCAGCAGCAGAGGGGTGGAAACAAAATAATCGGAAACATTCACATCACAAGATGCACAAAACAGCACAACATGCTGCGACTTTAAGATATCTACGATCTGTAGACATAATGCAGACAGGCGTAAGCAACCATTGGAGGACAATAGCAAACTAATTGCTCTGAGAGAACACCATAGAGCGTACCGGTAATTATGTTATTAGGCTGATGTTTGTCTTCCGTCATTATGGACTCAAACATCACGACAGAAATCGAGATAAGCCAAGGAGAGCACCCGAGTGATGAACAAGAAGATGGAGAGCGAGGCAGTGAAGGGGGGTGAAGAGAGTAGAGCTCAATGGCTAAATGAATAGGAGGTAGAGATGCATGTATAGAGGGATGCGGGATAATAGCAATGTATGACAACCCATGGGATTAATAACTCTAAATGAGTGCAGCAGTGGGATCAATAAAAGGAGAGTTCATTAGGTTTCAATCGTTGCTGCCTCAGGGATCCTCACAGGTTCAGATACACATCAGATAAGGGAAGACGCCTCAAGAGACCTAAAAACAGACCTTAACCAACGTGTTTAGTCGCCTGGCTGTGACTTACTGAGTTTTTCCACCAATGCAGCCAACTATGTGCAAAGGAGTGAGATTGTGTCACGCATTGCACAAGTGTGTGTGTGCAAATGTGTGTACTCAATGTCTGGTTTGGCAAAAACCTGTGAGCTAGCTAAAGTTGACAGCTCGTTCCCTCTGAATTTACATCCATGCAATAAATTCTCCGAGACACACACACACACACACGGCGGTCTAAATGAGCGTATTTCTGACTCCTCCTTCCAGAGACTTCCTCCAACACAAGCAGGTCTCCTTTGAGTTTACATTCTTAATCCTCGCTGCAAGTGTGCCTGCACGTCCTGACGGAGTTACGAAACACCTGAGGCAAACACACCATATACAGTCATGCGTATGTGAATTCATAGAAAACCCACAGCCAACAACATGCCAATATCAAAACACAGGGTCTTCCGGTGCTCAGTAGTGAAGTTAGAACATACCTGTCTGAGAAAGCTGGCGGAGAACTGAAGCCAGTCCAAGTAAGAATCAGTTAGGGGGACACGGACACACACACCACTCCCTGTTGATTACCTCATTTCCTATTACACATAGGGCTATGCTTTGGAACCTTCTTTTTTCAGGAAGAGAGCAGACCAATGAGACTGAAGGCTTGAACAGAGGGAAGAAAGGAAGCAGAGAGAAAGACAGAGTGGGTGGTTTTTTTTTAGCTGCCCCAGCTGCCTTTTCCTGTAGTACAAGGTGCGGGCAACAAAAACTACTGGTTACGCAGACCCAGGAACTAAAGCAACACGACTCCGCCCGAAATCTACAAACTAGGTCAGCTGGCAGCAAACAAGCTAGACCAGTGACTCCAAATTTGCTTTAAACTTGAATGGAAGCTGCACGTGAACTATTCGGAGGAGTTGTGGGGTGTCTCCAACACAGCTCCACCTGAACTCCTGTTCAGACTTGTTTGGAGCCCTTACGCATTTAACCCACCCCTAGGTCTGCAGCGTTTTGTTTTGATGTCACTCTTCAATTCATATCACATCTTTATTTATGCTATGTTCTGTATTTGGACCATCTTGGCTTGCTGTTAACCCTGTTGCATCATCGCCTCCCACCTTGCTCTCCCCTCTGGTCTCTTCAATAGCAGGTTGCTTATAGCTTAAAAATGGAAGTGCTCATTTTGCTCTAACCCCGTTTTCTTTTCTCATTTTTTGCACGCACACACAGCTACCGGCAGTCCTCTGCTCTAAGTCGACATGACAACACAGTCTGTGGTTTGTCGGTGCTGAGGGAGACAGATACACAGACATCTGACGAGGAGGAATCCTCTTACAGCAGCCCACGCTCTTCCCTCTGTTGCTTCTAAGCCAGTGATGCATCTTCGTCCCTTATCTCGCCCCTTCAGCTCCTCGTGGCAAGTGAGCCTGAAGAGACCGATGATTAACATCGCTGATTCTTCAATTTCAATGCTCTCTTTAATTCCATTTGTCTCAGCTTTTCTTGCAACAATTGGATAAGTCTCAATTAATCTATTAATGCTCAGCCCAGGAATTTCACATTTAAGTACCACTTTTGGTTCAGATAATTAGCTTGATTTTCTACATTTATCATAGAGTTAAAAGCAGGCCAC
This sequence comes from Melanostigma gelatinosum, assembly GCF_949748355.1. Lineage (NCBI taxonomy): Eukaryota > Metazoa > Chordata > Actinopteri > Perciformes > Zoarcidae > Melanostigma > Melanostigma gelatinosum. The sequence continues at coordinate 14,231,353 of NC_136650.1, read as the reverse complement.
ATCTACTGGTATCTATGCCTACAAATATATACTTTTCCTGTAAAAATCAGCTTTCAATTCACGGATATTGTACTTGAATTTGGTACAGAACTAGATGGAAACAAACTACTGCGACAGTTTTCATTGCTCAAATGACCAGGATGTTTCATGAAACCGCAGGCATGGCTGACTCTAGCTGTGATGCCGGATGACAACAGAATCCGTACGATCTCCTTTGCTTCATGAACTGCCGGGCTTCACTGTCAAAAAGCATTAAGAGGCCTCGTACACTAGCAGCCGTGGATGCCACACATTAAAACAAGCCTGCACATACTTTACCACGCACACACATTCACATCCGAATGACGCCACTTTAACAAACAGCCACTCAACCAACCTGTCTGTTGCTAAAAAAGGACAAGCCTCTCCCGAATGACAACGGCAAAGACGAACACACACACAACCAATGAATTAAGCTGCAAACAGCATCTTATTCAAACAATATCTGGCAGACCACCAGAGGCAAAGCCCTTGTGAAGGACACAGATTGTAAAACAAAAACATTTTTAAACTTTTGACTGCATGTACACTAGTGAAGGACCTCTTTTCATCCGGCAGGTCTGCGGCAAATCGTCACACTGGACCCCATCATACAGGAAACCCCTGAACTGGCTGGGTGGTGGTACAGAGGAAAGATGCATCACATGACATATATTATTAAAATCATCTGTCATCACCAGTAGTTTCTGTGCCCCTGCTAGACTGGTGTAAACACAATGACAATACTTTTATAATGTCATGGACATAAGTCTCTTTCTCTCTCTCTCACGGGAAGTATTTTAACAAGGTCCTGACAGACCACACACACATGCAGCTGTTAATAAATATGACCAAGTCAGGTACAAAGTCTGTCTCTAACACGAATGTTACTTATTAATCTACTATAATAGCAAAATGGGTGCAGTGAAAAGCTCGTTTGCCAAACCTGTTGGGGAACCTTTCCATCCTGACGGCTGTTGTATTACCTAATATCTAGGCAATTTAAGTAGCTCGTAACTATTGTCCCCAAGCGGTGCTAGCCCGCTAGTTTTTTTGCCACAATGTCAACATGGTAGCATCTTGCGTTTAAACAACTTGGACTTCTGTCTCTCAGAGCACTGGTGGCATTAGCTCAAAGCTAAACTTTAGCCATGGCCATTCAGTGTAACCTGTTAGGCAGTATCAGGCAGAGGAATGTACATTGATCCTCCGCCGTCACACACTCTCACTGCCTCGACTTGCTGAATGACTTCGAGCTGTCACCACGGTTGCTCTCAGATTAGCTTAGTTCGCTAGCTCGTCTAAGGCGCGAACACCAAGTAAATTGGGGGAAGTTGCCGTTACTTACGGGCATGCTATCGGTCTATTTCCTGGTATCGGTGTCCTCTATCGTTCCGACGAGACGAGTAAATGGCTATCGCTTCGCTACTCCATAAATCTCCTCAATAATTCATCAACATCAGCTCCTTCCATCTTCATTACTTTCTCCACTCCAGACAACCTTAGACGACGCCCCACAGAGTGACAGGCGGCTGAGCCAATGAGCGAGCAGTATACGACCTAACTGACGCACCCCCCCCTAAACGCAGCATCCAATCAGCTTAGACTCTAGGCTGTTTGTTAATGATTTCCACGACGTAGGTAGGTTGTCGCTGTCAGTCGCTGATCTTTGACAGCACTTATTTACAAGAGATGCTTTTAAAGAATCACATAAATAAGTAATTCATTGACAGTTAAATTATGATTACATTGTAAGAATAATTGATCATACTGCAGCAAATAAACTGCAGTTGAATGTGCATTAGTCAGTGAGTGCCTTTGTTTCTCATATATTATATATTATACATATTCACATTTTGATTATGAACATAACTATTTTGGACGACTTTTTTTGCACAAACAATGAATCAAAGTCACGAATGATATAATTAATATAGATTGCCTTTATTAAACATACACATATTTAAATCTTTTCAATTTACTTGTTTTATTTCCCAAACTTCTTCATGTAGAGATGAATTCTCAGATTTTACTCACTACATTAGGACACATTGATCTGTAAAGTTTAAGGCAAAAGCAGGACTCTAAATGGTTGCATAAACAATGCATGACCACTTGACCATGACCTCTGGAACAATGGATTTTCCAAAATGAATTATCAAGATGGCATATGACCATGTGTTTGCTTGCTTTCTCACATTAATAGCTGCTGGAAAGCTGCTGGTTTTTAATCAGTTCAATAATGCATGGGCTTTTGTGGATAACAATCAGCAAATCTGCTCCCTCCAAATGTTAGAATAACAAAACACTACTGGCACAGTCACAAAATAAACTCTGGTCCAATTCATCATTGCTGCTTCTGAAGACTGCATCCTGATCTCTATTGCATTATGGAAGAAATTAGAACAATATTTCCTTGTGGCAAAGATTTGCAAAAATGTAAGTGTATACAATTCTTTAAAAAATAGTAATACATTCATTATTTTGATACCCGACTCTGTAATTTAGGGAATCGTAATCCATGTAGTGTGATTTCTGAGAAACAGACTAAATCTGATGAATATGAATATGAAGGCAACTGCTCGAATAGTCAAGTCTGCAATGCCCCCTAATGTTAGCTGGTAAGATTACACCCATCCAGGAAACTATACTGTCTTTACACAGACAATTTAGTTTAAGTGTTAAAGTGAGTGTCTGCTAGATTTATTTAAAGTTTAATAAAACATTTGAAACAAAGATAGAATTGAAGGTATTATGATACAAAAGGCTGCAATGGCCGGCAAAGCAGAGATATTTGGCACATTTATATGACGTTCTGTGTGTGCATAATTGTGTATAACCTCTGTGAATATCTTAATCCTATATTGTAATTGGTGGATTCAACTTGAGAATCTAACATGTGCATAAACTACACATTAGCCCCTGATATCTGTGCAGCCTCAGTGAGGACTTCCCTGGCCCGTTGTCTGTATCCCAGCGACAACTCCTTCGCCCTCTTCACTTCCTTCAGGTTCTCCTCCAGGTTCTCCTCCAGTCTTCCTTGCTCCTGGTGAGTTACTGCAGCCCCTCTCACTTGCTCAGCCATGTGATCCTTGCTACGGAGCAGCCATCCAATCAACTCTTGAAGTGTGGTACCCTTTGAGATGGTGGCTTTGGCGCCCTCAGAAGTGCCCTTCATTTCATCCTGTGCCAATTGCAGTTGTGGAGGCAGTGGTTCCTCCTCCCCTTCACGCACAGGAACCACATTGAGGGTGAAGTCATAGCCCTTCATCTTAAGGGTGACCCTGTACCTGGTCTCTGGAAGTGGGGAGAGATGGAGATTGAATCAGACAAAGCAAGGAAACTGAAAACTGCAGTAAGGAAACCTGCCATCGCGTTGCCTACACTGGCAAGGAGCTCTCCCTTACCATGCTCATCTCTGATCTTCCCCACACATTCGGCCAAAGCCAGAGTGTTATCGTGGTTACACCCGCAGCTCTGACGCAGGTTGCTGATATGTCGGACCATGGCCTCATAGCGCTCGTGCTGTTCGTTGAAGGTCTCGGCCATGTCAGAAAACCTCTGGTCTATCTCTGGCACACACACTCGCCTCATCACCAGCCTGCCGATCCGCCTCACTGTCTGTGCATCTGGGGGGAGGGAAGAGTATCACACACAACCCAACCCAGACACACACAAAAGAACACATGGAGTACAAATTCATACATAATTGTATACATTGGAAGTATGCAGTTCTGAGAGAAAGACACATGAACATCCATAGAGATTATGTACCACTGTGCCCTGGCCGGTTCTGCCTGGCTGATCCAGCTCCATCCGGGTCAGATGGTGTGGGGTGCAGGAGGGGCTGCCTCTGAAAAATAATAGCAGAGTTGTTTTCTTTGCACTTTTCAGAAAGAGACAGAAAACACTAACAAGGCTTGTGTTCACCTCGACACATGTAATAACAGTGTCATAAACAAAAACATGTATTTCAAGTGTGTCACATAATTCCTATATGGAGCACTTGTGTTATAGTTCAATGTTAGAGTACCTCTGCACTTTGTCTTGTGAGACAAAACAAAAACACTGTCAAAGGGACTTTACTGTGATAACCGTAGAGCATGTCATAAACACATTCACTCTTTATAACGGGTGTCGTCCTCACCATTCTTGGAAAATGGGTTCATCCAGTAATCTCACCGAAGCAACGCAGTGATCAAGTGTCTGTGCTGAACTTGAATGATCATTAACATTTACACGAAAGTCAATAATCACGTACCTCGGTGGCGGAGTTTTCACTTGAGAAGCAGCAACAGCAGAGAAAACGGAGCATTTTATTCTCGCAGCTCTCTCTCTCAATTTACTTCCAGGTCAATCATTTCTGACAATGCATCTGTCATCCGCACACATTCCAAATGACGTCAACGTCATGAGACTTCTGAAAAACTTCTCTTCCTGGTTATGTTTTCTGGATTCCTTGTGCAGGTATGAACGTGACAGACAGTTCCGCAATCCCGCAGATGAATTAGTTATTTATCGCACCTGTCGGTAGAGGGCGAACGAGACTATTTTCAACCAAAGAAAAAAACGTAGAAGAAGAAAACCACCACTCGAGCAGCTCACCAAATACATCGCGCTACACCGTTTTATCGCGATAGAAAGTTCATCTTTATGATTTCTATTTTTATTTTCAAGGAGTAGCTGCCGTAAAACTGGCTGCCTTTTAGTTCATAACATCACAATAAGCTGCAGGCTGCTAGCAAGCCAAGCCAAGCGGCTGAGCAACAACAAAGAGGCTGCAGCAGCTGCACACTGCTGAAAGTGTTTTCATTTTTACCGAACAATTTCCATTCATCGGGCTGACATGACGGGGGTGGTCTCTCCAGACAAGGCGGCTATCACCAAGAAAAAGAGCGAGAGGAAGTGTGCCATCAAAGAGGAGTTCAGACAGCTGTCTAACATCATGGGAGTCATGAACAACATGAGGAAACAGGTGTGTGTGTGTGTGTGTGAGAGAAAAGAAAAGAAAACAAGAGCGTGTGTGTCGGTAACAGGGTTTGACATGAGTAATTTGCTGTAAGTGTGTGTCCTTCCCTGTCCTGATACATGCGTGTGTTTTCTTCAGGCTACTCTCTGTGACGTCACCCTGGTGGTTCAGGGGAAACACTTTCCTGCCCACAGAGTAGTATTGGCTGCTGCAAGCCACTTCTTCAGCCTCATGTTCACCAGTAAGTGTGGACACGAAAACACGCTTGATATTTTGTGGACCACAGCAGTGAGAACATTTGCCTCTGCTGCTATAGGGGTGGTGTGATTTCTGATCGGACATTATTATTTTGGGATGTCACAGTATAAATGATGCAGTGTGCCACCCAAGCTGTTGCCTAGCATAAGAGGAATATCATGTCTTGCTGATATGTCTCTATTTTCTATGAACTCTACCTGTCTTTTTACTCACCTCCAGCCAGAATGATGGAGTCGATGTCCCACGAGGTGGAGCTCAGGAGTGCCGAGCCTGACATCATTGAGCTGTTGATTGAATTTATCTACACAGCTCGGTAAGAATCTTGGCTGAAAGTAGAGCTCCAATCGTGACATATAGGAGTGGTCGTTTTGAGGCACACAGTGCACCTGGAAAAAAAGGAAATATGACACTGTGGTGTTATTGCTTACAAAAGCTGCGAAGCTTAACAGTAGAACAGACACAATCTCTTTCAACTTACTTTCACCTGATTTCATCAGAAACACCTCTTTAATGATAGTGTGTGTGTGTGTGTCAGGATTTCGGTGAACAACAGTAACGTCCAGTCGTTGCTGGATGCAGCCAACCAGTACCAGATTGAGCCCGTGAAGAAGATGTGTGTGGAGTTCCTCAAAGGAGAAATTGATGCAACAAACTGCCTTGGTAATACAATCAAAGTTGAATCATATCTCATTTGCTTTTTACCCCAAAATCTGCGAAGCCCTTTGAGTGAGTTTAGCTGGTACTTGTGCCTGGCATGTACAATTAGGGTTGTCTTCTTGAGTCACATTTTTGGTTTGGGTCACATCATGTAACGCATTAGATTGACTCGTCCTCGTCCTGTAATCCTGCAGGTATTTCCACCCTGGCAGACTGTATGGACTGTCCCGAGCTGAAGGCGGCAGCAGAGGACTTCGTTGAGCTCCACTTCACTGAAGTCTACAAACTGGATGAGTTCCTGCAACTAAATGTTTCACAGCTCACACACCTACTGCACCAGGACAAACTCACTGTCCGTGCTGAGGCCCAGGTACACACACACACACACACACACACACACACACACACACATACATGCACATGTGCTTCATTTCTTTTATGCTGTAATTTTTAAGACTGTGCGAAATAAATACATGTCTGAGGTGTTTCTGTTGGTACTGCTGTCGGTGCCTAAGTTCAGGGACGTGGCAAAATAATAAGCCCTTACAATTTATTATGTGCAAATAATGACAAATACTTAATTTTACAACTTAAGATTCCCAAACAGATGGCTTTTCATCCCGTCAGGACAAAGCTGACTGGCTAAAACCACCACCACCTACAATCTGAATGCTCCAACATGTCTTGTTGTTGCGTTTGTGTTCAGATTTATGACGCAGCCGTGCGCTGGCTGAAGTACGATGTGTGTAACAGACAGCAGTACATGGTGGAGGTGTTGGGGTGCGTTCGCTTTCCTCTGGTCTCCAAAACCTTCCTCTCCAAGACGGTGCAGGCTGAGCCGCTCATCCAGGACAACCCACAGTGTCTCAAGATGGTCATCAGTGAGTAGGAGGAGACACGCACGCACGCACACACACACACACACACACAAATCATGTCACAAACAGACATAGTAAACACACACAGTAGTGAGTGTATTGTAATCATGTGAGGGGAAAAACATTGGTGAGGAAACGGTTGACATTTTCTGTTTTGTGTAAAATGTTACATTACTTAGTGTCCGCATTGTACTCTATATTAAAAGATTACAACTTTATTTTTAATATTGAGGGTTGAAATCAAGGTTTTGGCAGGGCTCTCGCAGATTTATAACATATGAGCCGCCACCACAAATCATGAGAGCACGTTTAAACTGGTGCAAAGGCACACTGCTACGGTCTGCTGGGTTGACATGAGCGCGCCTGTGCTTTGGCACCAGGTGGGATGCGCTACCACCTGCTGTCCCTGGAGGATCGGGAGGATCTGGGGGAGAACAGCCGACCGCGACGCAAGAAGCACGACTACCGCATCGCTCTGTTTGGAGGCTCCCAGCCTCAGTCCTGCCGCTACTTCAACCCCAAGGTACTGCGCTTGAGTCAGTCAAGTTCTGTATCGACATATACTTCTCATTTAATATTAAAGTGGGAATCTTCTGAACTCTAACGTTGGGTTTTAGTTTGGAAAAATGAGATCAGATATTGTAGAAACAAGTATGACATCGATTGGTTTGTGTAGTAAAGTCGAGTTTAAGTCTGGCTGTTCATGCAGGACTCCACCTGGACAGACATCCGCTGCCCCTTCGAGAAGCGCAGAGACGCCACAGCCGTCTTCTGGGACAACGTGGTCTACATCCTGGGTGGCTCACAGCTCTTCCCCATCAAGCGTATGGACTGCTACAACGTCCTGAAGGACAGCTGGTACTCCAAGCTGGGACCTCCCACGCCTCGCGACAGCCTCGCTGCCTGCCCTGCCCAGGGCAAGATCTACACGTCTGGGGGGTCGGAAGTGGGTGAGCACAGAGAGGTGGAAGGGGTGAACTCGGGATCTGGGGATAGTAGATGTTGATGATCCTTCACGGGCGAAGAAGACATTCCCCTTCTGAAAGCGCGTAATCGTGGTGTTGTGTGTGTCTGCAGGAAGTTCTGCGCTCGACCTTTTCGAATGCTATGACACGAGAACGGAGTCTTGGCAGGTGAAGACCAGCATGCTGATGGCTCGCTGTAGCCACGGCTCGGTGGAGGCCGACGGGCTCATATACGTCTGTGGAGGCACGGTGGGCAACAACGTGTCCGGCAGGGTCCTCGACAACTGTGAGGTCTACGACCCCAGCACGCAAAAGTGAGTCGCACAAACATATGGTTTAGAACTATAAACCCAAAGGATGATGTGGGGATTTCTGTTGGTCCCCTGGTTTGTTTACAGTGTTTATGAATGGGATACTGAAAAGGACTATGATGGGGAACACTGTTGCCTTATTGCTATGTACTTGGTGACAACAGCAGGAAACGCAAGGACAATGTGAAGACATGTCTTATTTACTTACTGTCTGTATATCATATCAATGTTGTATTGAGCTGACAATCATCAAAATGTACATTCACACAGAAGTAGTGAGTCCCCTTGCACTGCTACTGCTGTTGTCTTCTCCTCAATACCTCTTGTCTCCACCTTCCTGTCCTCAGATGGAGGGAGTTGTCTGGGATGAGAGAGGCCAGGAAGAACCATGGGCTGGTGGTGGTCAACAGCAGGATCTACGCTGTTGGAGGGCAGGGAGCTATAGGTGCAAAAAAAAAAAATGATATTACTAAAATCCTGTAATATTACGATTCAGCATAGTAGCCGTAGCAAATGTGGTGTCAGTATGATATTGTTTTTCTCTCTTTAGGTGGACTTGACTCGGTGGAATACTATGACATTGCCAGTAATGAGTGGCGTGCTGCTTTGGCGATGCCGTGGCGAGGTGTGACGGTGAAGTGTGCAGCGGTCGGTGAGGTCATCTATGTGCTGGCCGGGTTTCAAGGTGTGGGGCGACTCGGACACGTCCTGGAGTACTACACTGAAACGGACAGGTCAGTGTATGAAATAGATATTACTAAAACAAATGAATAAATAGATGTTGAATTCTGTCACTAATGGAAACACTGGGAATCTGTGAAATTTAAACAGCTTGTTTAAACCCTTAATCTAATTGCCTCACAACTAATGAAAGTTCTCAATTTGATGCCGCCTCTAAATCCGTTCTCTTCTGTGTTCAGGTGGGTGGCTTGCAGCAAGGTGCGAGCATTTCCCGTCACAAGCTGCCTGATCTGCGTGGTCGACACGTGCGGAGTCAACGAAGACGACGACATGGACCTCATAGACTCTCAGCCACACGCTGCAGCCACCGCCTCGGCATCTTCCACAACCTCCGCCGCTTCCTCTGCTTCCTCTTCCTCCTCATCCTCCTCATAGGATGATTCAGTGTATGTTGGGACAGTTACTGCGTTGGGCCTCCAGTGGCCTGACAGCTCCTCTACTAATGTGAATATTCACGTGTGCATTTAGGCAGACAACTGGTCATGCTCTTTAACTTTGTCCAGTAGCCACATTTCTTTTTTTGTCCTTTCGTTTAAGGAACTTTATAATGTTGTTTTTATCGTTTTGGAATAAAATACTGTTACGAAGTGTAGATGTACTGCATTCATGAATAGTTGAATATTGGTTGTGTTGTGTTCATATTTAATAAGACAAATGACTTCATAGAGAATGAGTAAACATTTTTTTTCTCAGCCACGTGGTTACAAGTAAAAACTAGCTGAATGTGATGAAGAAACATGTCTGAGTTTGATTTCTATTTTTTATTGTAGAAAGATGAGTAAATGAATTCATGAGTAAGACGGCATCTGCGATTAAAGAAGATTTCATAAGTTGCTCTTAAAGATGATATAAGCTGTCATACATGATGATAAAATAAGACACCTTCATTTACTGTTAAAATGTTGTGTTGACTAAACTCAGTGGTTCTCAAACTGTGGGGCGCAGGGGGAAATGCAGAATCTTTGTATTTCAAAAAAAAAAAAACTTTTTTTAAAAGTAATTAATAAATACATGGCGAAATGCCTGTACTTTCGTGTAAATGTTTACGTTACGCCGTTAACAGGTTACGCTTGCGCATGGGCGACGCCCATGATCCTTGGCGACTCATGTGTGGCTTAGTGACATTTGGCGGGAACAGAAAAGCAACCGCAAGCGATGCATCCGAGACGAACAGCAAGCAGCCAAGAACATATGATGACGCCGCCTATCTTGCTCTGGGTTTCACAGTGAACACGGTAGGAGATGAGGAGAGTCTGTGCTTTATGTCTGAAAACTAGCTGCGGATAGTATGAAACTTGTTTTGTTTTTCACAGGTTGCACTTCATTGTTATCTTGAAAAGATGTTGAGTGCAAAACAGGTTAATTGCAGCCAATTGCAAAAAGCTATTTTTGCACAGATATAACGATTTGCATTGTTCTAACAAAGTGATTGCACATTTTATTTGGTTTTGTCTGATTGAGTAATCTGGTTTACTCAAAAGTGATTGCAATTTTCTTTTTTCTATTTGAAAAAGCACAGATGGAGGAGTCACAAAATGTTTCAATAAAATTTCAACATGGACCATTTTGTTACAATTTTGTTGGGGCATGAACATTTTTCTTCCTCCAAAGTGGGGCGCGACAGAAAACGTTTGAGAACCACTGACTTAACTGAATAAAAATATCCGGTGTAAACATGCATGAAATACAGTGGCATTGCTCTAATGAGTTAAAATATGGCCAGAGTTCTCTGTGGGAAAACTGATCTGACATGTTGCTTGATATGTTGACGTCACTTGATTTAAGACAGGAATAGAAGTTTTCATAAACAGGTGAATATTATTGATGAAGCTGAAATTAGTGCAACAAAGGCAGATGCTCAGCGGTCGACATTAAGAGGTGTTCTTCACTTGTCAAACGACTATTTGTGGCATTCCCTGAGTGTGTTTGATAAAACACTGGAATGTCCTCTCTCATTTGGCCCCTCGCGAGTGCTTCATATCGAACAGTTCATTTTCCTCTGCCTCCTCATCAATCGCCAGACTCTTCCTCGCTCATCAGGAGAGCAAACCTATTGTTTATCTCCTCAGTCCCCCTTCCCCTTCCTCCTCTTCCACCACCTCCCCCTCTTCCTCTCCTTCCCCGGCCTCCGCCTCTCTTCCCCCTCCTTGCTGCCGAAGAGGAAGGATGGGTCTTAGAGCTGCAGTTCCTCACGGTGTCCAGCAGGGATGAGTAGAGCGGCCCGGACATGGAACCCCCGACGAGGAGGGACTCAGCAGCTCTGCCTCCTTTCAGATACCTGAGGAGGCCGTGCACCAAGGTACCACTGTACAACCTGAAGCACACACAGAGAGATGGAGAGGGAGGCAAATAATACAAAAATAACATTTGTTATCACTTAACCATGGTATCTGTATAAAATGTCTCTTATATAATCATCAAAAAGCAATAAGATGATGTCACCATGGGCTTGTGAGAAATTGTGATGGGCATTCTTTACTAATTTCTTATAGACTAATAATCAAATAAATTAAAAAGTTGAATCGAGAACAAAGAAAAGTCAGTTGCAGCTCTAGTTCTCAAAAGCAAACGGTGTGTTATCTCGCCCTGTGCCTTACCATGACAGGTGGGGTTCAGGCAGCGGCCGCAGCAACAGCTGATTGAGACACAGTGCACTCCAGAGGCAGGCCTGCCATTGGCTGAGACTGTGAGCCACTCCGACATCCAAGCCCCGCCTCTCCCCCGGTCTCAGACGTTGTCGACCCAGCCCCGTCCACACGTTGTGCTCTGCAGCCCAGTTCAGCTGTGGGACTAGGGACGATACACATCAGCAACGTTATCATTGAGATACATAGTGTGTGTGACCTCGTGGGGCAATACAAAAGACACAAACACAACTAACCGGTGTGTTGGTAAGGCAAGGCAAGTTTATTTGTATAGCACATTTCAACAACAAGGTAATTCAAAGTGCTTCACATGAAACCATTAAAAGCATCAAAACATAAGGTAAAAGAAAATGAGATTTAAAAACAATTAAGAACATTCATTGCATTAAAACATTAAAAACAAAAAAAAACAGTGTAAGAAATACAATACAGTAGTAAAATGCAGGAATTTGATTAATATATTAGTTGAATGTGGAACCTTTTTGCCACTTTTCATTTCTTTCAGTTTACCGTCTAAATCCCCTGGGTAGTGGGTAGCTTCAGGCTGGTTGCTCCAAGACAGCTCTCCGTAAACCATGCCCAGCACCAAGGCCTGGAGCTGGAGCTGGGGCTGTGAGGGTGTTGGTTTGGCCTCTCGCAGCCAGAAGGCTGTCACTGCTACAGCCAGCCTCAGGCGGAGAGGAACAGCAGCCAGGGCAGACTCCTTCACTCCCAAGACTTCTAACAGCACCCCGAGACGAACTTTCACAGGAGCCTGGATAAAATAATGGGACAGCATCGGGAAAGGTAAATAAATCAAATTACTACTTGCCTTTAAAAACTAAACATCATTTTTGTTGTCATACCTGGCCCAGTGTACCTAGAAGCAGGGGGTTTCTGAGCGGATGTGCCTCTACATTGTTTTTCCTCAAGTTCAGATCCATGCGGTCGTACTCCTCCACACACATGGGGGCACAATGGTCCTGGGCCAATCCTGCAGCTGCACCAGCTGCTTGTTCAATGCTAAATCCTGACTGAACACCCTGCTGTGTGGGTAAAATAATAACCTGACCCCTACCGCCACCTCCCCGCCCCCTTCCCCCTCGCCCTCTCCCACCTCTCATACCCTGGCTGATGTCTTCTTGTGCCCTCATATCCCGTGCCTGGACATCCTGGCCGCTCTGCAGTAACATCCCATATATAGCCTGGCGTATGGCGCTGGCACTACTATGGCTGCTGGCTAGCCTGCTGTTCTCCACCTGCGGGATGAGCAGGACCCTGCGCATCACCAGAGCATCTACCACAAAGGGAGCCAAAAGCCCCTGAGCTGCAGCCAGCGACAGGCACTCTGGCAGCCAAGAGGTCCGCCCTCTAGGGGCGGCCGTACCTTCAGAGAACCAGTGAGCCAGAGAGCTTTGAGTGGCGATGTGGTACTCCTGCATACCTGCCCACAGCTGTGAACTGAGCCCACCCGTCTGTCCTCTCTTGCCCCTAACGCCTCCAGCTTCCTCCCCCATCAGTATGCTCGCTTCCTTCAGTGCGTCGGCCGGATTTTTAAACGAGGACAGCCAGAGGAGGAAGCCCTCGATGCGGGAAACAGGTGCTCTACCTTTGCCACCGCCTCTCCCGAATCTAACACCTAACATCCCGAGGATTCTTTCAGCATCTTTTGGAGCGCCATAATCATTACCAGCCAGGACGGCAAATAAGGGCAGCAACTCCTTGTTCATGCTGCCAAACCAGCGACACAGCCCGTCAGTGGTGTAGCAACGAGCCGAGATGTAGCGGTGAGAGGCTTTACCGTTAAGGTTGACCCACTGGAAAGAACTGAGTGGCAGGTAACCACCTAGGAAAACAAAGCAGGTAAGCAATATGTAAGACACCAGCCGAGCCGCAAGTGAGATACCATCATTACAAAGGCCGATTTGGATCCTTGTTAAGTACCAAAAATCCTGTCGCTATTCATACCTGGCAGGTCAAATATATAGAAGTCACTGTCATTGGTCAGAACTGGGCAGTTCCACTGGCGAGCCAGACATGCAATTTCCCAGTCAGCCTCAGCTGGACACTGGACCAGTGGCACTCCTCTCTGGATGAGGACCTGAATGAAAACATTCCTCGTGAGGATGGGGAGAATAGAGCCATTGCGGCCATGGGAGAGACTGTCTGCCTCCTTTATCTTGGACTGTAGACGCTGACGCAGAGTGGGAAACTTCTTGTCACTTGGGTCAATCCCTTCAGAAAAAGAACAGAACGGACAATTAACGTGATCCATTTTTTTTTACAAATGTGAGCAAACTGATAGGGCGTTGCAATTCAAAAGCATTCTTACCTCCATCCAGTACCACATACGGCTGGATGTTACAGGCCGCCAACGCAGAGAGGAACTGGGTGAGCAAGCAAGCAAAGGCATCGTAGTCCCCTCCGTGCTGCTGGTCCAAACTGTGGTGAAAGTAGAGGCGGTAATACAGACTGCAGCCATCAATGACCAGGGGACTGTCCCTGAACTTCACATCTTGGAGTAAGTTGCTGTTCCCCTCTACAAAGGTGGTCAGACCGTGGACACCCATAGGATCTCAGGACCTGAGAAAACATGAAGCGTTAAGGTTACTCACTGCCGGCGCTTCAGTGCTGCGATGAGTAAGGTTGTCCTTTGGGTCTTTGGAGTCTGCAGTTTTGCTGATACCCAATTATAGAATGGGACGGGAAACAATCATAATTCGCTGACAGCCATCTTTGTATTTCCTGACAGACATTGTGAATGTCTGGAAAGTTATGACGAACCACACATTTCTGAAACAAACGTTGTTTCAGAAATGTTCACATGTTATTTTAATTATGTTTTTTAAACAATTATTCAATAGGTAGCTTGGAATTAGAGTATTAGAATATAAACAAGCAGCTGCTAACCGATGTCGCTTCACTTCTGTTTACATGTCTTGCGGAGTTATTTCCTTGTTTTGTTGTGCTTTTCAAAATAAAAGTCGTGGTTTGTAACAAACAAGTGTATTCTACATGCAGACGCTTCGTGGTGATTAAAAAATATACTACTGATTTAAAACCGCGCACAATTAAATAAAAAAACACTTGAAAATGAAAAACAGTTCGAAATTTAAAAAGAGAAAACCTTTATTCCGAACTGCGACAATCGCGCTGCGTCTCGCGAGAGAACGCGAGAATGCAAAAGCTAGCGAGCGCGCTAGCCAGTTTTGTTCTCCTGTTTGAGATTAATCTCGTTTAATTATGGCCACAATGTCCGGAGGAACACACCTCGGCACTCCCGGGACAAGCCAAGCCAGCTCCGGAACATCCGCACATCGGAAAAAAGACAGCAATCCGTCCGCTCGGTTCTGGGAGAGTCCGGATACTTTAGCCCAGCTGGAGGTGGTGCGACAGTGGATCGGGAAGCACTACAAAAAGGTGGTTATCTGGTTAGGAAGCTAGCTAGCTAACAAGCTAGCCGCCCCCTGCTAGCAATTGCGTCCAGTGGCTCAGACTGTAAACAAACGTCTCGTGCTGGATAATGTTACGTTTACACTGACCAGCAAGATGTATTGAGTGCTGCATTTAAAAATAATAACACACACGAAAGATGAAGTGCAAAGCAGCCAGATCCTAGAGGTTCACCAGTGACGTTACAAACACAACAGTTAAACTGTCTAGACCAGGGGTCTCAAACTCATTTTCACTCCGGGCCACATCAGCATCATGGTCGCCCGCAAAGGGCCGGTTGTAAATGTAACTACTCGTAACATATTGATAACTCTGCAGTCACAGTTTAAAGTAGTCTTCAATGTGCTCACAATACATTTCCATGTTAAATGTACAGTAAGCCAAAGAGCTGCTTCTATGACTGTATCTCATAATTTTGACTGTCAATCTCATAATTTTGACTTTCTATCTCAGAATTATGACTTTCTATCATAGTTATGACTTTCTATCGAATAACTTCGACTTTCTATCTCATAATTTCGACAATAGGGATATTTTTGTTATTATTAGTCTAACTGTTAAAAAAAATTAATACAAAATTTAAACTTTTTTTTTGCTGGCGGATGCGCGGGCCACATAAAATGACGTGGCGGGCCGAATTCGGCCCGCGGGCCGGGAGTTTGAGACCCCTGGTCTAGACTCTCGTCAAATGCAGTGGGTTGTATGTAGCCTTATAGCAATTAACATTCTCCTCATGTCTGTGTGTCCGTTAGTATGTGCTGGTGGACGCTCCATCATGTCAGGCTCTGGCTGGAATGACTCTGCAGCTTCTCCAGTTCCAAGAGGATGCTTTTGGCAGACAAGCCACCAGTCCTGCTCTCACCAAACTGCCCGTGAGTCCATCTCTCACTGTCGGAGTATTCACAATTTACAATATCCAGTCTCCAAAGTCTCCATCTTTTCAGGATTTTTGTTGATTTAGGCTTGTTTTTACAGGGGTTGAGATCCCTACCGTGTATGATTGTATACTGATTTAAATACAGTCCTGCAATCATTCTGCATCCATGCAATCATATATGTATATTTTCTATATTTCTGAGTTGCTTCCATTATTTATTGGTTTATTTGATAAGGGACAGTGCACATTAATAAAAAGATTTCTGTAAATGTGCCAGAGTTAGCCAAAAGGCTATTTTTCATCTGTAGTTCCTGGAGCTAGGCACAAAATAATTTAATGACACGTTGTACTGTGTATGTGACAAATAAACGAGATTTGATTGATTTTAGTCTGGACATAATTAGAATAACGAGAGATAAAACCTCTGTAAATCTAAAAGCGTCTTTCAATGGTGTCCCCGCTTAGAGAGGGGAAAGAGTAAGATGACAGAAAATCTGACACGATGGATAATAAACAAAACTCTTTATTTTACAATTGTTCTGCAGGCACAGTGCTTCCTGGACCTGCGGCCAGGGGGTGGACTCTGCCACATCCTTGGCACTGCCTACAAGTTTAAGGCTGAGCAAGGCTGGTGAGTTGCTTGCCCCTGATGCTTCTGCTTTTTCACAGTAGTGTCCTTCATGTTAAATCCCTTCCCTTCCTTCCTTCTACAGGCGGAGGTTTGACTTGCAGAATCCATCAAGAACTGAAAGAAATGTTGAGATGTTTGGTGCTATTGAAAGAGCCCTGATCCAGGTGACATAGACAGACACACACACGCACACACACACATAAACACATCAGCCTACCAGGGACAGCCCCCTGATGAACTACTTGTTATTTGTGCATCTACAGAACAAGTCTATGTCACTGCCTGTGGTATATGTGGACCCTATACTGGATCAGGAGCTGGCTAGCAGACTTACGGATATTATCACCAAACACCAGGTAAAGTGCTGCAGAAGAGAATCAAAGATGAGCAGACTGTGTGTTGGACGGAGTGATGAAGGAGAACATGTTCATATCTTGACGTATACTGAGAGGAGAAGCGAGAATATGTAACTCAGTTTATCTCTAACAATATAGTTCAATATCAGTGCTAACGGTTTGTCCCTCCACAGGGAACTCTCACTGAGGACCGAACGCTCGCCAGTCACCACATCTACTCCTCACCTGCGTCTCCAGAGGAAGGTCAGTTACAGTTTGTGCGTGTAGGTGTGTTATCTTTTGAAATGCTTGGTACGTATTTAACTGAATACATTTTTCTCATCCACGTCTGTGTTCAGATGAGTGGATGCGTCCTGTCATGCGGAAAGACAAACATGTCTTGGTACACTGGGGCATGCACCCTGACAGGTGATGCGCACACACACACACACACACACACACACGTATATACACACACACACTACTTACCTATTCTGTCAATTGTCACTTTTCCACAGTTATGACAGTTGGCTGTCCTCAAGTGATGTTGAAGGAGAGGTTGAAGAGCCACCACATTCAGAGAAGCCGTGGCGGGTTCGTACAACAGCACACATACAGAAACATGATGCTTTACCGCTCTGTATACTGAGTTACACACTATGGATCCCTGCTGCATTTACTATATACAGCTGGACATCAATATTTTAGCTCAGAATCAGATTACATTGAGGTTAATACATTGTGTGTGTTCATTTTGGACACTTGATGACATACACTAGCATACACCACATTAATCCTCATTGTGTGTGTGTGTGTGCCCCAGGTCCATGCTAGCTGGGTTCTGGACACAGATGTTTTCAACGAGTGGATGAACGAAGAAGACTATTGTGTGGACGAGAGGAATGTACCAATCATTTTCCGCCGGCGCATTCACCTCAGAGACGACCAGGTTTGTACGAAGCTGTAGGGCGTCTAGAGGGCGTCAGAAAGTGTTGTCAATTATTTTCCAAATTGAGGCAAAAAGGACACTTTAATTTTCAGATAATGACCCTTAAACTTTGGCTTACTTCGTTGTTTTTTTTCACTCTCTATGTCTGCCCTCTGTTGCAGGACTCCAAATTCACCCCCTCCAAAAAGAGAAGACGCTCCCCCTCTCCTCCCTCCTCTGAAGGCAGAAAGAAAGGAAAGAAGGGGTAAGAAACAAGTGTTTCCAACACACTGGAGGGTATCTGTTTGGTTTGACGTTTCAGGGTGAGGTCTCAGCACTGAATTTTGTGTGTTTGCGCAGGAGAAGGCGTGGACCAAAGGAGGAAGAGACAGAAGAGGACTTGACCAAAGACATGGAGGACCCTACCCCTGTTCCTAACATGGAGGAGGTTGTACTACCCAAGAATGGTAAAAGACTGTGACCAGGAAACTAGTCAAATATAAGTGTTCAGAAAAGTAGCCCTTTGTCTCTAAACTATTTCTCATGTTGTTGCAGTCAACCTGAAGAAGGACAGTGAGAATACTCCTGTCAAAGGAGGGACTATGGCTGACCTGGGTAGGTTAAGTGTTTGAGGAGAAATGTAGCGTGCGTAAATGTTTCCTCCAGTTTATAGCGTCAAAGATAACGAAATACGGTTGGACTTTTGTTTGTGGGAATGCACATTGAGTTTTCACTCTCTTTCACTTTTCCAGATGAACTGGAGGATGATTTCCCAGGAAGGGTAAATATGATGCAATCTATCTCAATCAAATGTTTTTAAGTGCAGGAGGGCAGTGATGTAAAAGTTATTAAATGTACTGTGTGTGTTTAGGATGATGAGGAGGGGAGAGGGGAGATACCGCGCCTGTCAGAGGGAGATGACAACATCACAGAACAAACCCATCATATCATAATACCAAGTTACACATCTTGGTTCAATTACAACAGGTAACTGAACACACTCACAGACGCGCACACATGTAGTGACATTGACTGTTACTCCAAACGTAGCTTTCTTCAGTACATGCCAACTTTATAACCTAACTCCTAAAAACCTCTGTCCATGTATTGCAGCATTCACGCGATAGAGAAGCGTGGATTGCCGGAATTCTTCAATGGAATGAATAAGTCCAAATCGCCAGAAATGTGAGTGCTGCAGATATTCAGACTTTACGATTCAAGTCTTATCAGGTGAGTGAGATGGTTCTCCCAAAAAAACAACGTGGTGTTTCTTGTGCACCGCAGCTACCTGGCTTACCGTAACTTCATGATCGACACATACCGCCTCAACCCCCAGGAATACCTCAGTTCAACGTCCTGCAGACGCAACCTCACTGGAGACGTCTGTGCCGTCATGAGGTAACACTCAGTGTGTGTGTGTGTGTGGGTGTTTGCTACCGTGCATTGTCTGAAGTTAAGTGTGGTGTGTGGGTGTGCTGAAATATGTGTTACCGAATTAAATCTGTTCATGTTGGTAAGGAAAATGTGGTACGTGGTGTACTTAATGCGTCTCAAAAGCAGCTTTTATTTTGAATTGCAGCTTGTCGGTGTATTTACATGTTGTCATCAGCTGCAACACAGTGAAATGTAGAAAGAAAGAAGAACAATATTCTTTATGTCCAGGGTTCATTCATTTTTGGAGCAGTGGGGTTTGATTAACTACCAGGTGGATGCAGAAAGCCGGCCCCTCCCCATGGGACCCCCACCCACCCCTCATTTCAACGTACTGGCCGACACACCGTCCGGGCTGGCCCCCCTACAACACAAACCACTGCAGGTAAAACACACACACACACACATGACAACAGCTCGACACCGATGCGTCTGCAGCACACATTTGAATCGTCTGATAAACTCTGCCGCCCACTCTCACTCTCGCAGGTGTCTGCCTCGCAGCACATGTTGTATTTCCTGGAAAAGAGCAAAGAGAAGCCGCCAGACTGCCAGAACTTTGGTCTGCGCTCCGACATCTACACCAAGAAACACCCGAAGGTCTCACACCTTTGTTTTCCCCCAATCTTGTTTCAGACACTTATTCTCATATTACATTTGGTTGTTGACATATTTATTTCACTTAAAACTATTTATGTAATTAAGTGTCTGAAAAGCTATTAGAATTATTTAAAAATTGTTTTCATGACGTCTGCCTCAGACTAAAGGTACAAGTGCAGGAAGGGAATGGACAGAGCAAGAGACGCTTTTGCTACTAGAGGTAAGACAATCGTTTAAGTTTTTGGCTTTCTAAAATAGATTTAGATTACACATGACTCATTTCCTTCCTAAAAATGGTAATTGTCTATTTTTGAGTCATGAGAATCATTTACCTGAAGGTTTGCATCTTGTTCTCACACTTGTCTTTCCTCTTTGTCTCTCTTTTAGGCCTTAGAGGTCTACAGAGATGACTGGAACAAAGTATCCGAGCATGTGGGCTCCAGAACACAGGACGAGTGTATCCTCCACTTCCTCCGGCTGCCGATAGAAGACCCTTATCTGGAAGACTCGTCGGCCTCCCTCGGCCCACTGGCGTACCAGCCTGTGCCTTTCAGCCAATCGGAAAACCCCGTCATGAGCACTGTGGCCTTCCTGGCATCCGTGGTGGACCCACGAGTGGCTTCGTCCGCAGCTAAGGCTGCACTGGGTGAGAGGACAGAGGGAGGAGTGTTGATTTGAGTGTTAGGCTACATTATGACTGTGAGATGGTACACTGGAGTGATTTCACTTTTTTTTGTCATCAGAGGAGTTTTCCAAAGTGCAGGAAGAGTTAGTGGATAAGGTCTCTGAAACCTCCAACCAGCCTGAGAAAACAGGTAAACATTGTGGATATATACATATATAATCACACAAATACATATATTTCTTTATGCTGTCTACAATTCATTATTATTCTGCCTTTCAGAGTCGATGGATGCAGAGCTAATTGAAACAAACTCCACCTCCCATCAGGTGAAACAGCAACAAGCGCTCAAAGAGAGTTTTACTGTTTCTGCTGGTGATTTGTGTGGCTTACCTTGAGTGTGTGTGTGTGTGTGTGTGTGTGTGTGTGTACACATCTGGATCTGTTTCAGGTCCCTTTAATGGCCGATGGGCTCACGGTGGAACCTATTCAGGCCAAAGTAGAGGGAGTCCTAGTTAAAACTGAAAACGCCGAAAACATACTTGCAGAGGAGAGAGACGGTATGCAAATATGTACAGTGCATGTATATGTATTTATGTAAATGTGCATGTCTGTCTATATTAAAGAAATTCTCTCTCTGGTCCAGGAAGGGGAGATGACGATGAGAGCCTCGGGCGGGTAGAAGTGGATGAGGCAAGAGTGATGGAGCAGGATCTGGTGGAGGCCAGAGTCGCCACGGCAGCAGCAGCTGCTCTGGCCTCAGCTGCCACAAAGGCCAAGGTACAGCCCACCCTTCAGAATAGACCAATCACAGGGGAGTACAGTGAAGAAATGGTTGTCATTGGTTGGCCGTCAATGGTTTCAAATCAGATCACTTTGCACATACAGTTCAGTATATGTAGGATATACAGTAAATCTGACAGATTAGAGACTGGGATTATCTCAAAAAGGTCATATTTATGCAGGTTTCAAATGTAAATAAATGGCAAACAAATAAAAGTTTGAGTCCAAATTTGTAGTTCGTTGTAACCCAGTGAGGTGTCTTGGCCAGTCTTTCTACACAAAGCTATATTCGAGTTAAATCAGTAATCGTCTCACCCCTTGTTGCTAATGATTCATTTGGTAGTTTTACTTCATTCAGTCCCTTAATTCATTTTCTCCATCCCTCCTTGCCACGCTCTGCCACACCCAATTAATTCTACCCCTCCTCTCCCCTCTTATCTATTCTCTTGTTCCCCAGTGTTTTCCCGTTTTTATCTTTACCAACACTACCTTTTTCAGTTCCTACCTTTCAACGGTCACGTGCACTCGCCACCTAATTCCTGACTCATTCGCGGTGTCATTTTGCTTCTAACTTTCTCCGTCTTTGCCTCGTGTGTTTGCAGCACTTGGCAGCAGTAGAAGAGAGGAAGGTAAAGTCCCTGGTGGCTCTGCTGGTGGAGACCCAGATGAAGAAGCTGGAGATCAAACTGAGGCACTTCGAGGAGCTGGAGACCATCATGGACCGCGAGAAAGAGGCTGTGAGTGAACATAAATACCTGCTGTAGCCCAGACCAACTTTAAACTCCAAAAACGTTAAATGTCTAAAAGCTCAAATGGCAAATTTCTCATATCCGTTTGTATCCAGAAGCAACAAAGCAGCCCGTATCATCAATACTCTGTATGTTTTGTGCATCATGCAGCTGGAGCAGCAGCGGCAGCAGCTCCTGACCGAGAGACAGACGTTCCACACTGAGCAGCTGAAGCAGGCAGAGATGAAGGTTCGCCAGCAGAGGGAGCAGCAGGGGCAGCCGGGATTCACGATGCAGCATTCAGGTCTGACCACACACATGCACACACGGACCAAACGTCAAACACCCTCTGAGGAAAAAAAGGCTTACCCTCTTAGGACACAATAAAAACATATCCGGTGTGTTATTTTCTTATCTGTTGAAGTATTGTTTGTTCCAACGCTTAACATCTGGGGTTCTGTCATTACACTTCAGCCTTGCCTCCTCCTTCAGGCCAGCCCATGCCCAACCGGATGATGCCTGGTGGGGGAAACGCCCAGGCGATGGCCCCTCGACACCCTGGGGCTCCCAATGGCATGTGTGAGTGTTCCTTACTGTTGCAAAAGCTTCAAAGAGTTGTAGACTCTATAGGTGTGATGACGTTATCTTCTTCTGTCACTGTCTCAGACCCGTCCTCGCAGCCTGATGGGATAGCACCAGCTCAGCCGGGTCCTCCAGCGGCCAGTCACAGCTGAACTGACCAGAAAACAAGATGCACACACACACACACACATACCAGTCCTTCTTCAACGGAAAACACACGTATAACAATGTAACACTGGCAAATATGATCAGGAACAACTGTTGAGAATTTGAACTTTCTAAAGCTTCAGTACTAGTCATATGTTTATCGACACACAAGCACATAGACGCAGTTAATGTGTATTTGGTTAACGGCTCAGTCTGTCTTATATCTGTGAAATATTTGTGCTCTGACGTCCGAGTTGATAAATCTGAAGATTGAACTCGGCTCATTAAAGTTGTTTTACATGAAACTGAGTGTGTGTCTGAGTCTGTGTGTGTTTTAACTGTCTTGTGGAGACGTAAATCTGTTTAGACCAGGGGTCTCAAACTCCCGGCCCGCGAGCCGTATCCGGCCCGCCACGTCATTTTATGTGGCCCGCGAATCTGCCAGCAAAAAAAAAGTAAAAAGAATTTAGTTAGACTTGATAATAAAAATATCCCTATAGTCGAAATTATGAGATAGAAAGTCATAATGATGAGATACTTAAACACAGTCATAGAAGCAGCTCTTTGGCTGGTTACTGTACACTTGAAATGTAAATGTATTGTGAGTACATTGAAGACTTTAAACGTGGCTTTACAACACATGAAATACTTCACGTGGGATTGTGCAAACGCACCCTTGAAATGATTTTAAGCTTTGAACAAAATTATTGTAATAACTTGTGTTTGATATTTTTCTTTAATAGTTTGAACATTGATAGAGTAATGTGGGTTTCTTAACCCTAAATTAAAAGGATTTAAGTTATAACAGAAATGTGCTTAAATATATTTTTACATTTATATAACTGCATGGACAATATTTTTACACTTGAATAAACAACAATCAAATGCAGAGACTTATTTAACAATATGTTACGAGTAGTTACATTTACAACCGGCCCTTTGTTTGAGACCCCTGGTTTAGACAGTCACATTGAGGGACTTGCCTTCTTTTTGGGGACATGACACATTTAATATTAAGGAGAACACTTCATTTAAGGTTAAAATAAGGGTTAGGCTGGTAGCAGTTATTGTTAAGGTCAGGGTAAGTCTCCACAAAATGAATTTAAGTTAGTGTAATGTCCCCAAAAGTCATGGAAACATGACAAACAGGAAAGTGTTTAATTAAAGACGAGTTTAGAATTCATGAATATGTCGTAGGCTATGAAAATAACTGTTGAAAAAAGCAGGGGTAATGTAGACTTACTCTGAAGACAGCTCTTTGGTCAGTATGTATTCCAAGGAAGAGCAACCAGATTCTTGTTGTCACACTCACAACTTCATGAGATGGAATTATTACATTTGCTTCTTTCATAAAAAGATATTGTAAATGCAGGGTAACCACCGCTTCACCCAGCTTTATCTTAAAGGTGCTGGAAGTATCAAAAAGCTCAAACTGGTAGAATAGATATCCTCACACTTAAATCTATGCAGAGAAGACTTTATTTTTTAGCAGAAAGAGCATACAGGGTCCTTTAGACCATCACATGTAGTTGAAAGGAAAATTAGATACACAGCCAAAGCCATCCTCCATATCTTATCTCTCTCTAACAGTAGTATCACAGAAACAGATTTACCGTAACTCTTGTCAAGCTGTTGGGTAGAGCATGTTTTTTATGCTACAAAGTTAGCAGACTAGTTTGGGGGTATGCAAGTACATCACACTGATTAATAAGCCCTCTGAAACTACATTATACCAGTAGTGTGCCGTCAGGGCCAGCAAAGCCTTCTCTACTGGCCCAGACAGAATCACAAAGTTATAGCTATTTTATCATTTAATTATTTTTCATGAATACACTACATGTATTTGTAATTGTGTCATTTTTTCCCCCATTAGCTTATTATCTCATTGCACAGCTACTGTCTTCTCCTGTTGTCCTGCTTTCAGCGCTGCATCGTTTTTGTTTCTTCTTGTTTTCTACAAAGAAAAAACAAACAATTATTGGCATTTGAAGCTGATATTATGGAAGTGTAACATGCTCTAACATGTCAATATTTTTGCAGTTTATTCATTTCTCAGACAAAACAAGCTTTTGGAGAGATTGTTGAATCATTACCCGAAGCACTTGTGCATCCAAACTGCTACCACTGCTACCACTGCTGCCACTGCTGCCACTACTACCACTGCCACAACAGCTACTACCAGTACACAAGTTGTGGACATAGTTGCTGCAGCTACCAAATATCCTCCTGTCCTAAAAATAATAAATTTAACAATAAATTACCATGAAAGAACATTCATGCTAAAATGATGAAACAATTGTTAAATCAAAGCTTGAACCTCATGTGAATATTACATTGTTTTTTAAAATATCCAAAGTAAACACTGTTTTATTGGCAACCCACCTATTAATGATATACAAACAGAACCCTATTAACTATTGAAGGTAAAATGACTTACTGAATCAAAAGCACTTCCATCCTCGATGTCTTATTTCTCTCTTCTCAGCAGTGAACAGACAACAGTTGTGACGTTCAGTCTCAATGTGAAGCTTTGCATTTGGTTCCAGTTGTATGTGTTTCAACCCTTCCTGCACCGCTGCCAGAAGGGGTGTGTTGTGTGTTGTGTGTTTCAACATGTTGTTATCCAATGTTACGAGCATGTCGGAAAGTTTGCAGTTTTTTAAAACGCAAATAGTAAACATTTGTTCTGTACAATCAACATATTTATTTTCATATATTTAAAGTTATGTTTCTTGTACATTGTTTTAAGCTTATATTATGTAATGTATGTGCCTTGGTGGCAAACCCATTACACTGAAAAAACTTTCAGTTTCATTCTTACTCATTACAAAAGTAATCACCTCCCTCGAATGGCATCTTTTAGCCAATGTTGACTAAAAGTTCTGTTGTTCATTGTGCCTTATTTCTAAATACAATATTGTCACATTCACATAATGGTAAATCCAATTTTAAACAAGAATTAAAATTCAGAAAGAATAAAACAAAAAAACAATACTCTATCCCACTTGGTGTTTTATTTAACCATCCTCTGATTATATTCTAGTACCTATCAGGCAGTCACAGTGTGCTGATAATGCTCCAGTGACGCCTCATATGGTGGAATAACTGTCACATCATGTATTCAGCAGACCACAGTGCTCTGATGTGTATCACACTATTTACACAACAAACGACACAGGGTGTGTCAGCTGTGTGTTACTTTTGCCAGTGGACCAGGAAAGGTAAGTTCAAGGTTAACAGCAACTGCACAAAACACTCATAAGCTTTGTCATCACCTAGTGGCAGCACTGCTTCCTTTCTCAAAGCACCTTGAGTTTATTTTCTGTATCCATGCAGCAGACGGACACCCAATATTATCATGTCACAATGTGAATCTCATGCTTAGTCACACAGAATAAGCTTCTGGTTTATTTAATGTCGTGGGAGTTAAAATGAAGACAGGATTTAAGGTCCAATTGTTCGTCCAGCAAAGAAAAGAAGAGAAGGATAAAATATTGGCTTGAAACAGAGATGTGGGTATGGAAAAGCAAATATGGAGGGCTCTCCAAGCAGGGAAAAGAGAGAGCGAGAGTCCAGGTCTCCAACAAACCAGCTCAGCTAGAACCCAGTCAGAGTCAGAACCATCGTATCACTGGACAGGACATCGCGGCCTCCAGGGGCCCTTTAAAGGGGCTCACATGGGAATGACCCTCCCCATGTAATGTCCCACACAGAGCTAAGCATCTGTTTCTAAAACAGTCCTCCCTTGCAAGCCTTTTTTTAACCACATGGAGATGACTTCTGTGGTACTATTTGAGTGATTTTTGTCATACAAGGTTTTTTTTTATTTCTCTTTTATGTTCAGACAGCTGGAAGTGTGCAGACAGCAGTGACCTCAATGAGTGAAGGTACACATACTGCTGAACTCTTTCCATATTTCTGGCATGCTAACATTTGAAATACACACACACAACAATTGTTCTGTGACAACATAAGATTAGAGGTGTTTGTTGACATCCAAAAAATAAATATGCTGAACGTACTGCATATTGAAGAGATGAGATTCCAGACTGCTCTGAATAGACACTCAGCTGCTATACCTGCTCATTGTTAGCCGCGTATGCTTTATGGATATAGTTCAATAAGCAGCCTCTTCTTCTCCCCACAGAGTGGACGCTGCAACACTGGACACACTCTCTGACACACGCAGGGAATGCACCGGAGGGAATGTGGACATCCTGTCCACCCCTCACTGTTCAACACAGGAACAGGATGGAAAACCAGACGTGGCCTGAGCACAACATGCACAAACACATGCACGTACAGAGCTTGGCGTTGACTAAGGTGTGCATATTCTTCCATTCTGGTTCTCAGTTAGATCCATCTGTTCACCCGGCACAAGAATTAATTCAGTTGCTATAGGATAGGATCGACGTGCTTGTGTATCTATCGCAGCAGATATTTGTGTGTGTTTGTGTGTGTGTGTGTAGGGGGGGGGGGCCGGAAGCAATTTCGTTCTGCTCTGTTTGGCATTGCATCAGTGAACATTTTTCTGCTTCTCCATCTCCACCACTCTCCAACTCTCTCTCTCTCTCTTGAACGCTCACCCATGTCTGTCCACCCTGTGAGTCCCACCACAGACACTCTCTCTTCCCTTTCTCTACCTCTCCCACTGTCACTCTGCCAGGTCCTTCTCGTACAAACTCCCAGTCTTCCATCGCTGAGAGTTGGGATTTGAGATATAGGGCTCAGTTTAGATTGGGTGTTTTTTTGGGGGATGATAATTGATGGAGGACAGCGGGACGCTGCAGACAGCAGGGGCTAAGATCAATTTACGAATGAGAAAAACTGCATTTCCCCCAACTATCAACAGCATTTGCTCTTAATTATTTCATCATGTATTTGACATAATCCCATTTAGGAGGAGGCTGGCTAGCCAGCCCACAGGCTGTTTTGTTAGCTGTTTGTGACAGTAAAGGAGACAGAGAAATAGAAAAATGGATTTGTGTCACAGAGCAGTGATTACATAAATGTATTTGGAACCAATTCTATTATGGCATTTAGAGAAAGTGGGAACTCAAGTGGTGCAAACGCAGTGTGAAAAGTGATGTGTGAAGGGGAGAGGACGAATATAATGGAAATTGAGAGCAGCAGATGCTGTTGTCTGGAGCATATATCACAATATAACAGTAAGAGGATTAGCCACCCAGCTAACCACCACCCAGCGACAGAGAGACATGATGTTCACACACACATTAGCTGTAGTGGAAATGGAGCACATTGACTTACAGTGACAACAGACGGTGCTTAACTCCCCCATTCAGCCCCACATCAGCAACAGCAGGCTGAGGCTGGACACTGGCTTGCATTTACTCGGGTGTGTGTGTGTGTGTGTGTGTGTGTGTGTGTGTGTGTGTGTGTGTGTGTGTGTGTGTGTGTGTGTGTGTGTGCTGGCACTTTGACACGCAAAATCACTGTGCGCACAAAACGTGCCTTGCCGTTCTGCGCCCGCGCTTTGCCGCTCGTCGCCTGTGCAGCCAGAGGGAAAGGTTTAACGCATCGCACAGACAGGCAGGCAGCGGAAAACCCGGCTCATTAAAATCTCGTCTGCAGACCCTCCGCCGGTCGCGCGCACTACTACTACAGCTCCCCGTGGTGCTACTTGTGCTGCCGACAGACCCCAAAGCGCAGAGTGACGCGCGCGCGCTAAAGGTGTGGAGGAGAGGGCAGCAGCACGGTGCAATGGAACCGAACCCAAGCCGTTAAACGGTTTGGAGAGAGACACACGCACACACACACACACACACACACACACACACACACAGCTGCTGTGAGGGAGACCAACCGTTGGGGAGGTTAACGGAGAAATGGCGAAAACGGGTAAGATCTGAACTTTGGAGGTTTCGCTGTGAGGATTATCGGCGCAGCCCCGTGCAATCTGACCGGTATAACGAGGAACGGGATCACATATTGCACCAGTGAATCAAAAAGAGAAAGCCAACAGTATGGCGCGCGGTGACAGTCGTTTGGGCACCTGGCAGGTGCTCCTGACCATCGCAATGGTCATCATCCCCCTGTCTGCTCACGGTAAGTCCACTGCACTGACGGAGTCCCACCCTGTCCGTGCGTTTGTGTAAGCAAGCGCGCACGTGCGTGATTCAAATCACACCTGCATTGTCATATGATATGGAAAATGACAACTGTCCATTTAATTATGCATGGGGATGCAATAGCCACTTAAAATGTGTGGATTGGTGAATGAGCTCGCTATTCAATCATCTTTTCATTGTCATCACTGAGTCTTTGAGTAGCACGCCGGGTATTGATGGGCTGGCTTTGAATTCTGTGCTGTACACGGATAGTTTATTTTAACTGCATTGCTAATCAATTGCAGTTGGCTATTAATAATGTCATTGGGCTCATTTTGTTGCTTTACAATTGCATTCAAAGGACTGTCAACCAATCCCTCGATGTGCTGACAAATCCAACTGTATGATTTGATATCTGATTGATATTTCTGCCCACATATTTCCTGTCATGGTGAGAGTACATGTATTGATAGTTAATGACACTTGAACCACAGGCTGTGGCCATGATCCATTCAAGCTCATGCCCATGGGAGAAAAGAAAACCTCACCCGCCTGATACAAAGGTAACTGACTTGTTGTAAATGTTCGGCTAATATCTAAGGAGCAGATGCTGTTGTCTGGAGCATATATATTAATATGTTTAAAGCAGAACGACAGGAATGAGGTTGATCAGAGAGAGAGAGACGTTTGACAGTTCTGTACTGCAGCTTCGACTCGCAGCGGCGGTGCGTGGCCCAGACAAAGGCGGGATTAGGTGCACCGCGGCCCGGCTACAGGAGGCTTATTCACGTCGCTGAAAGGATTGAATTCCTCCAGACACTCAGGGGAAGCCCGAGACAACCGGGCCCGCTACACCTCTCCCCCCTCCGCCTTCTCATTTACTATCCATGACTCCTTGAGACAAGGAGGCAGGCAGTGTGGAAACGAAAATCGGACACAGCCAGTCTCTGCTGTGTCTCGCACACGCGCAGAAAATATAGTGGAAAAGTGGCAAATCTAGGAAAATATCGCTTCCGCCGCTGCCCAGCAACAGGGTGGATCGTGCACGCGGAGGGTCGCCGGGGTTCACTTGGGCACGCGCTCCCACTGTAGTGCCCCCCCCCCCCCTCTCTCGCCGCATCTCGCGCCCTCAATGTGTAACCAGGCGTAAATACTGTGACATATTGAGCAGTAAAAATACGCCAGTCGTCCTGTCTGTCATGCTTTAAATCCCAGAGACCACGTGGCTGTCGACATATGCGTTTCATTAAATAGTATTCACTTTTCTGGCCATCTTAGTTGAATATGAATCGTTTGCTTTTTTCTCCATGACCCTTAGATTTTTCAATTCATTGTTTTGCTTATAAAATACCAGAAAATGGGGTAAATGGACATCAAAATTGTTAAAGCCCAAGGGGGATGAAAAAAAGCTGAGAAATCAGCTCTTAATCAGGTAATTCATCAAAAATGAACGAATCATTTCAGCTCTCTGTAAAACCAATAAGTCTTTATACAACAACATACAGAAACAGATTGTCCTCGATAGCCACGTAATATGGATATAATCCAGAGTGGCTACATACTGTGAGGTCCATCTGCCCTGCAGCCCCAGAAAGCTCAGGATAAGTCACAATAGATCAGATCATCAGCATCTCCCTGACTCCTTTTTATTTGCACGCACACACACACACACACACACACACACACACACACACACACACACACACACACACACACACACACACGGTGAGGAA
Source organism: Melanostigma gelatinosum (assembly GCF_949748355.1). Lineage (NCBI taxonomy): Eukaryota > Metazoa > Chordata > Actinopteri > Perciformes > Zoarcidae > Melanostigma > Melanostigma gelatinosum. The sequence continues at coordinate 14,201,014 of NC_136650.1, read as the reverse complement.
GAATAATATAGGCATGGATGTAATGGGCGGATGTTGCAGGTTGACCAATCATTGTTGGTGGTAAATTAGATTACATGTTGTAGTGGTGCCTCATGTATTAACTGGGACCTTAACCCGAGTGCTGACTGAATATGGTGGTTTTAGTACAGTGTGTGTGGATGTGCATTGTCACAAAGTAAGAGTTGTGTCTCCATCCAACAACAGCGTGTAGGACACTTATCCATGATTCCAACTGCGTCTTGCTGGTTCTGTGAAAAGGCTGATGGGAATCTAGCCAATCACAGTGGCTTCAGGTATAACACGTCGACTTGGTGACATGCTGCGCGTGATGCCAGAGGTGAAGAGCTGTTTTCACACCATTTCGAAGACGGAAATTGCTGAGCAGGCGAGTGTGCATTCAATATGCTCGTCTTGTCCTTGTAATCTCTTCATGTTCCCTTTTGCTCTTGTAATCTTGTAAAAGACTACCAGCTGCTAACAGGATGCTGCATATAAGTCTCAACAGGGAACAAATTGGCAGTGAACCTTTAAATGAAATTTGAATCAGTTGTAATCAGTTTTAACTGGTGGAGCATGTCTATCTCGTTCACAAACTGTGAAGCATTCAAGTTCATTCCACCTCGGTTTTCCCAGAGATGGAGTTGGCATAACACTTACTGCCTGGCTGGCTGATTGATCGAAAAACAAGAGAGAGCGAGAGCACGAACACTGGATTCTCTGTTTCCACTGCAACTCCCTCGCTCCGCTCTTCCTTTCAACATGCCACCTCTTTACATCTCACCATGGCAACTGCAGTGTGTGTGTGTGTGTGTCTGTGTGAGGTGAATCTCATGGTTCCTCAGCCACCACTAGTCTTCGTGACTCGAGGCACGTTCAGATGGTTTTAGTATGAGCTCTGAATGAAGTGCCAGACACTGAAAGCAGTGATCTCATTGGACACAGCGATTTCAGGGTGGCAGTGGGAGAGAAGTCGTCCAGCCAAGTATTTTCTGCGCTTTGGCTGTTTGTGCAGATGTACCAGGCCAGTGGAAAAGTGTGAAGAAGTGGCTTTGTGAAATTCTGTCAAGTGCAGGGACTTCATTCCTTCTTTCCTTCTTTTTTTCTTGTTCCCTTAAAAAGGCAGGGAACCAGCTTTGTCCAAAAGTAACAAAATCCACTCTCCAGAACCTCGTGTGTAATTCAGAAATGAGCTTTAGAGGCGCTGGGTTTTATTACTTTTTGACACGGTCCGGCTAGCTGTTTCTCACAGTTTCCAGTCTTCCAGTCTGAGCTAACTGGCTGCTGCTGGTTTCTTCACATTTTATTCACTTGATTGGAGTCAAATGTTTAAGCTGAGCTGAATACACAAACCCAAGATTCCATGTTTTTAGATTTCTTTATGTTTTACCAAGTTTTTACACATTACCCCAAAATTCACTCTGTAAGTTTTTGGTAGTTTAAAAGAGTTGTGTGGGTTTGAACAACGGTTGCACAGAATGAGTTTGTAACGAATGGCCCATCGGTGAGCTGCTGTGTGTTCAAACAGTCTATATATATATATATACACACACACACACACTTATAAATACATGCGTGTATGTACACAAGCCGTTGTCTATAATTTTGTCATCCACATTAAGATTATATAACACAGAATAACATACTTGACAAACTCCCACAGTGCTCTAACATTGATGCAGTGTTGAAAATAATAATATGTTAAAAAGGGAGTCAATCGATTGTTTACACATCAAAGTCAGTTGACCTGTCATGTGGAGTACTGCTGAAAAGCCCGTGTTATAAACTGGTTCGACATTTTGGGAAATGACCCGTCTTTTTGTGAGTGAGATGAGAAGATTAATACCACTGTCATCGCTGTATCAATGTTCTCATCTAACTCTTGGCAAAAAAGCAACTTACCGTATATTCCAAAATGCCACAGCATTTCTTTAAATAGATTGTGTAAGCCAAGTAGATCGAGTCTGATAAAAAAGACACAATTAAGATGAATTATAGGAAGCGTAGCATCAAGTGTTTTTGCAGCTTGACCCATGGTTGAGATTTCAGCCTTTGGTTGGGACAATTTGTTTAATCTGACTCTTGTGAGTCCCTCAACTTTATGGAATTGCTTTTTTAATGTCTTTTTTTGTGTGCCTGACTGACAGGGAGGCATTCACTGGTTAAGCACCATTATCACCACCACAACCAATCATCTTTGAACAAAGAGGCCCTGAACACCAGGATGGTGCTCAGCGATGACTCGGCTGAGCTGGACCACCTGATTGGAGCAGGGCTCGGGGCCAAACTCCCACTCAGCTCAACCAAACGTCACCGGTCTCACAAACACGCCCACCTCGACGTTGAAGAGGAGGACTCACCTGTGGGGGAGGAGCTCACTGCTGGAGGGGCGGGTCCAGACCAGCCCGGAAACCCCATGTCCGATGACGTCATCACCGTGGAGTTTCACAGCCCTGCGCCGGATATTGTGCCCTCTGATGTTGCTCTGGATTGGGCCAAAGCCCCCAAATCCCAGAAGCAAAAAGCAAGAGACCCAACTGCATGGACACTTTCCGACTTTTCCGACTACCTGTCCCCCGATGACGACCTCTCGGCGCTCGACGCGACTCCAGAACCTGAGCCCACGCCTTCACCCCCACCTGAAATGGAGGATGAGAATCCACTTCTGGCTGGTTCTCCTGCTGTTCCTGACAACGTGAGGCCTAGCACAGAGAGCGGGCCCTCCTCACCAGCTACTCGCATGCCCGGGAAGGACAAAGATGATGGGTTAGGCTTGGGTGGCGCCATGGGGGCCGACGGCTGCAGACTGGGCTTTGTGCGCTCCGGACCTGGGGTTTGTGTGTCTGAGTGTGACATCAAACCCAATTTCTGCTTCAATGGAGGAATGTGCACCGTGGTGGCAGGAATGGGAGCCTTCTGCAGGTGAGAAAAACACAAAAAATGTGTTAATTTCATCAGCTGGTTTTATTTATACTGTATGTACTGTACAGTATGTGAGTGGCAGCAGGGGTGTTTGGGGGGGGGGGGATTATTAGGCGCAAAAACATTCCCCTTTTTAATTGTCTTGTTGATTTCCAATATGTTCACTTTCCAACACAAAAGAAAAGATTTAGGACACTTCAGACAAGCGTACAGACACCGAAAACACAGACATGCACATTGGCTTAATGTGTCGTTAGGGTTCGAGAAGATCACAGCAGGGTCGCCAAAGGATTAGCTCAGTTTTGAAGGCGTGGGGTAAAGAGTGTGTGTGTTGACAGCTGATGTAGACACACATATAAAGTATAAGGACAATACAGTAAGGTCAGGGAGGCACACACACAGACACACATACTCGTGCACATACACACACATTCACAGACACACACTCGAGCATGTACGCCACGCCTCGATAGCACCATCTGTTCTATCCAGTAGACTCCATGTAAGCTTGGCGGTAGACTGTTGCTCATCTCAAATACCTGCTGAGTAACAGCGCACACACATTTACTCACACTCACTCATGCGCGCGCACTTCAAACACACGCTCAAGCACTCAATAAGGAAAAGACACACACACACACACACATTTTTTTTACACAGCAGGTAAGCAGAGAGGAAGTTATTTGACGTTATGTGACGTTTTTCTGATCGTTTCATTCATCAAAAAGGCCAATGTTGCCCCCTTTGTGTCGCTTCACATCCAGGTGCAATGTGCAGGACTACATCTGGAACAAAGGCATGCGCTGTGATTGGGCGGTCACAGAGTTCCAGGTGATGTGTGCGGTGGTGGGCGTGGCCTCCCTGGTGGTCATCTTCCTTTTCATGATCATCGTATTCTTTGCCAAGAGGCTGCACCGCCTCAAGACTGAGAACAAGCGCCTTCGCAAACGCAGGTGTGTGTGTGTGTGTGTGTGTGTGTGTGACAACCTGAGAAAGAACGTTGAACTCAAATGATAAAGAGGGCAGAGGAATTAAAGGGGGGAGAGAGGTGAGAATGGAGTTAAATTGGAGATGAAGTCGATAAGCAGTGAGCACTGAGAGAAATCCATCGAATCCATCAAATTAGATTTTGTAGTCACCAGCTGCAATGTAGTCTTCAGAGTGGATTTAATCCTCTTTGGTACCCACTGAATTATTTAAGTTCTGAGAACGAGAAGATATATTTTTGTGAATGACGTGTCTCCCAGAGGATTTAACCCCAGTTTCAAAACTGTGCAGAGCAACGCAGGGAAATATGAACCAACAAACAAACCAATATTTCTGACACAAACATCTCTGTCTTTGCCGTCCTGCAGTAAGTACCGCCAACAGAGCAGCGAGCCACAGACAGACGGCCTCTCCGTTTCCACAACGGCCGACGGCTCGCAGCCAAACGTAAGGAAACTGTGCGACACCCCTCCGATCGCTCCCCAAGCTCACACTCACAACCTGGCGTACTATGACAACATTATCTGTCAGGTACGCCCCAACTCTCCTCGTGTTTATTCAGCTTTTTTTCTCCTTCCATTCAACGTCTTTGTTCATCATCTTCGTCTTAACTTTTCAGTCCCATCATCTGCGTCTACGGCTTATTTCCTGTTTGTCCGTCTGTTGTATTCTCCATCTGTATTCCTCTTTGTTCAGGACGTCCACTATATGTTTTCTCTCTGGCAGCTGACACAGTGATTTGATTTCTGTCTTTCTGTGTCTATGTATGGCCATCTATCTGTTTCTACCCACAGTACTCACACCAGCTACCTTAAGCTCGTCGTGTTGTGCACACATCTTTGTAAAGTGCCCTGTTAACTGGGATTTCCACCAACAATTTCAACTGCATAGTATGTGTGTGTTTAATGCTATCCCCCATCAGAGGCCATCAACAACCAGCTACACCTGGGAATATAAACCCAGAAACTCTTATAATCACTTCCAGGTAAGCACAGCGGAAACGTCCGCATTGCGCTACAGCAATTTCCCCTTCCTGGCTTTGCTTTGAACCCACTGTGCAACTGCTAGACACCAGATTCGGCCCTCCATTTACTGCAGACCTCACTTCCACAAAACTCTTTCTGCATCTGATCTTGTATCAGCTGCATTCCAGGTACACTGTAGGTAGAAATGAGTAATCACCTCCTCGCAAGGGTTTCCTTCAATGGTGTGTGATTAAATAGCTAGTTCCCCCATGTTCTGCCTCTGTGCCTTCACAGCTTCCCGGGAAGCGTTAATGAAAAAAGCTGGGCCTCCATTTTGTTTGAACTGCAGGCTTCACTCTTGCACCGATTAAGTTCAGACAGCCATTTTAGGGTCCATGTGTTGCAGGTTTCCCCTTTTCTTCTGCCAAAGGTTGTGCATGTAGTGCTTCTACAACGTGAGTTACATAGAGGCATGTGTGTGTGTGTGTGTGTGCGTCTGTGAATATGAATACATACGCATTGATGCACTCATTTCTATCCATGTTTGTGTGTTCGTGGGGTTTTGTGCCCCTGCTGTGGTATTCAACAGTCACTTAGTAACCCAACTGGGTTACTAAGCCAACACAGTTTATAGGGTTACTGACGCATGCTTACATTCTCAATCTCTGTAAACATTGGCAAATCGTCTCAACAGAGGCAGATATCAACAGAGATTAACCACACACAGCATATACTGTCAGAACAGGACAAAACCATTTAGCTCCCAGAGCTTTAAGCTCTGTGAACTTGTCTGGTGTGAGCGGCCGTTTAGCATGTAGCCAGTGCGACCGATCGATGGCGGCCTACTTACCGTCTGCTGTTCCTGTGACCTTCAGATGTCTGTGACATGCCAATCAATCCATGGCTTGGTCATTTACAAGCTGACACATGCAGACGTACACAATCGTTTTTATAATCGTAGACAAACGCAGCTCTCGTGCTTATTGCATGCAAACACAAAGCACAGACAGATGGATTTTCAAAAGCGTATGTTCATTTGCAGTCCATTCGCAATACCTGGCTGGTCTAAATGAAGTGACCGAATTGTGACTTGCTTGTTTGAATAATAACTGTGCTCTCAGAGCTCCGCTGGCATTGAAGTGCAGTGGTTATAGATGTGTGTCTGTGACTTCTGGGTGCTCTAAATGTCAGGTCCAGAGGTTAAAAAGCCCCTGCAGACACTTGGCCTGCAATGCAGTTTTTTGAAATGTCAGAGGTCCGATTGGTATTTTCTTTATTAATGCTGAGGCCTGATTGGTTGATTTAAATAAAAGGCTTAGCATACAGCTGCAGTATCAGCCCATACAGTGACCCGCATCAGCTCAAGAATTATCATCTCTAGCATAAGGAAGAAGAACCCAGCATGACCCGTGCCTCTGGGATGTCCTTGTCATTTATATTTCTATTATCAGGGAAGGTTGCAGAGTGCAGACTCCCGTGTGCTTCCTTCAATACACATGCTGTAGCCAGCCTCTTCTTTTCACCCTTTGAAACAGGGGCTTACCTTTGAGGGTGCAATGCACCACAGAAGTCCATGCAATTATTCTATTTTGTGCAAGTTTTGTTAGAACTACAACTAGAGTGGTTTCCTGGTAAATGATTTCCCAGTCCAGTGAATTGGACACGTCAAGAAATGTTACCCCATCCATTTAAAAGATGTGTAATACATATTTTATACACAAGAGATTATACAAAAAGGAATCATGGTGGGAAAGCTATTAAGTCTTCAGGAGACGCATGCAGAAAAGCATTTCAGGCGTCGCACAGACTCCGACAGGTGCACACACACCAAAACATGCAAACACAAGGAGCTGACGCACTTTGCAGAACATCTACTTCCATATGTCCTGTGTGTCCTGCGTGTGTGTGTATTCAGGTGCGTTTGTACATGCGAGTGCGAGGTATGTATAACAAAGTATTAAACTCTCCTCACAGGATGACCCTCAGAAGCAGGAATACCCGGCAAAGTCCTCACAAGCCAAGGAGGAGGGGTCAATGAATATCCTCAACTCTCATTCCCCCAAACACGAGAACAACCGTCCAACCTCCGTCGTCCCCGACCAGGCCCACACGCCCAACAACACCGAGGAAAATGCAGAGGTAAACTCGCTCCAAAACAACCTGGTTTAATACCAGCATACGTCAAACTGTGCTGCAGGAGAATCAGACCAAAATATTAAACGAGCACACAAACTAAAGCAAATTGTTATATATTGTTGCAAAGTGCATACTGTGTATTTTTAAACAGTCCAATCAGGCCATAATGTCAAAAGCAAGCACAACATGAATTTAAGGATACAACTTGAGAAGCACAATAGTCCTGTTTACATGGCTGCCATGCCGATGCTGATCAGATAGTGGCGCCTCCTTTCTTTCCTTCTATCGCCTCTTAAACTGGACTAAAATCTCTGGCTTGGACCAACTAATGACTTACTTTCCTCTCTACTGATGCCCTGCCTTGGTCTTCGGCCAATGAACTCTCGCTCCTTCATTGTCTCCTCTTCTGTTTACCCCCCCCCCCCGCCTCTGCCTGCCCCGCCTTACTGTCTCTCCCTCTGCCCGCATGCATTGTTGTTATTGACGAAGTGTCTGAAAATGTAATATTTGCAAAAGAAGTGGAAATCAAGTGAATCTGTATTTGCGAAATATTCATGTTTGACATTGCTAATAAGTGGATGCGTCTAGATTATATGAGGTCAAAATAATTGCTTGGAGTTGATATTTGAACCATATACATATATTACACACACCGTGTCTTGGTTTTCAATGTGATTTATAATACTTTAATGTACTTGAGGTTCTTTTGTACTTTTTTGGGTATGGAGGATTGTAGTTCACAGTTGTTGGAATAAATCTTTTTAATTTTACCCAGCTTGTCCCTGTGTGTTGCTATGAGCTCTACTTTCCTTCTCGCTCTCTCTGCATGTCTGCTCATGATGAAGCCAACTGCTGCCCAAACTGCTCCCCTGCTAATAATAACTGACTGCACCGCTGACCCTGCTTTTGTGCTACAGTAGGCTGCTCACAGATTACGCCACGCAAACAATGGTTACCGTGCGCCCATTCAGCACCATGGACAGCTCTCCAAAATGAATGGAAGCCACCACAGGAGCTTGAAATATAACTCTTTTTAATTCTCCCTCTCAGAACATGAATATTTCAAGCTGGCTTTTTACTTAAAACCCCAGTGTTGTTGCTGAGAAAAGAATAAGGAAAACATGACATTTAGTGGAGACCAAATAAACAGAGCTAATTGGACTTACATTCATTCGATGGCCACAAACACGACTCCAAATGAATGCTGCTGTTGCTCCATTTGCTGGATGTGTAAATTGGCAAGTATTGTCACTTTAACTTATAAGGTGATAACATGTCAGTGTTGTCTTCACAGCGTCTTTACCCTGCCCCCAAGTGGCTAACAAATCAGTTGTTGCAGATTTAAGATAATGTGTCTGTGCCCAGGGATTTATCGTCTCATAATTCATCCATGCCTGTGTTTCTTTTGAGATTTTTTTATTTCTTAATTTTGGCCTCCGTGACTGTTCCTACATTGTTCCATCCTTCTCTGCTTGCCATATTTCCACATCAGGATGAAGTCACGATTGGCCTGCAAGTGCTCCTCCCCAAAGAGGCCAAGCTCCACTCAGAGACCAGCTCGCCTCTTCAGTACGACGTCTTCCCGTACAAGGTTGCCGACAGTGGAGACTCCGCCTCTCCCAGCCAAGCCCCTCACACTCGCAGTGCCAACTCCTCTCAGCCAACACCTAAATCGCCCAAAACACCCAAGTCCGCCAAGGAACACCCACCCAGTAACCATGAACCCTTGTCCGGGAGGCGCTCCTCACCTAGCCTTCACCCCTCACCCAGTCATCACTCTACTCTTATTGGCTATTCTTCCCCCACCTGCCATCCGTCTTCCCATCACCCTCCCTCTCAGTCCAAGTGCATGCCCACCTCCTCCTCCTCCTCCACCCCACCTCCGTTACGCAGGCCCAGGGGTCGGTTGCAAGGTCCCGGATCAGAGTGCTCTGGGACCGGGAGAGAGTACCAGAGTGGACACCTTCGTCCATCACCCTCCTCCCCTCACCTCACCCAACCTCCATCCCCATCCAGGGTGAAGTACAGCCCGGTCAGCACCCGATCTCTGCCACCACTCTCTTGACCTGGCTCTCCACACAGACTCATACATTCACACGCACAAACATCTGTCTGAAGCTAATCTCATCGGCGACATGTCCATCATGGCTCTAACTTTTCTTAAATTAGTGATATATAGATTGTCCATCCATCTATCATCCATCTTTGCACCCTGCCTCCTCACGGTTATACCTAGAAGAGGAGCAGGTCACCTGGTGTTGGTCAATGGAGCCAGAAAACTAGAACTGGGACAACTCTGCCTACACCACAATCTCTCAAACCAAGACATGTATGCACCGAAATACACGCATACAACGCCGCGTAATTGCTGCAGCCAAACACTCACACCTTCTTGTCAATAATAATAATAATAATAACCTCTCAAAGCTCAGGTTACTGCTCACACAAGCACAAAATGAACCAATATGTGTGAATATCCTCTCCTAGCATGGTGCCAACGTCAGCGACTGCTGAGGATATTGTTCATTACGGTTTCATATGTTTACGTCATTAGCCTTAGTATTATCAATTGTTTGTATAAATATTTTGCTATTCAGTGTGTGTAAGATTCTTTCGTGTTTTCACAGGCTTTTTTTTGGTATGTTTTTCATGTTTCTAATCCTCAATAAATAGACAAAACAACAACGTGTGCAGTATTGTGTTCTAAAGATGGGGCGAGGAAAGAGGAAAGCAAAGACTAAAAGAGACAGCAAGGCTGAGAGAAGAGACAGAGGGGTTTCCATTAGTGTTGCCAAGCTGCAAATCAAGAAGATATGACGGACTCCGCTGCCCCCGTGTGTCCACAGCAAACACTGGAGCTCCAGACACATTTCAGGCTGAAAGCCAAATCAGTGCAATCAGATATAAAAGCAGTAAATCACCATTTTAACGGTCTGTGTTTGTCTACAGTATGAACTGCAGTGTATTGATTATGTACGCGTGTCTGTGCATAAGACTCACATTAGAGAGTCATTGACCGTGTTTCCATATTTCTGCAGTTTGAGAAACACTGCCCGAATATATGTCGTTAAAAACAAGATGCAGCTGACGTTAACCTTCGCTGGATGACGGTCATTGTGGCCACACGTGACATTTACTGACGTTACACGCTAAAACAGAGCGTAACAGTAACGCAAGTGAATATAGAAGTTATGAAGTTCAAACCAGACGAAGCACACGACTGGAAGCTAATGTAGTGAGTTACCTAATTAACGCTCGCTATCTTTCGTGCACTTTTCCCCGTTGAACTTTCTTTTGGTCGCTCGTGTATTATTGCATTTATTGTATTTTTGTAGAACACAAGAACAATAGCAGGCCAATCAATTTTTGTCTGTAAATATAGAATAATTGAAAGGAAAATATTGACAAATATAACCGTTTTTGTAAATTTGGTTTACCTTTATCAGGAAAAACAGGCGCAACAAGGGAACTCCAGTTAAAATCTTTTCTTTAAGCAACAGATATTATTTTAATAATGATATTTTTTACAGGCAGACTGTTAAACGAGTATTTCAACATTAAGAAACACATTCAGAATGGTAGTAAGTGTTTAATTACCATGTGGGGCGCTATCACAAAACCACATATACCATTCTACCTTCTATGTTGTGATTTTGTCTCAAAGGAAAATACCTGATTCAGAGCAGATATGGATGCTGTAACAGAAGAAAACATTGAAACAGAAAGATTTAACACGTGTGATAAAACACACTCAACTACTGATACTGACAAAACAACACTGCATGTATTCAATCAGGATCCATCCAGTTCAAACACGCACAGCTCGTTTTATTCCCTTTGAATCCTTTTGTAGTTTCCCCTGCACGTTCCCCTCATGTTGTTACTGTATTGTTTATAACGTGAAGGGTAGTACTTCTTTCGTCTTTGGCGATCAGGGCTTGAATGTGCTTACCTCTTGCAGAAGGCACTTCTGTTTCTTCAGGCAATTCCAATTAAAAATCGAGGGCCTATTACACACAACGTGACCTCTTCCACTGTGGTTAACAGCTGTAGGCTGCAGTGGCTCAGCCAGCTTTCATTCTCTGACTATTTCCTGGATGAAAAGCACATTCTCATTCCAGATGGAGTAGGTGAAGGTGAAGTTATCCTTCCGGCTGTACTAGGCTGTGTTGACATGAAAAGAGTAATTGACAGGTTTTTAAATTCTCCGTTTCCCTCAGTGACACTCAGGGTCTCTAAAGAGCCCTCCTGTCCTGCTCCACCTGCAAGGTGCTTACGGTGTGTCCTCAATATGTCCTCAGTTGTCTTTTTGTTTTTAGCTGTTGAAGGGTTGAGAAGTACCCCAGTGCAGGACATAGAAGAGCCCTGTGGTCTTGATGAAGTTTCATTTTTGGAGTGACATTGAAACTAAAATAGTACTTTCTTATTTGGAAATATGAGGTTTTTATGGGATTCGTTTTTCTCTATTGGTGCATGAAATAATAAACATTGTATTCAACATTTTAAATTTCAAATTAGCTGCAATAAAGGAAATGTCTATAGATCCTTTAAATCGATGTATCGTCACCATAGAAGAAAACCCCAATGCATTTATTGAGCAACATTAAAAAGCAGATTCTTGTGGAACAAACCCCAAATAAAGTGTCTGTCTGCAAACTCTGGTCCTATCATCAGAGACCTGTTTTCACCATCCAGGCTTTCTCCTGAAAAGAGGTCTGTTGTCACGGATCACAGCCAGATGTAAGAGCACATCAGCCTGCTCAAACAAAGTTCAAAACAACCTTTCAGGCTTGGTCTGTGTGTCTCGCAGTCAAAACTGAGAGAATGTTTGAGGAAAGGGTGAAACCAGCCACAAAATAATAGAGAATGCGGAAAAAAGATGCTCATAAAAATATATATTTGAATGACTTAGTTTGATTGCAAAAAAATACAACCTATTTGTCCACATCCGTTATTTTTGTGATCAATTTAGCAGAGAGATGTTTCAGATCTTTGCAGTCCTAAACCCTAAATTAGCTTTCTATATGTAAAAACTCAAAACATCACTTCTCAGCGTGTTGCTGCCACGCCAGACAATAAAAAAAACAGATCAGTATCACATGATAACGTGAAAGGTTTATTGTTATAACAAGATATTTCCACCGTGTGACATACCATTATACGTTATAAGATTTTAATATGCTACTATTTATCCTGTTATAACGTGAAACATTTCAAGTGATCTGGGACTACAGATGAAAAATGGCACATTTGCAGAAATGTTTTTATTAATGTGCACTGTCCCGTTCAAATAAACCAATAATCTAAAATAAAAAATGATGGTGAAACTCCTGTTTGAGTGAGGACATATTGTGTGAAGAACGGATAAATTGAAGAGTGTGGCTCAATTACACGATTCATGCTTGGGTTGAGACATGTAGGCTGCTTAACTCCTCTGAGATGTCACCTTGCACAACCTTCTCTCCAACCTGCCCCACTTTTGTGTACGTGCGTGTGCGTGTGTGTGTGTGTGTGTGTGTGTGTGTGTGTGCACGCAGCTCCTGTATAAACCACTGAGTGGCAGTGTTGCCCCGCATTCCAACGTGCACTGCTACTTTACCTACAGATAAGTCCCCCTGGCACTTTGAAACTGCTGATCTGCATCTTCGCTTGCATTCACTCTCTGTCGACTGAGGCAATGTAAACTGATTCAACGTGATACTGTGATAATTGATGTTGTTATCATGTAGATATCGGGGCGATCTTTGATGATCTTGGGCGTTTAAAGCTCTGCAGGGGAGGAGATGAGAGCTGGGATAGTGCACAGGTATGTGTGTGTGTGTGTGCACGATAAATCATATGTGATCTGTAGTTAATGCGGAGCTGGGTTGATGAGATGATATCTTTGCATACTGTATATGTAGAATGTGTGCGTGAACGACAGGCCTATGAAGTGTATTGCCTGCTGGCAGCCACATTACTGCCTCTTGGCTACAAAGTTTTTTTGCTGACCCAAAACAGATGTAATTTATCTCTCTGCCCTCCCTTCTGTTTTACCCCCACCCTCACACACACACACACACACACACACACACACACACACACACACACACACACACACACACACACACACACACACACACACACACACACACACACACACACACACCCACGCATAAATTTCTCCTGAGAAAGCAGATGAAGGATTTTATAATTAGTGCATTTGCCTACCCACACAATGCAGTGAATTTACTTTGTTTTCATACAAAGCCCAATTCGATTTTTGATCGAAGCGTTGATTCATCTGTTTGTTTACTTTCAGAAGACACAGGAATGTCAAACACGTTTCCTCTCTCTGCCGAATCTAAAATACGGACGATAATAACCCATTAAATCTGGGTAATCTGATCGACTTTATTCATCTGTTGTTCATCCTCAACAGAAACATCAACTATATTTGTATGTATGGTTTTCAAGTTGTGTGTTTAATGCTTTTTAATGTATCTTACGCTCCACAATATTAAGAGTCTCCCTCCCACTCAATATCTCGCTCTCTCTCTCTTTTTGTTGTTGCTGTTGCTTTTGTGTCCGCTCCTCTCTGTGAGTCTGGCGAAATGGCTTTCTATTCAGCAGTGAGAAATGTCACCACTTTGTGTGCGTGCATGCGTGTGTGCAAAGGCAAAGTGTGTACTTTTTTGAGACACTACATTGTAAAGTCACTTCATCCAGATCACAGACAACACATTTTCCCACTTACACTGGCCTCTTGCCATGCAAATAGTTTGGGTTGTATTCATCTGGATTTGTTCAAATGCCATTTTTGTATTTGTTTTTATCTGCATACCTTGGTACCACTATGTGTGTGTGATTTAGGTCTGGTGATATTCTATAACTTTTTCAAAAATCCCATTAAATTACCAAAAGTAACTTCATTGTCGTCTAAAATCTATTAACAACAATGAGCCACAATGTGTTCTTTCATCACGATGAACATGGGGGCTGTAGTATATTTTGAGTCGATGCCACACGCACCATCCTGCTTCTGTAGATACCCATACACACACACACACACACCAAATGTCTATTCATCCGCCGCTGAAAATAGTTCCAAACAAATGCATTTCTGTTTGAGAGACGTTTACTAAATATCTCGGTTAAATGCCAGACAGGAAGAGCAGTTAACTCCTCTCAAAGTCTTCTCTCCCTCCTTCCCCTCCTTTTCTTCTGCTTCTTCTTCTCCTCCTTTTCTTCTGCTTCTCCTCCTTGTCCTGCTGTCATTTAGGTTTTCACCCGCGGTAGCTTCCCTCTCTCTCTTTACCCCCCTCCTTCAATCTCCCCCCCTGGCTTCCATATTGATTTACTTGGTATCCCGTTGTCACATTCTTGCGGTGAAGGTTTCCGGCTGAAAAACCGATGACATTTACCTCCCAGTCACCACACGGCTCATTTAAACCCCACAACACAGTGCACTACCTTTTACAGCTCATGCTGGTGCTGTGGAAGTTAAAGGGTGATTGCAGACATTCTGAACATGCAATGGTGTAATGAACCCCTTATATCTGAGAAGTGTGAGTCAAAAGCCTGAATGATTTTGGTAAACAACTATGAACATGTTGGTGTTTGTTCCCAAACTTTGCCTTCTCCTTGTTCCCCATCTTCAGGCCGACTCTACTTTCCTCCATTGGCCCTTGTTACCATGGAGATGTCTCAGCTCCAAGAGGGGCTTTAATTAAGAGTAAAGAGTGAGACAATGAAAGGCAACGAGAAAGACTTTTTTTGTTAGGTCAAATAAGTAGAGGCACACACACACACACACACACACACACATACACACATAACATATCTGAGGGCAGGATAGGAACACCTGTGGAGAGGAACGTGGGGACCCAAAGGCTGCACCCTGCTTTCACCCAGTGGTGCTGGAACCCAAATTTACTAACGAGGGTGGGAGGCATGACACACACACACACACACACACACACACACACACACACACACACACACCGCACACACACACACACACGTGCTCATGAGACGCAGGTGTGCACATTGGGAGGGGCACAGCAGGACCACCGGCAGTGAGGCTTAGAGGGATGTGCGGTGACGGTTGTGAATGTTAAAAATACAAGCAGGGTTCTTCTCTCTATTCCCACGTAAAGCCTCTCATTGGATTAGATTATAATAAAGAACATTCATTCAAATATCTGTCCTTGTGAAGCTTGAAGAAATGTATGTACAGAATTTAAGGATGTGAGTCGATTAAGCAGCTTCTGTGCCGCGATAGAAAGAAAACATGATGCAAAACATGATGCCGTGCAAGAGCTCTGTGATTGTATTCAGTCTAATAAAAATAACTTCATATTCTCTTTCTGGTTAGGAGATTAATCCTCATATTAATTGACTTGAGAGCTTATATAAATACGTTATAATTCCAAAGCCTACTGATGCTGAAGTCGGTGTGAAATTGCATTAACGTTCTGTCATTTCCCTCTTCTCTCCTGTTTAGTGACTCGTTACCGTCACCACTGACTTACAAGTGGCTCTCTGACTGAGGGAGTTAATGTGTTCAAGAGCCAGCTGTCCCTCAAATAACACACTCAATAATTCATATTGCACAAACACACACATGCTGATCTGTGTGTGTGTGTGTGTGTGTGTGCGCGTTGAGATGCAGGTCACTTTAACACTTTTTGTGTAAACTCGGCAGTAGCAACATAAGTGCTGACCAGTCATGGGCGCAGAATTCTTGCTTACTAAGGAGGGAATAAAACAGTGTGTGTGTGTGTGTGTGTGTGTGTGAGTGTGTCTGAGAGAGAGAGAGAGAGAGAGAGTCACAGCAGGTGTGTGTGTGTGTGCAGAGCAATAGGGAGGGAGGCTGTGTATGTGTCCTCTTTACGAATGGAAATCAGAGCTCTCACGTGTTGAGCCAGCAGAAGAAGAGAAGAAGAGAAGGAGATCCATCATGTCAGACTGGGGTCACAATCGCACGGCGACCTTACCTCACACGCTCCAAGTCATTTCCCCAAAATGTTTACATTGAGCCTACACCTGCCCTTCTCTTTAATTAACAAGTGCAAATGCATTCAGGGATCATACATCAGACAGTTTGACAGACAAGAAAGCACTTAAATATCTAGATTTACATTTCATGATCTAGATTTGCAAAGTCGTGTTTGGTGGGACTGCAAGCAAGAGTGGAATCTTGTCCTATCGGCAAGACAAAAGTCTTCATAAGCACATTGCAAGTCTTTCATGTCTCTGAATGCTGACCATTAAAATGTAACAGTATTTGGCAATTTGTATTCTTTCAAAGCTGTGATAACACTGTTTAGTTATATATTTGTTTGTGCTAAAGGTACAATTTGTTGTGTTTCAGGGGATCTATTGGCAGAAATGGAATATAATGTTCATTATGTTCATGTTTTCGTTGGTGTATAATCACCGTAGAATGAACCCTGAGGAAGCGTGTCCATGTTGCACTGCCATGTTTCTACAGTAGCTCAGAACGGACAAAGCAAACAGTGGCTCTAGCGAGAGCCTTTTGCTTTACGCTGCCTGAAGGCCACCGTAGTCTGACTTCCGTTGCTCCTTCAGTTGTTTTTAGGGAAAGTATGGCCTCTGAGCCAAGCCAATGGGGTCAACACTGTTTTGCATCCAGCTGGTCACGTTATTGTAGCCTTGAAAAGGGAGGAGTGAGCGGAGAGCTATTACGTTTGTTGCAACAAACGATCAAACGCTCAACTCTGTATTATTTATTTTATATTGTTCTGGGGTTTATTGCGTTTGTTCTCCAGCCTCAAGTCAAATCATGTCTCAGGGTGTTGAGTCTCAAAAGAACAAAATTCACAATAGTTCCAAATCCCTCGTCGACATCTCTCCCGTTCACAGTTTAGGGAGATTCATGCAGGTAAAACTGAAGGCCAGGTAAAAAGGTTTTGGCCTTATGATCTTGACATTCGTGTTTTATTCGTGACAGTCTAGCAACTGATATCAAAGCACTTATTGCTCCCTCTAAATGCATCATTATACGCCATATAGGTACTGTGCTTGAATCCATTTCGAGGTGTTTTATTCCTTTAATCTGGTCATTGGTTCATTGGGTGGCGTACCAGACTGAAAAGTGACTAACTGGTCTTCTACCACATCCAAGCACACCAGGCTGGAGTTCATCTTCTTCTCTTTCTGCTCTGCTGCTCTAACAGGCAGCGAACCCCAACCCCAACCCCAATACCCCCCCTTCCAACCTCCCTCCACTCTCTCCTCTCGTCCACCCCCACAAGAGCCTGATGATGTGCAGGCTCCACATAGCAGGACTTTCAAACGACATCATTACCATTTCAAAGAACCTGCTGCTGCCTTATGGACCTACAAGCTGTGGCATGTTATATGGAGCGGGACGTTGTTTTGCCACAAACTAAATCACCACCTTACATGTTATCTAAAAGGCAACCAACTATTGCACGTTTGGTTGTGTGTCGTTTCAATTGGGGGAAAAGGCATCAATGCAGTGTGTGTATCCGCTGATGTTGCAGGGCATCACGACCGCTTGTCAGTTGTTATAATGAAAAAAGGAAAGCCTTGTTTTTGCTGCCGTCAATTACATGGCAGATATAAAGCAGAGACCAACAGAGAGAGGGGCCGAATCACATGCAGGCCTCCGAGGATGCATTTACACTACACGAGACATCAATTGGGAGGAAATGATTCTCATTTGATTATTTATTGCCCGAACAGACGAGGAGGGGGGTCCCACGCGGTGCGGGAGGAAATCTGTCAGCCCACCAGCTTGAGGCGTTCTTAATTTAATACTGCCGATACACAAACACACAGACTTAAGCGCCCAGCAGTTCCTGCTGCAACATTAATGTCCTCAATTATCCTCCTATGCACAAATGTCAACCTTTGTCATGCAGCCTCCATCCCTGCCTCTCCATTAGTCACCCTCCACACCTTCACTAACCGCCTCTCCCACACCTTTGTATTTGCCTCCATAACTTTGAGCACATTCATTGCTCCACCCCTTCCCTCCTGTCTGTATTCCTCTCTCTGCTTTGTGCAACTCATCGTATCCAGCCCCCCCCCCCCCCCCCCTTTATCCTGCTCCGATATTGAACATTTCTCCACCACATCTGCCTCTCTTGTTTTGTTTCACTGTCTTTTTTTTTCTTCTTATCCTCTCTCTGCTTGGGGATCCTCTAGTGACATCACTCCGACAGTTACCATGGTTTCGGAGGGGGGGGGACACGTAATACATTTTAAAATCAAGCAGACGGGCTCTGTGCTGTTGCATCTCACACTAAAATAAACTAGAGGACACAAGACGTTCAAAGCAATTACTCTTTATTACAACATCCAGACATGGTTTGTGGGTTTAGATGAAAACATGACACGTGTGTGTGTGTGTGTGTGTGTGGGGGGGGGGGGGGGGGGGGGGGGGGGGTCAGGTCAGGGTTAATGATGGGTCTGTGTGAATGAACAAGTTATCGTCATACAGGTCTTCATCCAGGTCGCCTTCCTCTTCTGTGAAATAGGTAGGGAAAGGCGGGCTGAGCAGGGTGGAGCTCCTGGTTGGCAGGACAGTATCTCTTACCTTGAGAAAACACACACACACACACACACACACACACGCGCACACACACAGTAACAGCTGTGAGACACTTCTTAATTAGTACTGAAACAATTAAGGGACAGAAAAATGTGCTTCGAGTTGCCAACGGTTTTCAAAATCGTGATTCAAGCAAAAACTGCTCAAATGTGGACAGTTGGGCAGATGGTAGAAGAAAACAGGCACTTTGGTGATGTTACCTTGCGTTCTGGAAAACGTGTTACAGGCATTTACCACTATTTTCGACAGCAAAATCTATTTTCAAATCTAATCAGCAGTTCTCAAACGTTTTCCGTCAGTTGCCCTTCAGAAGCAGGGAAACCTTCAAGAAATCAAATCATGTTTTTGGATTCATGGTTGGCAACATAACATCACAGTGAGTGACGACCTCTTTACATAGAAGCCATTATTGCTAGTGGCAGATGCTGCCATTCCTGCCCTGAATTAATGAATTTTATTTATATAGCGCTTTTCACAGACAGTGGTATCACAAAGTGCTTAACAGAGCAGATATTTAAAAGCATAAAAACACAATGTGACCCAAGGGTCAACAAATTATCTACACAGAGAAAAATTAAAAAATTTAAAATAATAAAAAATAAAATAAAATGTAAAACATATTTTAAGAGCAGGTCTAGGACATGGGTTTACTTTTACACAAACGCCAGCCTAAACAGGTGGGTTTTGAGCTGGCTTTTAAAAGTATTCACAGTATCTGCGAGGTGCAGAGTTGCAGGCAGAGCATTCCAGAGCCTCGGGGCCACTGCCTCAAAGGCTCGGTCACCACGGGTCTTAAATCGTGTGCGTTGGACTGACAGAAGACCTAGAGCGTTTGACCTGAGAGTGCGGGCGGGTGAATAGGGGCGAAGTAGATCAGCTACATAAGCCGGAGCCTGACCGTGAAGTGCTCTGTAAGTGATGGTGAGAATTTTAAAGTGTATCCTAGATGCTACAGGGAGCCAGTGGAGAGATCGGAGTACGGGGGTGACGTGAGACCGTCGATTTGTCCTGGTGAGTAATCTGGCGGCAGCGTTTTGGATGACCTGCAGACGGTTAAGAGCAGGTACACTGAGTGATGTGAAAAGTGAGTTGCAGTAGTCAATGTGTGAAGAGATAAATGTGTGTATGATCATTTCTAATTCAGGTGTTGATCTCAGTTTACTGATATTTCTTAGATGGAAGAAACATGACCTGGACAGATGCTTAACATGAGGGTCAAACGACATGGATCGATCAAAGAAAATCCCAAGATTGCGCAGGTTGCAATGGGCAGCAGAGGAGAGTGGTCTAATAATCTGCCTGATCATGGGGACAAACTCCTCTGGAGCAATAACTAGGACCTCCGTCTTAGAGTCGTTGAGTTGCAAGCAGTTTTCTGCCGTCCAGTCTCTGATGGCATTGACACAGTCCAGGAGCCTAGTTAATGTGAAGGCCTCGCTGGGTTTGAATGACAGATGGAGTTGGATATCGTCTGCATATAAGTGATAGGACACATTATAGCTTTTTATGATCGGTCCCAAAGGTAACAGATAAAGGGAAAATAACAGAGGCCCCAGAACCGAGCCCTGCGGTACACCACAAGACAGTGGAGAGGTAACAGACACAAAATCACCCACAGAGACATTGAAACTTCTGTCATTGAGGTAAGATGTAAACCAGTCTAACGCTATGCCAGATATGCCCACCCAATCACGTAGCCTCTTGATCAGGATGTCATGGTCTACAGTAGGGCTGGGCGATATGGCCTAAAAAAAAAATCTCCGATTTTTTTACAAAAAATCCGATTCACGATTTAAATCGATTTTTTCCCCCACAAATTTTTGCAGATGACAGAAGCTGTTGAAAACATTTTTTTATTTTATTTTGTGATGATTTTCCCTCGTAGGTTGATAAAAATAAAGTGCAAACAAAACCTGAACATTGTAGAAAGGTGCCTGTAGTATACAAAAAGTATTTGGTCACTCTTTTGTTTCCCTGAATCATTTAAATATAAAATTAAATTAAACATAACATTAAATGGCATTAAATAGTAGCCTTCCATTGTAAACAACTGTGCAAATGTAACTTTTTACACTAAGCTTTTCTAACTGAATACACTGATACAAACACAGCATGAAATAAAATGTATGTGACCCTTTAACATTCACATTTTCAAAAGTGCAACATCTGATCTAACATCAACATAACATATTTTGCACAGTAAATAAGTGCATGTAAACAAAATCAAGTGCATTCACAACATAACCAACAGTATTAAACAGTAGTGCATGTTTTTTCTAAATATTTTTTGCCAGGAAGACGGCATCGCTTGTGCTCCCGCGGTCCTGCTCCCTGCTCAGGGCGCAACGCTTCTCCCACTCGGCGGCATGCCTCTGTTTGAGGTGCTGCATTAAATTTGTTGTGCTGCTTGATTTTGTAGCAATAGCTTTTAGACAGACCTTACATCGTGGTGCTGTTTGTTCGGTGTCAGATGACATGAACCCGAACCATTTCCAGACCACCGAAGACACATTCTTCCCTCTCTTAAGAACGAGAGCTTCACTGCTGGCCGCCATTGTTTTCGTTTGTAAACAATGCGCGCGCACTCAACTACGGGAACCCAACGGGGGGGAGGAGTGGGGGCGATTTTCTCGATTTTCAATAAAACACATCGCCTTAAAGCACACATTCGAATTAATCGATTAAATCGATTTATCGCCCAGCCCTAGTCTACAGTGTCAAATGCAGAACTGAGGTCCAGAAGAACTAACACAGAGCAGTCACCTGCATCAGCACACATGAGAATGTCATTTGAAACCCTCAGGAGAGCGGTTTCAGTAGAGTGTTGCTTACGAAACCCAGACTGGAACTTGTCGTACATGTTGTGCCTCTCCAGTGCAGCAGTAAATTGTTTGGCCACCACTTTCTCTAAAATGTTGGACAAGAAAGGCAGTTTTGATATGGGCCTGTAGTTCATGGGCAAAGCTGGATCTAAGTTCGGTTTCTTTAATATGGGCTGGATCGTGGCATGTTTGAAATAGGACGGGACAATTCCTGTAGACAATGAGGTATTGACAATAGATGTTACGGCAGGGCCAATAGTTAGCAGATAAACCCGAGGAATTCTCAAGGGAACGAGTACAAGGATTCAAATCTTCACAATATCATTATTCTTACTAATAATCTTGTTACAGCTTAACATTTTAATCAATTACTAAAATGATTCATAATTTGAATCAATAAAACATCTATTCTTCATTTACATAGGGTCATTAGAGCTGCACAGAACAATACAAATAAACAATGAACAAACATTAACCTGCTTGTGTGCCCTTTAGGGCAATATAATCTAAGTCAGGGATTCCCAAAGTGGGGTGCGCGCATTCGCAAAAGTGCATGCGGTGCATGCGCATTCGCAAAGTGGGGTGCGCGAGCTGCCTCTAGGGGGTGCGCGAGAGGAAAAGTGTAATGGCGGTCTGATGGTGTAATAATATTAAATCTAAAAAAAAAATGTAATTTTAATTTAAAAACTGTCAGGTGGGACATCTGAAGCTATCAGTCGTAAAAGAGGAGAGGGACAGAGAGAGAGAGAGGAATCGGAGGCGAGGGGAACGGAGAGGTGGGTTGGGGAGAGACCGGGAGAAGAAATCGAGCCAGAGTCAGAGGAAGATGAGACGGAGGAGACCGAAAAGGAGGAAGGGATTGCACAGACAAATCGGGAGCACATCGGCCCATCGCGGAGTCAAGGTGAAAGAAGAGGAAACGAGAGTGAGCATCAGACTGGGAAAAAAAGAGGAAATATGATGAAAAGTATCTGTGTCTGGGCTTCACTTGGATTGGCAACGCAGATTCCCCAAAGCCACAGTGCGTGGTGTGCAGTGAGGTTCTGGCTAACAGTCTGAAGCTCTTATTTACGTCGCCACCTGAACACCAAGCATGCCAGTGCAAGTCAAAAGCCCCTTACATTGTTTATATCGAAATTGGAGGAGTTACAAAACAGCCCAAAACAACTGGAGTCTCATTCATGTGTTGGTCTATAAATGACGCACTACGGGCTTCATATCTGGTTACAGAATAGCGAGAAAGGGGCTACCGCACACAATCGCCAAAGACGTGTGCTTGCCAGCTGCCAGAGAGATGGTGGAATGTATGATTGGAGAGAAAGAAGCAAACAAGTTGGACATGATCCCGGTGTCCAACAACACTGTGTCGCGCGAGCAAACTGTGTAAAAAGTTTGGGAACCGCTGATCTAAGTGAATCTAGGAGTGTGTGTGTGTGTGTGCGTGAGTGTGTGTGTAACACAGCTGAGCTGGGTGAAATGCAATGCACATTTGTATTCATTACCGCTTGTCTGCAAAACAAACAATAGGCCGAGTGTGTGTCCACGCACACAAAAAAAGGCGAACACAACCTGCTGAGTATGGAGATGGATGCTGTGGATATTATTAACATCATTAAGGTGCTCGCTTCCATTCCCTCACAGAAGAACACACAAACACAAACGGATGCACACACACACACACACGCTGCTGATCCAGCACAGTGTAGATGGATCGCACTGTCTTGCAGCTGTGAAGGTAGTTTTACAGGTGCAAGGTCACTTGTCTCTGTCAGAACACGAAGCATGCTGGGATTGACCTTCGATCTCATACATCACAAGTGTTTCCGAATATGATTATTTTTACCTTCAATACGCAGTTCTTGTGGCCGGGCACAGAGCCGTTGACATAGAGCACATTATACTTGGTATTGACCCTCCATATCTGGAAGAGAGAGGATGCAGATGAAAGAGCATTGAACTGACATTGCAGGCAAAGACAAAGAAAACTTCAGCACCATGACCGTGTGTCCTTGTGAGTGTGTGTACCTTCAGTCCATACGCTGTGACGAAGATGTTGCCCATCATGCCGGGCATCTTTTTCCCTTTGAAAACCTTGGCTGGATCCTAGACGCAGATGATGAAAGACACATGCGCTCACATGACCGGATTATGGGAAGCCAACTGTTCATATCTGGCGTGGACGAGCGTCTGACACAGTACGTGTGTGTGTGTGTGTGAGCATTTTACTCAGTGCGTGTGTGTGTGAGCGTTTTACTCAGTACGTGTGTGTGAGCGTCTGTGTGTCTTACCCCTCCAGGTCCAGAAGCTCCTGGTCTGCGATGAGTTTTGGTTTGGCCGTGGGTGGCTGGCTGACCTTTGAACCCGTATCGCTTCATCACGCCTTGAAACCCCTTACCAATGCTACACACACACGCAACAAAATTCATACTTTTACATTCAAGTATGTTGACTTGTTGCCTCAGAGGATAGGGTTATAAAAAGAGAGGTTTGGACTTTCTTGTAAAGTAAAAAAAGCAATCTTCAAAATGTGATGCTTGGAGCTGAAAGAGGGCAATAAGTGGGAGAGGAAGCAAAGAGGAAGCGCCAGCGAGGAGGGAAAAGCTGGCAGAAACATAACTTACGATTTGGCTGTGATGTCCACATATTGGCCTGGACGGAAATGTGCGGCATAAAGAGGAGTGCCTGAACACACAACAAACAAGATCACATTACATTTGTACCAAAACGGCCAAAAACTAAAAAAAATGATTCTATTGTGCGACATGAAAAACATAGTAAATGAGTATTTATTTACTTATAAAAGCTAAATCACGTGTGTTTACCTGGCTTGATGAGGGCGTTGTCTGAGACTTTGAAGGTGGTGACTTTATGTTTGGGAGGCACGCCCGCATTCCGGAACATCTCCATTTGCTCTTCAGACCTCTGTCGGTCAGAGTGACGGAAAGAGAGAGAAAATGTGCGAGGAAGCAATGTGAGAAGGAACAGCAGTTGGACTTTGGCATATTAAAATTAACAGTGGGCCCTGTTATAACTGTACAGCAGCCAAACGCACGCGCACGCACACACACGCACGAACGCACGCACGCACACACGCACACAGGCATACGCGCGCACACACTTGGCGGTGAGCGCCTCTGACATTTGCTTTCGCTCGGCTCGCTCTCATCTCAGCCCCTCCAGTCACTCTACACTCTCTCGCTCCCTTTCAACAGACGGGTGAGAAGCAGCCTGCCAGAGCTTCTCACTCCGACAAACTGACTGGAACGCGATGCGGCCGCGTGAGAGGGATTCTAAAACAACCTGTCAAGCTATCAAGACCCAATGAATACATTACACTTTGATTTATACAGCCGTGTTCTTTTTTTCCCCTTAACCATAAAAAGACAGATGCAACATTTAGAAAGAAAAAATGCCTCCTCATACATACTAAGAGGCCATTTAAAAAGAACAAAAACAAACAAACTGTCTACTCTTTTTGAGATAGACATGTTGGTTCACAGGACAGCCAGTGTTGCGAGAGATGAGAGACTGATGTGTTGGTGGGTGAGTATAATTTCCTGACTCTGGATCTGTATTCATGAACGCTTTTAGAACTGGGAGGCCTGATGTGATCTCAATGCTACGGGGAAATGACAAAAAGTCAGTCGTGCTTCCATAAAGCTGTCGCACCGATTAGATTTTATTTTTCATGATTATGAAATGTAGCCAAAACTAAAATGAGCAAACAATGGACATTGTGATGTGAGTGAGTATTTGGCTGCTCTGCTGGCATTAAGAGCATAGCGACGGGTACGATAAGATATTCTCACACAATTTAGTACAAATTGAACGGTTCAACAAGTCATCAGTTTCAGCCATTAATGAATATTACATGTAAAGTAATTGTCTATAATGTTGAGATTTTTTGGTGGAATTTTGAGTGAATAATTCAAACCAAAACATTTCTTTGTATTGTTATGTATTATTGAGTAATGATGCAATTTCTAGGTAAAAAATAAATAAGCAGAAAATAATTATGAGACGTTTCTGTTCTGGGACAGCTGCTGAACGACCTCTCATGGAATAACAAAGCAGAGGCATTTCAGCTTTCTATGATTATCCTCACATGTCTATTACTTATCACAAACCTAATCCAAGTAATATCTTTGTCTTCCAAAATGTTACTTCTCATACAACCTGCAGTAACTATGGCCTCGATCAACATGCATTATTTAATGATATTAACAGATGTTTCTTACATGGAACGGTGATACGTTTTTGCCTCCGACCAAGAGGGCGGCAGTGTGTCCATCATATTCTTCCTTGGACAAATGCTTTATTACATGGCAGTCCTGCACCTGGAACAAAACAACAGAGGCTGGATTAACAACAGTCAACAATGTGCAACTCTGACCTATAACATATAATATGCAATTAGCTGAAAGTGTAAAACACTTAAATATGGGGCAACTGGCTCACTCACAGAACCTCACTATCACTACGTTTAGGATGACATCACCATTTAGCAGAACGTGATACATTGCGAGTAAATCAGAGGACGAGGAAAGAAGAGGAAAATATAACCCACATGAATGACAAAATGTCATTTTACAAAGCAACATTCAAAATCCTGTACTGTTAATTGTCCCATACTTTCAGTGTGGCTCCAGATAGAACATGTACCACAATGCCAAAGTGTTGGGAGTACTTTCACCCCGAGAAAGTACAATTAAATGCTCTACTCTTCCATCTAGCACAGACTGTTCCCGAGTCAGCTGAAAAGAAACAAATGACTATGAATCAGCAGAGGGGAAAGAAGTTTGTGTTTGTCCTTGATTCTGATATGACGTGGAGGTGATGACAAAGTCTTCGTGTTAACTTTGACATTTTACTTTAAATTGCAATCGGAGTTTGTTGTGCTACCCAATACAGTGAGTCACTATCAATAAAGAGGAGAGTTTGCGCACACGGCTAGAGTTTGCAGTTCCCCCCCCCCCCACCACCACACTCTGCAGAACAATCAAATGTATTTGACTGATACTTTAACCTGCTGCTCATTTCATTACAGATCACAAACGTACATCATCATTACTGAAGAACATCTGCGGTTGTTTTGATGCAAAGTGAAGGCACAACAGCTGTGTGTGTGTGTGTGTGTGTGCTACCTGTAACATGGTAGCGACATGTCTTTCGCCTGTTTTTGTCCAGATAGGAGCCATCCCCAACTTTACGGCTACTAGCCCAACTCTTCGACTACCTGGGCAGAGGAGCAGATGAAGAGAGGTTGACGTGTGAGTGAACAGAACGTGATGTTCACAGCTCTCCCCGACCACGACACCTACCCTGTGTCCACTCGTGTCGCTGCCAGGGCTCATCTTTGAGCGGGTTGAGCTTATCAGCCGTTTGTTGCCTGTATTCCTGCGCCGCGCTCTTTCTCATGTACTCCTGGTTGTCCTCTGTGAGGTGTTCATCAAACCACGTTGTGGTCTTTACCGTCCGAATACAAGCCGCCACGTGGGCAGGACTGCAAGAAAAAAGAAATTCAGGGAATTAGGTGGAGCTATTTCCCAGTAAGACCATCACCGACGTCCAGAGCTGGATAATGACCAGCAACTGTGTCCAGGGAGCATGTGTGCTTATTACTTAACGACTGCAAATAATTATTCTTTTGCCTTGTCAATTAATGTTAAATTGCAGAACATAGTTAGATATACCCATTGCAATTTAAAGAGTTTGAGGCTAATTTGTGCATTCACTGTTTAACCTAAACTAAATATGGCCTTGCTGCCTCAGATCTCATACTACTGTCACTTTAGTAATATTAATAATAATATGTCCTCGCGGATGAATAACAAGCAGGTTCACACATCCACAGGGACAGTTTGTGCATCACTGCTTAGTGACGAGTCAGTCAATAAGCTTCATTTTAAAAAGTTACACAGGACTGAATGAACCGTGGTGACATGTTGTCGTAATAAAGTCTGCCCACCAACACGTGACTCATGTGTTACTGTAGACTGGTTCATCAGTTCTGTCCTTTATAAACAGTCTCCACATCATTTAGTATTTCGTGCAACATTAGAGCACTACAAATCTAAAACAAAACATACACCAAAAGAATAAAAGTCAAGAAACCATGAGAAACTGTAGGAAATATTTACACAATTACGTTTGCTATAAGAGACAATTAAGCTAGTTTTGGTGGTACTTTGCAGAGGGGGGGGGGGGGGGGGGATGATAACGGTAGCTAATTTATATGCAAATAAAAGGATAGGACATAAACAACAAGAACAGCGTAGAATTAGACTGTACAGGTAATGCCCGACAGCAACCTACGTGCTGAAGCTGACTTCAGTTCAGTTACATTGACACAACTAGCCAGTTAGCATTAGCCACCTTTCAGCTGCTGTCCGGAGAGAAAATATTCGAGTTCCCCGCTGAAGAAGAAACCGACAGCTCCACGACGCCATTGCGCTCTGTAACGTGTACACTTGGCTACATATGAATATGTAAAAAACTATCCACAAACTAAAGGAGCACGAGCTCTCACAGCATACCCACAACCATGCCTTCGATTTCGTCCTGTTCTAAATGTCACCCTGGCTACTTCCGGTCCGTGAGATAAACAGATCCCCTGCACAGAGGGTCATGAAAATGGTTCCACACAACTATTTCTATTTCTTAATTTGATACTCTGATACTCCAAAACGCGATTCAACTGTTACAGTTTTATAAAACTTAATGTTGCTAAAGATTTGATACAAATAACCCAACAGAAACGAAACTAAATGTTGAATTTCAAAGTTCATTCTTGACCTTGGAAACAACAATTGACATAACAATTTCCCTTATTTAGTAGTTTTCGAGCTTTCAATCATACAACGTGATCTTCATTGAGAGATGGATTTTGCTAAGTTGTCCTGAAAATGTTGATGTTTACATTTCCATTCATGAGCTCTATACAAGGCATAAATAAATAAAGAACAATGATGAATAAAACAAATAAGCACGATAAATGTGTTGTATTTTGAAGGGTATCAAGTAAAACAAGTCACATTGAAAATCTCCTGAATTTTAACGATACACTGGGTAACATTTGAAACTTTTTTTAAAATTCATTGTTAGTATTAATGACTCATTGTCCCAGGTAATTGTATTAAATATAAAACATATAGCTTAAGATAATGATATTATATTTGATCATAGACCAGAAAAGATGAGTATAGAAGGTACAGTATTGCTCCTTATCAGTGGTTTCATCCAGCCTTTATACATCCGATGCACTCACTGTCTCTCAGTGTAATTCCTCTGATGTCAGTGGTCTCTGAAACAGATATCAGGAGGTTCCTCTGTTGAATACTGATCAGACTGTCAGAGGCGGAGGCACGCATGGAGTGTACTCTCAGGACGGCACAACTTTGGTTTTCCCGAATTAACTATATGGAGATTTGTGAGATAATTTATTCTTGTGTTTTAATGTCTGTCTGGGAGATATAGAGAGTGAAAGAGAAATGTTGTGGATGAAGGTGTCATGAACCAGCACTCCACAATACTTGAAACTGCAACACAAACAAATAACAGTGTCAACCAGGGCTGTCCATTAGAGACAGAGATAGAGGTATGTGATATCTAAGTGGAGGTCTGCATAAACAAATAGTCTGTTGCAAACGGAGAAACAGAAGGTCAAAGGGAAAAATAAATCAAGTCTTTGTTGTCTTTCTTTTTAATTCTAGGTTATATCGCCACCCTGAACACACAAAATGCATTTTGAGTTATGTCACTTGGGAGGAAGTCAATTTGTTACACATGAATTCCTTGGAGAACCTTACAATGACCATAAATACATGTCCAGCCCCACACCTTACGCTATCCTTTACCAAAAACCAAGTATACATCTAAAATTGAATTGAATCCCAGGCAATTTATCGACATATTTATGTACCCACAACATGATTAATACAAGTACACGTACACACAAACATTGGATCACACCGAAATGAGAAAAACAAAGTGTCTTTATTTTAATCAACATGCAGAATACAGAAAAAAACAGTTTTCAGCTCACTGATGAGTGTCTACCACACACGCTTTGCTAACCTCCCAAAACTCTTTACAATGTAAGAAGGTTATTAAGAAATTATTACAATTATTAAGTTGTTCATTTCCATTTAGCAAAATCTCAAACAAATCTGTAGAAAAGAACCCCCAAACACCCACGACAACCCTGCATGTCACTCAAATGACAGAGATACTTCATTTCGTAACTAGCAAGCGGGTACTGGAGATTGGATATTAGCAGGAGATGAATTATTCATGCATTTATGCGGTACACTAACAGGGCCACTACCGTTGCCATAAATAACATTTGCAATGCTAATTCTAAGCATTGCAGGCTATGCAGTCACAGATTTGATATTACTACTCACAGATCTTTTGGTTTACTTACGCTACACTCAAAAAAACGATTCAAGCCCTTCTTAAAGGTGACACATTTAAATCGTGTTTGATTAATTGAAATATATCAAGTTAAAAAATGAACACATTTATATTTAATGGGTCTAACATAAAATGCATGAATACTTTCATTTATTAGATTTATTTGGGTTAGATGGTGTGTATCAACTCAAAATAAATGTGTTTGGTTGGGGGACTACCCCTTGCGCCTGTACCAGATCACGTGCTCTCAGTGTCTTTCCCCCCTTTCCGACTGCAGCAAGATTCAAACCGACCGTCCATTCTTTGGTAAGTAACTTTATATATTTTGTTGTAGTAGTTTAGAATGTACCTCGTTGTCAATCAAGGCTTCCATTCTGTAATAATGACCACAATGTGTGGAACAGACGTGATAACTTAGCCACACGACTGTTCCGTTTTTAATAAGATCGAAGGCACACAGGCTAGCTGGCAGGCTAGCTAGCAAGCTAGGTAGCCAACGTGGTTTGCATTATAGAGCAGACCAGAGATCAGGGTACTGTCATTAATACGGCTTGGACGCAGCGCCGAAGGCTTCCTTATGAACTGTCTGTATGCACTAAAAAACAGTAGGAGAGCAGTTAAACGAGCAGACTACGGTCTCCCCCTTTCCAGCGCCATAATGTCGGCAGGCAGAGCAGGCCGCAGAAGGCCACTCTCTCTAGGAGTGGGCGTTCAGTTGTAGTGGGTTTAGCCACGTTTTCTTCACTGAAAAATGTTTAATATGAATAAATCATGAGCTCATAAAACCGCTGAATTCCTCTCACTCGCGCGGGCACCTGATGCATGAACACACGGAAGTCAGCGGTGTTTTATCGCAGCAGCCATAGAAATAGAACGAGCGTAGAACGGACATTCCCATTCAAACCGATGTAACGGTATCAGAGCAGCGGCAGTTTGTACGTGTACCGTCGTCATTGTGAAGAACTGATCGATGTAGCGGGCTAACTTTTCTGTTATACTACGGTCAATGCGCAGTGTTGAGCACTATTTTCTTTTGAACTAGTAAAACGACCAAGACAAACATCGATGTCCGTTCTACTCATTGTATTTCTATGACCTTACACTGTGTGAACGCAGGCAGGAGTGCGAATGAGTTTTCAAGGCAAACAGTTTGATATTTTATTAAAATGACGGTCTTAATCTTATTTAACACGCTTGCATGATTTGATTGCTGTTGTATGTAGCTTTAGTGTTGCTGTAAAAGGTGAATTGCTAGTCTATTCTAAATGGTAACATTATATCTGCGAGTGCTCCAAAGCACTTTTGACTTGACTTTGTTTTATGTGAACTTTGGATTATTCCAGCCTTTCCCTCCACTAATATATTTATCTCATCTTTTGCAGTTTGATCAGCATTACCAAGCTTCTTGAGGCAACCTCCTAATGATAGCACGTAATAGGTTATATGCTCGATGCGAGCTGATCTCTCATTGTTATTTGTTCAGTTTGATATGTACTAATTCTCTTTATTCTCTTTAGGACTCTGCATGTGGCAGTGTAAAGAATGCAGTTTGGAACTAGCTAGCAGGTATTTCTTGTTGCATGGGCATTGTAGGGGCAGTTATCGCTATACATGTCCATACATTGCCCATGTACATTCAATACATGGAGTAAGCTTCTAAATCACACATGCTGAACTGCACATTCAACCAGAGATTGTGGAGCAGAGGCCCCTTCCCTGTTCCAGCAAAGTTAAGTAAGTAAATGTGTGTTTCTATGTGTTTACCATTTTGATGATTAATGGCTTCACAATCGCAATTTGAATCTAATAATCCCACATAATGTGATAGTAATTATAATAAACAAGTAACAAACAGCTGTATTTTGTTTGTTATTCAGGTCAATAACAGAGTTCCTGCTGATCACCACCAAACTATTTCAATCAAAGTTCATGTCACAGCTGGACCTCTTCTCAGACTCCCTGATACAGGGCTTAAAGAGCAAAGGAGGTGTGAAGGAGAAAAGGTCAAGGATGTCCTGACCATCAATGATTTGGTTAGTACATATGTATACAATATTAGTTTCACTGTATTGGGGTGGTTATTGTAATATTTTCTTGTCCATATCTGCTTTTTTAAAAACATGTGATGAATAGTAAATGGCCTGCTTTTATTCTGCTTTCATCCAGAACTTTTAGTGTGATGACATCAACACCAAAAGGGAGTGCATCTGAGAAGCCTACCTCAATGAAGATCCAGACTCTTTATCAATCTGGTAAGTTTATCGCAATATGTTTCCCATGTAGCGTCAAAGTGTTACCCACATATATATATATATATATATATATATATATATATATATATATATATATATATATATATATATATATATATATATACATATATATACATGTTTGTGGATTAACTTAACACAAGTTTTCTGTGTTTGTGTTGTTATCAGGCTTCCGCCGCTGAGGATGCAGTGAGGGACATCGCATTCACTGTCATAAGGATTTACATGATCCAAAGAGATGGGGAGCCAGAGGACGTGGGACTTGATCAACTGCATTAAAGTCCTGAACAACGTAGACGGTGTCATCATGGCGTTCATCATGATTTGGGCTAATTTGTGCCCTTAATCTAAGCTTTCCAGACAACTTCAAGTACATCTTTGAGCTTCTCCAGAAGGTCATAATGAATTTGGATGGGCACAAGCTGAATTCTAAGATACAGGAGCTGAAAATCAAGATGTTTGCACAAGAGGTGAACACCAAGTGACAAAGCCAAAGAATCTTATCAGATCTTTTGGATGTTTTCTACTTTCATCTTCCGCCCAGTCAACGACAATCCATGACCTCATGGATGTTTTCCTGGTTCTGACATTTTGAAAAAATTGACTAAGCTGCACAGAGGCAAGCCAGAGACTGTAAATTACGGAACTTTTACATGTCACTGCAAGCTTGGTTAAGTGTTTACCCGCAGAAAGTTTTGCCCAATTCACCTCCACATCCTAACTCGAGTGTTATTACTCTCTAACGTCAACTTGCACGTCCATTTTCCTCGTTGTCTGATTGAATGACTCTCTACTCGAGTTGAAATGGACCCTAACACGGTTCAATACGCTGTAACTTCCATTGACTATGAGTATCCTTGTTATTTATAATCTATAAGTTTTAGTTTGTGGATGTTTTGTGATTTTACTGTTGTAGCCCAAAAGTGGTCCGAGTTGCCTGTTTCTGCACATGATAACACATCATCGGCTATTCTTCAGTGTAAAGGAGTCCTTTTGTACTACCATCTGTACTGGTAGGAAAGAAAACAGCTGTATTGCTCTTGACAAACCAAAGTAGTGGGAATTTAGCACTTGCAATAGTGGTTGTACATATCGATTGCAGGAAGTTTTGTGCTTTTTGGAAATGATAGTTTCTGGTGAATGACTACACTGCAGTGCAATGATAGTCCCTGTTTGGAGAGCAGTGCATAGCCTCCACCCTCATGGCGTCTTTGTTTGTGGCGCCAAGGGATTTGGGATAGCTTGGTATTTATTTGTCACCAGTTGTGGAGCTGTTACAAGACTACTGTTTTAATATTTAAAAACGATGAAAGATGCACTGTATAGATCCTTTTGGAATTTTTTTGCTATCCTTTTCTGATCAGTGTTTTTGTAAAAAAAAGCAAATTATATTTAAAAAATGAAATGCAGGCTCTAGAATCATGGATGTTCAGATTTGTACCATATTTAATGTATTTAAGCATTTTCAATAAAAAACACTTGAACTAGGTTTTGTCTCGTGTCTTAATTGGGGGTCAAATTAAAAAAAAGTTTTTTACCTGATTAATTCATTTCCAATGAATTGTACTATATTGAGTTGGACTAACACAAATCAATTTCATTTCATGAATGGTATTTTTTTATTTAGGTTGTATTTGATAAAATTGAGTCGGACTAACTCAATTTAATTATAGTGCATGGATGTTTTTAGTTCAAGTTAGGTTTAACTATATTTCCTCGGTGGAAAACCTGCCCACAATTTAATTGAGTTCATCCAATGAATTATTTTTTTGAGTGTACTTGCTAGTTATCTAAATAAGGTAGGAATGTCATTTCTTTGGGTGGGCTATGGTCTGAGTCTGCATGCTGGTTCAAAAGACTGCTCTTATTTCTATAAATATCTTTTAGGTATACAGTAGATAGTAATAATTTCCCAGGTGACGCCATTGTGGCCAAACATGCAACAGTCATCAACGGAGTAGTTCAAATTGTTTCACCAGAACGAACTAATTCTCTGAGCTAGACTACTTTATGTATTATGTAATATGGTTATGCGTTTGTTTATGTGTGTATATGTGCTTGTGCTTTTACTTGTGGATATGTATTGTACATACATACATTTGTATATGTATATATATACATGATATATGTGTGTATTTGAGTGTATGTTTGCATGTAGTCCATTGTCAGGGACTGAAGGTTCTTGTGGACTCATAGTCCGACATACACTTGGGTTTGATGCCTTTTGCGTTGTAGTAATCCACCACCTGGTTAGGGACTTCTGCCAAAACACTCTTAGCCAGTGCAGCTGGGGAGGCCTGGAGACACAGAGACAGAAGAGAGGGGTCACAAATACACACACATCATCAGCCATGCATGATTCTAGGATGCTACGATTTACCGTTGTGTTGCTATCAGCCGGAAGCTGTCAAAGATCAGGACTAGTGAGACTGATGTTATCAGACAAGCTCATTTGAAAACCTCAAAACGTCCCTGCTTTCACCTTTTTGTCCTCTAGTGTCATAGTTTGTTTGCTATGGAGAAAAGCTCATCAGATCCTGTCTATTCATTAAAAACAATGCGTGAAAGCAAACTCTTTACACATTACAAAAGCAAATGATCATTCATTAAACCTGGGCACAGATAATACTGGAAAGTAGTCCCCTTGTGTTTGTTCCTGTTTTGCTATTATTTGAGAAAAAACAAAAGGCAATTACAATTTTCATGGGTCAGCATAGGTTTGTGTGAAATTTTCCGAACAGGAACCATTGCAGCCAATAAAAAATCAGTTTGTGTTTGAAACCTCCACACTGAATTACAAAAAACGACGACATTAATTGGAGCTATTTGTAGCTCGGATACTCGTGCTAGCCTTGCAGAATTCTCATAATCGCCTCAGCTAAGTGTTTATTTTTATTCATTGTATTCTGATCTATTATGTCCTCTGTGGATGGTTCAACACTGGGGCAATTATTTCTGTGCTTTCATGTGTGTATGACTTTTTCCTTTTTCCTCTTTGCTTTTTATTTTCTTACACATAACTCATAAAAAACAGTCACAAAAAGACCTGTCTTATTCCATCAAAGGACTAGATTGATGATGGATTAAATGTAAGACTTTTCCTTTGAAATATACAGTTAAAAAAGAGAAGCACATTCTTATGCGTACATGAATTCACACACATAACTTTGCACGCATACAAGTCAGCCACTCCTCTACCTGAACGCTCACATGCTCCCACACCGCACACACCTCCAAATCCTGTAAGTCAGAGAGAGTCTGTCGTATACGCCGTCTCACATAATTCCAGAGACAATGCACCATCAAAGTGCACCCACCCCGACCCCACTCCCTCTCCTTCCTCCTCTCATTTCCACCCTCCCTCCCAGCTCCTATCTACCTGTTATCCCCCACTCTGCCTGTCTCACAGCAGCTCCGTCCTGCTAATCCCTTCTGAAAAGAAACGACAGAGCAGAAAATCACCTCTCCACCTCTGTCACACACTCCCTCGCTCCCTTTTGTCTTTAGCTCCGGTCTCCTGTTGACCCCCCCCCCCCCCCCGCGCCACAACCACAACCACCGGGCACTGTCTCTCTCCCTCCACTTTCCTCTTCTGCTCCTCCACATTTGTTCTTCACCTCTCCTCTCTGACTGTCTCTCTATTTAC